>NW_008359081.1:9715204-9750659 GCF_000622305.1 Nannospalax galili | reverse complement strand
TAGGACTTAAACACATTCTTTAGCAGAGAATGGCTTATGCTGACCAAGGGGACAACCCTTGGTCATCACATAAAAAAACAAGAAAAAATCTAGGAAGGTATTCAAACACTTTAAAAAAATTAAATAAAAAGTAAGTAACCACTGAATTAAATGAACAGTAAACAACAATTAGGTATACTTTTGATCAAAAGAAATTTCATTTTTCCCAGAATAGCCTTGCTCCCCTCATCTACCTAGATTATTACTAGTGTTAATGCTGTTGTAATGAAATGCTTCTTTTAATTAAAACAAATAAAAAAATTCAAACACTTTAAAAAAATTAAATAAAAAGTAAGTAACCACTGAATTAAATGAACAGTAAACAACAATTAGGTATACTTTTGATCAAAAGAAATTTCATTTTTCCCAGAATAGCCTTGCTCCCCTCATCTACCTAGATTATTACTAGTCATATTTCATTTCTTGGTCATTGCCCTGTTTCCTTTTAGAAACATGAACTGGTCTTCCCTCTTGGAGAACAATGAAAGTATGCTCACTAATTTATTTAATTGACCTTTTTTTCTAAAATAGAGCATAAATAACTTCCTTCCTTATTAAAAAGCTGTAAAATATTGATGGTATAAAATATATGAATTAAAATGAAATCTTGATCACAATATAATTCCCCAGAGCCGTAGGGATACTTGCACTTTACTTTTCTTTTTGCTTTCCTTTCTCTGCGGTTTTTCCCAAGGTATTCTGATACAACATCAGATCTACTCTATGCCACTGTGTACTAATTAATATTTGTATCATACCTGTTAGTAACCTCATTTGGATAGTGCTACCTAATATGGGCACATGGTGACATCAAGATCTTACTTTTTCTCTTTAATCTATCTCTTTACTCTCTCTTCCTCCTCGATCCCTGCATTCCCTTTGATGTTTTTTATTTCTTTTCTTTTTCCTTTTCAGATGATTTTGATCTATAGAAAATGCATTTTATAGCACTCTGTCTCTAGACTCTATATCTCTTACTCATTCAAAATATTTCTAAATTCTTTCTTTCATTTACCAGTGATCTATTGAAGTTGAACAAAATATAGGAATTAATTTCTTAAAGGACTGGAACACTGTCTTAAGTAACAGGTGAAAGGAATTTAACAAATTGAAAAATGAAATAATGTGGGTGAATTGTAGAGGCATTATACTTAGTGTAGCAAGTCAGATACAAAAAGATAAATGTTGTGTGATTTAACTTATGAGAGGTACCTCATATTATTACAAAGTTGAAGAATGATTTCCAGGCATATGTGGAGAAGAGAATAAGGCTTTGTATTTAATGAATACCTGAGATTCAGTGTGGGATGATGAAAAATTTCTAAAGATGGATAATGATGATGTTTGTATAATAATGTGAATGTATTTTATACAATAAAACTATACACTTAAAATGGATGAAATGATGTGTTCTATTTTATGGGTATTTTAACACAGTACAAAACGAAACCAAAAAAATAAAAAAGAAAACACCAGATAAGAAATAATTCTTCAAAACATTTTTATGGAAATACATACATATTATCAGAGAGCACAAAACATTGTATGCCAAACTCTAGCTTGTGTGATCTTAGGGAGGTCAGTCAGTAGTGTTAGAAAGCTCACATTTATCTCCTAGAAAAGGGCAGCACGAGATAACAGGAATATTTCTCTAAGTACCCATGCTATCCACCCATCATTGTTGCTTGCAGAATGTAAGGAAAATGTAGTTTGTCAGAAGCTGACTCCCTATAGATGAGCCAGGAAATCTGCCTAGCCCTTAGGCAGTTCCTCTACCTACTTATATATGAAAACAACTGGACTAGATGCTTGCTTGAGGCCATTCCATCTCTGAAGTATAAGATATTTTGATTCTACAAGACATACTGTACTTATGTAAAGGAAGTAAAATGAAGAAAGGGATAGGCTTTCTCCTTATATTGAGGCATTTTTTTTTAATTTGCTATCTCCATCTTGGAAGCCTTTCCAGTCAGGAAAAGCATTTTTTCATTCTTCCCATTCTTTACAGGGAAACATGAGAAAAATCTAAGCCAGATGGTTTCTATGAAGATTTACATTACCATTTTCTTTATTTTTTCCATTTACATATTGTATAAAACTGTCCATGCGTCCATCTGAGCTATGATCATTAATTTCATGTTGTTATCTAATGGATCACAACATTAAATTATAACTTTAGACTAACGTGACCAAATTACACTATTACAAAGAAAACTTTTTGCAGATTGATTCTTTCAACTTAAAGAAATAATATTATTGAGCAATCTTTTCATAATTATGCTTTGGCCTTGATTTAGAGTCTCTTTTTCACAACAATACATTTTATTAAACAAGGTCTACATTATAATCAATTTCTCAAATTAAAGTTAAGAAAGGAGAAAAGGGTTTATTTTGATTTGGCAGTATGTGTGTCTATAGAAATGAAATAATTTTAGTCTGGGACAATATATAAAATTGAAACTCAAGGAAAAGCACAAGATTGTTGCCACATATTTATTTATTTATGGTGAACAGATTATCTAAGTAGTCTTTAAAAACCTCTAGTCATAATTTATACATTATTAAAGATCTAATAGATTTGTTTCTTGAACAAATAGATTTGTGCTGGGCATGGTGGCACACAACTTTAATCCCGGCACTCAGGAGGCATAAGTAGGCCCTGTGAGATTGAGTCCAGCATGGTCTACATACCAAGTTCCAGACCAGCTGTGACTACAGGAAGACCCTATCTCAAAAAAAAGAAACAACAACAATAAACCAAAATAGATTTTGATGTTTACCTTGGTGTTCATTATTCTTACATATAGGCTTAGGTAATTAAATTCATCATTCTTGACTAATTCAAACAAAAAAAATCATTCTGAAGCAGGTTTGTGTTGATGTCATTTTACTGATTTGAATTTTATTCCACAAAGATGTTTTAACATAAAATATTATATATTCCTAGTGTGACTAAAATAGGAAAAATAGACGATTTTATGGAGACACACAGAGATGTAAGAGAGGGTAGGAGAAAATAGCAGAGAGAAAGTGAAAGAAAAAAATATGACTCACATACCTTCTTATTCTCTAAAGTGTGATAAACCAAGGCAAAGAGGATAATTTGGCTTACTAAAATAAAAGATAATGAAAGAAAGAAGAGAATTCTACTAATATACCAAATGTTATACAAAAAGTCTGACAGAAGCCATGGCAGTATTTCAAATCAGTGAAACTTAAGACAATTTACCAGCCTTATGAGGACCTCAGAATGACTTTAGATGAGGGTATAGAAATTGAAATCCAATAATACATGCAACAGTGATCATACCAAGACTGTACATAGATAGAAAATTAGCCCTATAATAGAAAAGCTGACATGAAAATTCATTCTCAGTAAATGTTTTAAAGTGAATTCTCCTTTTATTTTTCTTTATAAAAAGTGTAAAACAACCAGAAAAGCAAAACTTTAGAAAAAGAACAAAAGTTAAATCAGAATTCTAAGAAAAACAAAGCTAGAAGGAGACAGGGGCAGGAAGAGGGAAAAGGAGAAGGAAGAGGAAGTAGTTTGCCTTACACACTATATCTGACTGAGAAGTCCTGAGGTAATTTTAATGAGTAATGTCCCCCATTAGCTCACATATTTGAAGACTTGGCCCCAGCTGGTGGTGCTGTTTGCAGAGGTTTATGAGATGCAGCCTTACTGGAAGAAGTATGTCATTGGAGATGGAATTTGAGAGTTTATAGTCTGGTCCCACTACCAGTTGGTCTCTCTGATACCTGTGCATTCTTGGAGATACTGGCTGGCAGCTTCCAGCTTCTACCCCCCAGGCCTATTAATTGCTGCTATATCTCTCCACCATGATGGATTTTATGCCTCTGATACTGTAAGCCATATTAAACTCCTTCTTCCATAAATTGCATTGGTCATGGTACTTTGTCACAGCAATAGAAAATTGACTAGTGCAGAAGTTGGTATCAAGAGTGGGGTATTGTGAAGAATTTTTTACAAATTTCATGCAATATATCTTGGTAATATGTAGACCCCCTTCTCTATCAGTACACCCCCAACTCCCTCCTCTAGATTTCACACATTCTGTCATATACATTAAGGCCTACTGAGTCAAGATTGTGTCCTCAAATGTCCTTCAATGTGAGCCCATCCACTGGAGCCTGATAAGTCTATTTAGCATCACTCCCTTAAAGAAAACCAATTCTCCTTCTACCAGTAGATATCTGTTGCAAATAGTTCTTCAGCTAAAGTTGGGGCTTCTTGCCCTTTTCCCTACTTCTGTGTTAGATTTTTGTCTAGTTTGAGCTTGCATAGATCTTGTACATTCTGTCACCATTGCTCTAAGTTAATATGAACAAGTTCCCAGAAGTCTGGAAAACTCTTGTTTCCTTGTGGTCATTCACTACCCCTGGTAAAGACGAAAATCATATGCTCACCTCAATAGACACGTAAAATCCTTTATGAAAGAAGCCAACTTGCATTCATGATAAGAGTCCCTTAGGATACTGGACTGGAGGGAACATACCTCAGCTAAATTAAAGACATATACAACAAACCCACAGCCAACATCATTATAAATAGAGAAAAACTGGAAGCATTCCCATTAAAATCAGGAACAAGATAAAGCTGTCTACTATCTCCACTCCTTTTCAATACAGAGTTTGATACTTAGCTAGAGCAATAAGACAAAAGAAGTTAATTAAATGGGCACTAATTGGAAAACAATAGGTCAAATTATCATCATTTATTATATATTATTATCCCTAGTATATTATACATAAGAGATCCAAATAATTCCACCATAAAACTTCTAGACATGTTTAACACTTTCAGCAAAGTGGCAGGATACAAAAATCAATTTACAAAAATCAGTAGATTTTCTATATACCAATAACAAGAGATCAGAGAAAAAGTTCATGGAAACCACCCCATTCACAATAGCCTGAAAAAGAAGCTAGGAATAAACTTAGTCAAATTTAACAAATATTTGTATTGATTTTCATATAATGTATTTTGATCAGATTCAGACGGCCCTCTCCCATTTCTTCTCAGATTCACCCATACGTCCCTACTCCCCTTTCACTTCATGTCCTCTATTATTTTTTAAAGCCTGCCAAGTTTGTGTTCCCCAAATGCTCTTGAGTGTAGGCTCCATTCCTTAGAACCTGGTCAACCTATCTGTCCTTACACCCTAAAAGAACACTGGGTCTCTCTCAGCAGTTGTCTGTTGCCAATATTTCCCTAGTTAGGACTGAGGCTTCTTGCCCATCTCCCCCAACCACACTGAGTTTTTGTCTGACTTGGGCCTGTGAAGGTAGTCTTTGGCATGACTCCCACAAGCATATATAATAGCCCTATTGTGTCTTGGAAAACCATGTTTCCTTTTATTCATCCCCGACCTCTAACTCTTACAGTCTTTCTGACTCTTCTTCTGCAATGATACCTGCTGAGCCTTGAGAGTAGAGAATGTGTTATACGTGTTCCATATAGTGCTGAGCACCCTGCAGTCTCTTATTTTCTGCATGTTGACCAGTAGTCTCTGTGTTAAATGCCATCTACTACAGGAAGAAGCTTTCTGGTGAGATTTGAGAAATTTATTAACCTATGGGTATAACAATAAGCCATTATAAGTCATTTTAATACAATGCCCATTTAGCAGGATAGTGGTAGTAGGATCACCTCTTCAAGTGTTATCCTGTCCAGATTCTTGATCTTGATAACAGTGCCAGGAATGGGCTCCATCTCATAAAGCAGGCCTCAAATACAGTCAGAAAGTGATTAGCTACTCTGATAATACTTTTGCCATGATTGCACCAGTGAACAGATTTTGCCAGCCCAGTCATTTTTGTAGCTCACATGGTTCAGTTCTGGGTAAGAGTGATTATCACATTTTTCTTCCAACAGCATGTATAACACCTGCCAGTACTATGAAAACTAGGCAGTAGAGTGGAAGCCATGAGATCAGTATAAGCTTGATTTCTACATGTTTCTTGTAGGACTCACATATGTAATGTTTTCAGACATAAGGTCTTACTATTAAGGTCTAGAGAGCAATCAAGAGGAATGGAAATAGCCAGTATTGTTTGAGGGTCTATGAGACCTCCCTGGACTATAACTCCAAAAACAGAAGTCTATGCCTGGCATTGGGAATTATATTTGCTAGTCTGTGCTTCTAGTAGGGTCATTGTTCCCCCATTATAGGGTAGCTCTTTTATACATAAACACACACACACGCATTCACGTGTCTATGTGTGTGTGTGTGTGTGTGTCTGTGTGTGTGTATTTTAAGAAGTTTCTATACTAGTAGGTTTCCATATGACTCAAAAAACTGTAATGCTAGTCATCTCTCCCCTTACTCCCTCCTCTGCCCTGTACTCCCATTCCTTACCCAATTTAACCATTCTTATGACATTACTTCTTCTTCCCCTTTATAGCAATACATTCTATCTCCTCTCCCAGGAATTCCACCACCTACCAGGGCACCTAACTTGTTTCCTGACCTCTCTTGATTTTCTAGTTGAAATGCAAATGCTTCAAGAGTCAAAGCTAGCAATCACATATGAGAGAAAACATGTGAAGTTGCCTTTCTGGGCCTGGGTTCCCTCACTGAAGATGACTGTTTCCAGTTCTATCCATTTACCTGTGAATTTCATAATTTTTATTTTTTTAACAGCTAAATAATACTTTATTGTGTATATGTACCATATTTTCATTATTCACGCATCAGTTGATCTGTATATAGGTTGTTTCCATTTCCTGGCTATTGTGAATTGAGCAGCAATAAACATGGATGAGTATGTATCTTTACAGTAGGCTATATGTCTTTGGGTTATGCCCAAGACTGGTGTAGCTGAATCATGTGGTAGATCTATTTCTATTTGAGGACCTCAAAACTAATTCTCTTAGTGGCTGTACCAATTTGCACTGCCACCAGCAAGGAAAAAGTGTTCTGTGAACCTCAAAATTTACAGCTAATTTTGAAAGAGAAGCATCTTTGCTCTGGAAATTTCTATTGAATATGTTAATGCTGTAATGAAATGCTTCTAATCATGTGGTTATTAAATAATGTTTTTTAAAAAATAAAAAAAATTAAGTATTCAAAAAATTCAGATCTTTTCCCATCATAAAAGTAATCAATGAATTAAAATGATTTACTTATTAAAAAAAGTGTTCCACTTTCTCCATAACTTCACCACCCCTTTGTTGTTTGTTTTATGATCTTGGCAGTTATGGCTGGGATAAGATGAAGTCTCAAAGTAATTTTAATTTACATTACCTTAGTGGCTAAAGATGTTGAACCTTTAAAAAATATTTCTCTTGGTATATTTTTTCCATCCTTTCACCTTAAGGTAGTGCCTGTCCTTGAAAGTGAGAAGAGTTTCTTGCAGACAACAAAAACATGGGTTTTGTTTCTGAATCCACTCAACTAGCCTGTGTCTTTTGACTGGGGAATTCAGTCCTTTGCTATTTAAAGTTATTAATGAAAGATGTGTATTGAACCCTCCTGTCATTTTTGACAGCAAAGAGATGGATTTTGTTTCTTAATCCATTCACTTAGCCTGTGTCATTTGACTGGGGAGTTCAGTCCATTGATATTTAAAGTTATTAATGAAAGACGTGTATTGATTCCTGTCATTTTTATTTCTGTTCACATTCTTGGTGTAGCTGTGCATTTCTATAGCTATACCTTCATTAAGTTTCTTTCCATAATCTCTTGGGTATAGTAGTTCCTTTCTTCAGTTCTTTGTATTGCTTCAAGAACTTTCTGAAAGGCTGGTTTTGTGGACATGAATTTTTTCAGCCTATTTATGTCATGGAACATTTTTCTTTTCCTTTTTACTATAATAGACATTTTGGCTGGGTAAAGTAACCTGGGTTGGCATCTATGGTCATTTAGAACTGGGAATACTTTGGTCCAGGCTCTTCTGGCTTTCATAGTTTGCATTGAAAAGTCAGCTGTAATACCGATTGAATTTTCCTTTATATGTGACTTCTTGTTTTTCTTTTCTCTTTTGTAGCTTTCAGTATTGTCTCTTTTTTCTGTACATTTAGTGTTTTTACTATGATGTGTCATGGAGAGTTTCTTTTCTGGTCCTGTCTGTTTGAAGTTCTATATGCTTCCTGTATTTGTATGGGCATGTCTTTCTTTAATTTTGGGATATTTTCTTCTACAATCCTGTTAAAGATCTGGTCCATATCGTTATCCTGAGATTCTTCTCCTTCCTGTATGCCTATGATTCATAAGTTTGGTCTTTTATGGTGTCACACAATTCCTGCATATTCCATTCTTGTGTTTTCTTAAATTTTCATAATCTTTGCTTGAGTGGTCTAATTCATCCACTTTATCTTCCTGGTTCAATCCCAGAACCTGCATGCCAGCAAACAACTGTCCATAAATCCAGTTCCAAGGAATGTAAAGCCCTCTTTTGGCCACCACAGGTATTGTGTGCATGTGGCACAGTTATATATATGCAGGCAAAATACTCCTATATGTTAAATAAAAATAAATAAATAATTTTTTAAATCTTGAAATAAATATAACCAAGAAAGTGAAAAACTTTAAAACATTGAAGAAATGGGAGAAGATCCCAGAGACAGAAAAATCTCCCATTGTGAAAATGGACATCCTACCCAAAGCAATCTACAGATTCAGCACAATCTGCATTAAAATTCCAACATAGTTCTTCACAGAAATTGAAAGCATATTCTCAAATTTTACGTAGAAACACAAAATATCAAGACAGTCAAAACAATCTTTAGCAATCAAAGTTGAGCTGGAAGCATCACCATCCCTGATTTCAAATTATAGTATTGTGTTATAGTAATAAAACCAACACGGTACTTGCATAAAAATAGACAAAATGTTCAATGGAGTAAAACTGAGAATTCAGATTTAAGTCTTTGCATTTATAATCATCTAATTATTGACTAAGGGTCCCAAAATACTCATACTTATGTTTAATGGTTCACTATCCTGTATACATTTTCAAATAATCAGATATCCCTTTGGTGATGGCATTGCATTTTGTCTTTATATCCTAAAATGTTCATGTATTTCTGCTAATTTATTTGTAATGCACTACAGACCACTTAACTTGAACTGATGGACACATTTCTCAACTAAGTTTTTGGGAAAAACAACCTTAACTAGTCACTCTTTACATGAAGCTATTGTGTCAGAATGTGTTTCATTTAAATTTCTCATTCATTGCCGTGAGAGATATAAAAAGTAAAAACTGACATGCAGCCTAACCTTCATGATGAGTTAGATTCATGGTAATTTCCCTTGTGATTTGTCTTAATAGAGATAAGTACATGTGAAGTTAGTTTTTCGTATGCAATAAAATATTAGAAATAATATTGAAAAATTGGCATGAATTGTAATGATTTTGGCAAAGTCATTAAAGCTAGATGCATAGATGTACTCTAAATATTTAAAAAGAAATGGTATTCAAAACAAAATTATTATAAAAAGAGATTTTTAAAATAATAAGTTTTGCATGTCTTTTGAAATTGTTGATTATGCTGAATTTCCTCCTTTTAAATTCCTGAATGTATGTCATGCTGTGTATGTAATAAAAGAGGTTTACTGAAGAGAATTAGGCAATGGATTTGCCATGACAACAATCTTTTTATATGTTCAGACTTCATTTAATATTAGAAATGTCAAATTTTGAAATTCGTTCTTCTTTACTTTTCTGAATTTATAGAAATGACACAAGTGAATAGCATTGATTTGCTGGGTCACTTTGACCTAACCAGATTTGAGCCTTTCACAAGACGTTACCTAATTAATTCATAGACATTTGGGAAAAGTTCTTGTTAATATAGCTTTAAAATTAATGACATAAACTGTTACCACATGAATTGTCTAGTTATAATTTTACTAATTGCAGGAGAAGATGGAGGGCATTTTAAAAAGCCGCAAGCATGATTCCTCAAAATTTCAAAAGACTGGTCATCTACAAACTTTCTTGATTTCATTGTTCCAGGGGAAGTTTGTTTCTAACAACCGAGGCAATTGTAGCTCTAACATTTGCTATATGATCATAGTCCTTTATGTTCCCTATGGCTATATGTTATACCTCAAAGGGAGGTTTCACATGAATCTGCATACCGTACATTACCCACTGTGGTTCTCGGTACCAACAGAGTAAAGCACCTAACGAAGGAAGTTCGCATATATTTTGAGTCTCCCTGTTCCGTGTCGTGAGTTTTATTACTGTAGAAGAGGAAGGAAGAGTGGGAAGAAAACGAAATCTGTCAATATTGTGAATATATAAATAATAAAAGCGGCAGTAGGACTGATTAATTCTGAATCATCTTTATAAAATGACTGGAGCTGTGAAAATGCTCAGTCTGCACAGCTGATTGAGAAATGTATGCAAACTGTTGATGAAAATTCATTTATGAATGCTCTCTTCCAGAGACTGATATACCAAACTTTTTCAAAATATTTTTCTCTATAGGCAAAAGAAAACCTACAGTCCTGGGAGCCTGTAATTTGAAAAAGAAGAAAAGCATTTTCTTACCTTAAAGATAACTTTATCACATTTTTAATATATTATGTGTGTGGGGTGGGTGAGCATGCCTGTGCCACAACATGTTTATGTGGAGGACAGAGTACAAGTTGCAGGACTTGGTTCTCTCCTTCCACCATGTGGGTTCTGAGACCCAACTCACCCCCTCAGCTTGTTGGCCAGCACTTTTACACACTGAGCTATATCACTAGACCAAAGACATCTTTCAAACACATGAATGATATAAATGAATCAAAAATGTTTTTGTTTCCTACAGCAGTACCAAACAATATAAACCTATTATTTGGTAGAAAACATAACTAATTTATTTAATCATTAACTATTTAGTAAAAATGAATGAAAGCTCTAGGTTTTAAGTCAGAGATACCATGATAGGAATATATTCCAATAAGTCTTTTAATGTAAGATAGGATATATATTGTTTTTTTTTAATAAATAAAGCAATTGTGGTGTGATTTTATGTATAGTATCATAAGAGAAGACCTGTTAGGTAATTGGTTAATGAGGTATTATTGTACGTTGTGGGTTATTCTTCTTTATGATTTGTAGTCAAAAATATGACAGAACCCCAGTTGGTAAAACCAGTTTATCAATTTCTATCACCTATAAATTGATTAATTTTCTGTAAATATAATAATTTCAAGATTTATTTGTGTGAGTTAAACTGAGCTAAATAATTTACTTTTGTTTTTTTAAATACATAGGATTTAAAATTTTGAATTCTGAAGTTTTGGCCTGGCACAGTGGCACATGACTTTAGTCCTAGTACTCAGGAGTCAGAAGCATGGGGATCTCTGTGAGTTCGAGGCCAGCCTGGTCTACATAGTGAGTTCTAGGCCAGCTGGGACACAGGGGGACCCTGTCTCAAAAAGGACAAAAAAAAAAAAAAAGAAAAAACTTTGTATTCTGAAGTTTCTTTTTCACCAAAACATACTCCTGACACAGACTCTTTTCTTTATATATAGTAGAATGTCTAATCTCTTTCCAATATTTTTTTCAATTTACTGCATGTTTACCAAAGAACCCAGGTATAGCATATATCTTGCAACTTATTACTAAAATACTTAAATAGCCATCACTTTGTATTACCATATCCAGTGCTTATCTTAAGATCTCAATTGATTTTTTTTCAATCAGGTGTTTAAATTTAATTCTTTTACTTGGAAAATGATTTGACACATGGATGTTTTATAAAGCTTAGAAAATAATTATATTTTAATCTCAAAAATCCTATTTACTCATTTCTTCAAATTTGTATGGATGATAATTTGATCTTGCTAAAATCTTCAAATCATGAGAACAATAGAGTAAGTGACAAATTCTGTATTTTTTAAATAGGAACCAGAGTTTACTGAAAGCATAGAGCTAGCAGGCTACAGGTGGGGAATCAAAATGTAGTCAGCTAACCCTTCTTCATAGTTAAAATCTCTGAGGTTAATTTAAAGTTTTCCAACCGTGTGCATTGGGAGCTGGGGCTCTTGATTAAGAGGAACTTCTTAATAATTTCTTTTTGGGGGTTGCCTGGATTTGTACTCTACCTCAATTTTCATAAAATCTTGAATATAGCCCAAGAATAGTATTCATCCATCTTCACCACTTAACTAACATTTTATTCACTATATACCGAAATTCGCTAAAGCAGTTAAAACAGCAGCCTCACTCTTCTAACATAAATTATTTCCTTATTGAAAAAATCCTGCTATAAATCTCCTAAGATGCAATTTTTATTAATGACTAAATATTAATGATACCCACAACCATCAGAGGTTGACAGGGAATCATATTTAATGATACCTTGGCAGCCTCAATCTTTTGATTCATTCTTTCCCCTGATACTGTCCTTTTAATTGTATTGTTGTTAAACTTTAGAGTTGACAAGCGAGGGCACTACCACCCTGTTTTAACCTCTGAATAATACCTAAATTTCACACATTATTTAATATTTTAAGAGAAAGTATGCTCAGCATCAGTTTGCTCACAAGTCTATATACATGTATCTTCAATTTTACTGTGATGACTCATTAAACAAGAGGATGATTTTTTTTATTCAAGACTTGCTGTCAACTATGACTGTTTCTCATAGTCTTGTAGTTTTATCTTGGAATTTAATTAGACATGTTTTTCTCTTGACGTGTCCAACAGCGGTGTCCATGGATCATAGACAAAGACTAAAAACAAAATCTTAGAAATCATAAAATCCACTTATCAGATAATAAAAATGATGTCTATGGAAGTACACTTTAAAATATACAAATCTTATCAACCTCTAATATAAAACAAACCATTACTATTTTCAATCAGTCTGATATTAAGAAATTGCCTCAGAGCTTCCTCACTTGGTCTTCCATAATTTTCCCAGATTCCTCATTTAGGAAAGTGTCCATCAAATTCAGAGACTGCCTAAGAGAGAAAGCTGCTGTCCATCAAATTCAGAGACTACCTAAGAGAAAGCTGCCCATCAAATTCAGAGACTACCTAAGAGAGAAAGCTGCTGTCCATCAAATTCAGAGACTACCTAAGAGAGAAAGCTGCTGTCCATCAAATTCAGAGACTACCTAAGAGAGAAAGCTGCTGTCCATCAAATTCAGAGACTACCTAAGAGAGAAAGCTGCTGTCCATCAAATTCAGAGACTACCTAAGAGAGAAAGCTGCTGTCCATCAAATTCAGAGACTACCTAAGAAAGGAAGTTTGACTACGAAATGAACTTGGAATTCTGCCAGCAAAAACTTACCTTCTAACTTTTCTTCAAATTAGTACTTGGATGCTAGAAATGAAACAAAACTTCAACCGTGAGCAATAAGCAAGACTAAGAAGAAATCTTTAGACATGACTAAAAATAAGAGAGGGCCAGTTTTACCCCACCCTTTAAAACATAATAGAAATGCCAACAGATGCATTATTGCTTTCTTGGTCCTTTCTATAAAGAGGACTAATTCTGTGTCTGAGCAAGGTTTATTTGAGAGTCCAGTTTTGTTTTTAAGCTTGAATGTAGCATTTTAGAACTATTCCAAAGTTCCATTTAATTTAGTCATTAGCATATCACAGCAGGCACCTTTCAAATGCTGCAGGTTTTAAGTTTGTTTGAAAATCTGGAAATACGACCTAATGAATTATGTTTGAATAGTAGTTTTGCTATTTTATTTCTAACCTTTGTGCCCAGTCAATTACTGTTACCTGATCCTAGTAACTCCAGTTCCAGGGAACCCAACACCCTCTTCTGACCTTTGCTGGCACTGCACAACATGGGTGCACTTACATGCATTCCGATATAACACTTATACACATAAAAATAAAATAAATAAAAATTTAAAAAGAAATGCACTTGAGGTTACATTGTGAGTCAGGCATTTTTAAGCATAATAAATGATCAAAAGTTCATTTTAGTGCCCCAATTACAATTCATATTTATTTATGTGCCATGTATACAGTCAGCTGTATAAACACTAATTTTAATAATTCAACACAATTTTCTTATGCACCATTACACTATATTGTTAATATATTGAAATTTTATTTATGGCATAATTAATGCACAGCTCATGTAACCTTGTTAATCCTGTGATCAGGTTAAGGCATGTCAACTATTTTCTGTTGGCACACCTGTATAGATGTCTGAAAGTTCCGTAGTTGTACTGAACACTAATAACTTCTGTGGAATACTTACAATGTCCTGAACACATGTACCTCTATTATCATAGTACCCTAGTGACTGTGATGTATGCATGGACTCTTTGCCCTATTCAAAGGTCTTACTGACCATTCATGTTGATACCTCATACTCAGGTTTGTATCAGGAAATGGATGTCACGTTAAAATTAGAGCAATGTGTCTCTTTGTAAAATTTTTATTGAAATTTTGTGTATTTCACACAGAACTTTTTAATCATCTTTATACCCCCTTCCCCATTGGCACCCTGCCATACCCTCCCCCACTGGATTTCATGCATTCTGTCATTTGTATTAAGGCCCTACCCAGTCAATAGTGTACCCAAATGTCCCTCAGTGCAAGTTCATCCACTGGGGTCTAGTCAGCCTATCTAGAGTCACTCCCTTAAAGAAGATCATCTCTTTCTCACCCAGTAGTAATCACTTACTCAATAGTTCTTTCATTAAGATTGGGGCCTACTGCCCATTTCCACAGTTCTAGGCTGTGTTTTTGTCTGCTTAAATTTGCATGGGTCTTGTTCACGCTGACACCATTGCTTTATGTTCATATGAGCAAGGTTCCAGGAGCCTGTAAGACTTGATTTTTATATGGTCATGTGCCTCCTCCCCTGTCTCTTACAATCTTTCAGCCCCCTCTTCCACAATAGTCCCTAAGTAGGGAAATGATTTTTAAAGCATGCATAACTGTCTTTTATTAGATATAGGTTTTAAAATTCGTCTTCAGTTTCTTCACACAAACAAGTGTGCAATTTGACACCGTGGAAGTGTTAAACATAATCATTGCCTCAATAAGGGAAAATTACACCTAAAATATTCTTAAGCAGAAAGCCAATTCATTCCACTACCCTTCAAGACCATGGATGACATTACAGACTGTCCTCCACCTATACTTTATCAACATTCCATAAAACCCTTCTTCAAGAATGCAGCTTTTATCATCATCTACTCCAGAAATAGTGTATATGCATTTCTTGGGTATCATAAAAATGCATTGGTCAGAGACCCACAGCTGGTCAACATGTAGAGAATAAGATACTGTGGAGAGTTCAATCCCTAAATGGATGCCTATATCACACACTCTCCTCCCAAGGCTTAGGGATCACTACAGAAGAGAGGGTAGAAAGATTGTAAGAGCCAGCGGTGGTAGATGAATACAAAGAAACTTGTGTTGTATGACCATCAAAGGGCAATTGTACATATGAGTCCATAGCACTTAGAACAGCATGCCTAAGGCCTGTACAAACCCAAGCCATATGAAAACTCAGCATGAGGAAGCAGCAGGTAGTCAATAAACTGTAGTCCCAGCTGAGGATTTATTAGCAATTGATTGATACTGGAAGAGGGAGAGTCCTTTTTCCTTACTGGCATGACACGTTGTAGGTTGACCAGAATCCAAGGGAAAGAACTACACCAAACAGCATTAGGAAAACACAGGTTTTCCTCAATAAAACTCTAAAGAAGAAAAAGACAAGGCAATATTAAAGGACAAGAAGTCTGGGACGGATAGTGAAGTGGGAGTGTAGAGGGGTGAGGGGTTCTGAATATGATCAAAATACATTGCATGAAATACTCTAATCAATAAAAATATTTAAAGATAAAGTTTTCTTTTAAATAAAACAGAAAAAAAATGTGTTGGTGCTTAGGGGAAAATGTCATGGAAAGCAAGATGCTGGTAAACTTCAAAAATTATTATGGCTGCCATTTGCTAAAGATAATCTTGAATATCATGTCCTCACGCTAGAGGAGCTAAGCTTTGCAAAGAATGTCAATAGAATGAACAGCCTTTAGAGCAAGGAAGAAACTGAGAAGGTAATGGTGTCCAGACCCTAAAACTATACTTTTTGCAAATTGTCTTTCTAATCCTATCTTCCCTAACAATAGGGAAGAAAGAAGGTTTCCTTAGAAATTTAAATATCTTCTGCCTAAATAATTCATTTTTACCTTCTTTAGAAATATTTAGTTCTTCAAAATATTTATTGAGTATCTCATACATACTTAACACTGTGCCAGGTGCTATGAAGAATTCTAAGGAAACAGAATGAGCTTGTAATTCTTCAGAGTTCCAATTAAATAACCTAAAGTTAAACCAATTTGGGAAGAACATTATGCCTTTGAGACTCTAGGTTTCTCTTGATTAGAAAGTATTAAACATTTTCAGTAACTAAACAGATTAAGGGGAATTCAAGGATGCCTCTCGCTGGTAAATTTGGATTAGTCTGGCAAACTTAAGATCTTAAATGGAACTTTTTAATAATTAAAAGGGAGAGAAAATGATAATTACACCATTTCTAGAATCTATGTTTGCCACTCATGCTTCTTAATCATTTCCTGAGTATATTTAGTGATCGGGTTTTATAACGTAGGACAGTCTTTGTATACATCTTGTAATTCCCTTCCTTGAAAAATCTCTTCAATTACATATTTTGTTGCAAGTTAAAAGCCTCCGTGAGGGTGAGACAGAAGTTGGGAAAACTGTAGCAGTAAAAAATCAGACCTATTTTTTTTTCTCGAATAACATATGCATTACCATCCTTTCATTTTAAACTTTGTAAGAATTTATTCTAGGGCCTGGGGAAATGGCTCATCAATGGTTAAGAGCACTGGCTATTCTTGCAGAGGCCCTGGATTCCAGTCCCAGCATCCACATGATGGCTAAAATCATCCATATCTCCCATTCCGAGGGATTTGATGTCCTATTCTGACCTCCGTGGGCATTGCACAATACCAGTGCACATACATGCAGGCAATACACTCATACACATAAAGCTTTATTGACAGCTAACTTCTACTTTTTAAATGCTTTATTTTACCCCACGTTATAGTTTTCTTAGTTTAACCAGCTGCAGGTATTTCTTAACTATATTTCTCACTATGCAAACTATAACTTCTGATCACCTCCATATAAGATTTTTAGTTCCTATGAAGCAATTTGCTTAATATCAATATCATATGTGACCTTAGTACAAAAGTATTTTCCTTTTCCCCCTATATATTCTTTTCTCTTATTCCGTACTTGTTAAATGAGATCACTAATCTTTTTGTTTAGTATCATTTCCTGTTGAACTAATTGGGTATGTGATCCCCATTTGGCAAAGCTGTGTGATGTTCCAAGCGAGCAATAAAAAACTGAGCAGTTTTTCCACAGGAGTTTCACCTTAAGCACCACACATATACATTTGAGTAGCTTAGCATCTCTAATTTCGTTTTAACATTTCACTTTGTGTAACGACCACTTCTGTGGCCTTAACTGCCTGTCAATATGTTAAATATTGACTTGATTCTTCTTAGCTCTGCTTTCAAGTTTATTAGAGTCTCTCTTAGTAACTACCAGTAAGGTTAAAACCAAAAGAAATTTTGCCAAAATAATGAGGATAAAAAAACAGAATCATAGTGTATCATATCCTGAACCAACACAAAATCTTTCTGATATATATTAATAAATCATATTCTATGACAGTATCACTTATCAGAAATAAAAATATTATGCTAATATTATTACTGCTTATAATGATATTCTTAAAAATACTCCTTTTTTAAGAATCTCATTATCACCATTACATAAGCTTTTACTCCTTCAAGGCCCATCACAAATTCCTCTTCCTTGGAACATTCTGTAATCATTTCAGCCAACATTGATCTTTCCTTTTAATTCATTTTGCACAGTTGAATTACAAAACCCAGAAACTGGAAAACCAGAAGAGTATATTACTCAGAATCTTATCTTTTCAGCCTATTATAAACTCCTCCAGGGTGTATGTTCACTTCTCCACATTGAATAGCTGAGTGCATAGCATATATGCAGTTGGCATTTGCTGATTTATAAATGAACTAAAAATTAGCACACATTATTAAATACTTCTCTAATTTTAAATAAAGTTGAGCATGTCCCTCTGAACCTTTCCTTCTCTTCAATGTCATTCCTGTTATTTTTTTCACAGAATCCTGATTATTTGTTTCACAGCAATTTTGAAGACACTGTAATTTCTATATTTGTATACTTAGTTACTTGGCCATATTCTCTCACCTTCACTGGCCTGTAAGTGCCACAAAGGCAAAACCATTATATACCCAGCAACTAGCACAGTACCCAAAATGTAAGGAGACTGAATATTTCTTGATATGGGATGATATATGGATACTATGCTCTTATGAAAAATACTTTCTACAGAGTTATGGTTCATATCTAAGGTTTCCCGTATGTGAATCAAGTACTCCAATACTGAACAATACCCCCTAATGCCTGAATGATGTTTTTTCACTGCAGTTTTTATATCTGTTTTCTCCAAGGAACAGTCCTGAGGCTGAGAATGAGAGCTGATACATCCTCCATGTTCTTTTCACAATGCCTTAATGCCAAAGCTAAGTGCACATGAGAACTGCCTGGAGATTTGTAAAAAGAGTTGCATGGTCCCACATCTAGGTATTCAGATCCTCTCTGTCCCAGAGGGCACCATAGTTGCCTGTCTATTGCACACACTTTGAGGATTAGGGCTATAGAATGCTTTACATAAGAGAATAGGATGGACAAAGAAGTACACACTTATTTCCTACCTAATAGCAAATATTCCGAGTTGCAGAAATTTGAAACATAAGGAATTGTACTGTCATTGTCTATAAATGAGAAACGTGAATACACACACACACACACACACACACACATATGTAACGACATATGGACTATGCTGTATATACTATAACACTTAGCTTTATCAACTATATTTAATTTCTCCATAGCCTCAGAATTCTCAGAGGTGCCCCCCAGAGTTTTAACTCTGGAAATCACAACTGTTTCCTTGATCCTGTTTCACTTTGTCTATTAAGATGAAGAAACTGAGTTTCAGAGAGATTAAAGCCTTTGACAAAGATTCCATAGCCTGGGTAAACTCTTACTCACTTCTCAGCATCTAGATGCACTGAGGTAGCTTCTATTAAATTTGAATGTCCCCAACATGGTGAGTAGACTATTTCACTCCAATAAGATTAAATTTTTTGTGCTTTAGTCATCATTTTTTGAAAATTTCCCCAAAATTGTGCCAGGAAAACTTAAATTGATCCATACTCATCTTTGTATGTATTGTAGAGTAGCTTATTAAAATGTGTCACATTTTTTGTTGTTTCTTAGAGATTTTAATTACGTTTGTTTTCTTTCAGTAATACATCCTTTCCACTTGATCAATATTATATGTTAGCTGTAAACACAAAATAACTGAGAACAAACCATGACAAATTGAACTAAGTCAAAAAAGGAGGAAAGCAGATATTCTTGTGATTTGTGGGTTTTTTTCAATCCTTGAAAGGTTGAGAATATCTGTCTTTATTAATTTCTGCTTTTTGATGATGGTTTCTCTCATTTTATTATAGCTTGTAGCACTGTAAATTAATTTAACATGAAAGGACAAAAATGTTGCTTTTGAAAAGTTTCTCATTAAATTATGAAAAAATATTACAGTAAAGAAAGAAACGCCTCTAGTACCCCCTTCTGTTTGCTCAATTATTGCAGTACAAAAGTGAATTATTACACAGTTAACTCAGAGGCAATATTATTGTCATTATATTATAAAGTACATGAGTTGTGATCGTTATTTTTTAAATGTACAACATAAGTCCTTTGAAAGTGATTTTTTGCATATGCTTCATTTAAATCCAAAGTGAACTCAAGTTTAGGGGCTGTCTTCTTATTTTAGCATTTTCCTGTGATGATGGGCCCAACATTATATGAAGAAGCAGGAAGTAAATTCCGGCCAATTACTTTATTCAGGGGACTCATTAAATGGAAATGCCTCTGAAATTTTGGAACAAATATAGTGCCAATTATCTGAAAGCACTACTCAATATTCTCTCTGTAGTTATAGTCTCTCTAGTGTATTTTTAATTGAAAACAACATCTACAGAGGAAGTGAGAAATTGCTGTTTAGTACTACTTATTAGAATGGAGTCAGAAGTGAGGAAGACATTCATTTATTTCTCTCTCTTTTCTGCCCCACTCAGAAAGAGATGGATAAAATTTGTTTATTATGAGCCTAAACATTTACTCAAAAGTGAAAAAATGGGATCCATTTGAGGACCCTCACCTAGACAGACTTTCTTCCACATGAAACAAATTACATGCAACAAGATTATATTCTAAGTGAGCTTTTATTATTAA
The DNA here is from genome assembly GCF_000622305.1 of Nannospalax galili. Classification (NCBI taxonomy): domain Eukaryota; kingdom Metazoa; phylum Chordata; class Mammalia; order Rodentia; family Spalacidae; genus Nannospalax; species Nannospalax galili. Next base: position 9,730,276 of record NW_008359081.1, on the reverse strand, counting down.
GGCAAATACTTAAATAATTCATCTCCCCTAGTAAGTACAAGGTTTTAGAGGCCTGGGCATTGACAAATTGTAAAACACTTGCTTAGCATGATTGAGGTCCTGGGTTCCAGCTCAAATTCCACAAAGTTTTCAATTTTCTTTATTTAGTCATTTTTGCATGGTATAAGTAGTTTTAATTACTTAGTATTTCTATTTATCATATTATAAACTTCTGGTTAAATATTTTGTATATTCAAACTTTATGATACCTTATATTACTATATTGAGATATTTATAACATTAGCTTAACATTACGTTAATTGTATAGATAAATCTTTTACTTTATTCATGATTTTTTTACTCTACATTAGAAAAAGTATAAAATAGCAGTCAATTTATTTTAATTACATGCTTGGTTTAGGGAAAAAATACACATAAAAATGTAGACTTTGTTACATAAGGTAAAGGAAAAAGAATTTTATAAGCAGATATTTATAACTTTTTTTCTTACAAAAATTAACTGATTTTTTTTTTACTTTTTGTCTCTAAAACCGAAAAGACAGGCTCTACCTGATATTTTCAAGTACATCTTCAAAACTGCCATTTATGCTGACATTTGTTGTTTCATATATTATCATACAAACTTAAATGACCACAATGCAAATATTATATCACAATAATCCCAGTAGATCTGCTAAGCTAAACCATACGATGGCCCTTGATTCCAAATACTAACACCACAAAATTTCTTTGTGGTTTTTCTCATTTAGAATCAGAGAAAATTATTGAATAAACTATCGGCTTATGACATAAAAATGATTTTTAGAAACCTGTAGAACCATTCCTATCTCTTATTTTTTGTGCAGCATTTCTGTCCAGTAGAGATATAATCTAAACTACATAAGTAAATTTTAAATTTCAGGTAACCACACTAAAATAGTAAAAAAAAAAAACCCCACAAAGTATAAATTAATATGTGATATGACCCAGTATATTCAAAGATTATTTTTTAACATGCAACTGTTAAGAAAATTATTAATGATATATCTTTCCATATTAAGTTTTTTAAATCTAGTACATTTTACTCTTAGAATCAGTTCAGATTGGCCAATTTTCAAGTACTCCATAGCCACATCGAAGACACTGTTCTAGAGTTCAAAATTCATCAAAGACAAAAGAACTTTTGTCTTTTGCTATGTAACTCTTCACTACTAACCTTCAGATCATTTCTGAACACAGTCTTCAAAGTGGAAATATTGCCTCAACATCTCTGAGGTCTTCAAGTATAATGCCATAATATTCTTGAAGAATATTAGATATTTTTTGCAGAATACTGTGAACGATCTATTAGAAATTTATTGTGCACATAATGCAAAATACAGGTCATCTTCCAAGCCTGTTTCAGACCACAGAAACTATAGTCATTTATCACTTATGAGACTATTGCCTGAGTATGACTTTGGTACTGGTGTTATTGTGAGAACTTTATGATTAAAAAAAAAAAAAAAGCACTCTCTTGGGGTTGGAGAGATGGCTCGGCAGTTAAGAACACTAGATGCTTTTGCAGAAGACCCAGGTTCAATTCACAGTGCCCACATGGCAGTTAACAATCATCTGTAACTCCAGTTCCAGGGGAATCCGATGTCTTCTTCTGACCTCCATGGGCATTGCATGACATGGGTGCATTTGCATACATGCAAGCAATACAGTCATACAAATAAAAATAATAAAATAAAAATTTAAAAGAGCACTCTCTGAGAACAAATTTTAAATACCAGACCAAAATTGATATTTATAATGTAAAATTTATTTTTCATAGAAATCTGATTTGAATTGTACCTAGGACACACTGGAAAGACTTGAGTCTGTAAATAGATTCCATGTAGGGTTAAGTAAAAAAAATATTTAAAGGGCTTGGGAAATGGCTCAGTCAGTAATATGTTTGTTGCATAGACATAGGGACCAGATTTTGGATCTTGAGCACCCATTTAAAAGTCAGGCTCAGTGGCATGCATCTGTAACTCTATTATGGGGGTGAGGTGGGGAAGCCAAGCAGATGCTTAGAATTTGTTTTATATCCAGTCTAATCAAATTTTTGAGCTTCTGATTTAGGGAGAGACCCTGTTTCACCAAATAAGATAGAGAATAATTGACGAAAACACCCACCGTCTACCTTGGGCCTCTGTGTGCCCACATATCTCCATGTACATGTGCATAAACATGTACACATACACACACACACAAACTTACTTGATACACAATAATTTGATAAGAAAAATTTACTCGTGGTTGAAAATTTTCTTGATTTTAAGGTAAACTCATCTTCCTTGGCAAAGTAGCCACTGTTTTAGCAAAGCAGGTGTGTGTGTGTGTGCACGTGTGTGTGTGTGTGTGTGTGTGTGTGTGTGTGTGTGTGTGTGTTTGATCATGGGGAACAATATGGGGTGTCATTCCTCATCTTTCTCTTTTTGACAAGTTTTCTCATTCATCTGGAACTCCCTAAGTAGGCTAGGTTAGCTGGACAGTAAGCTCCAGGGATCTTTCCAGTGCTGGGATTACACATATAAAACCACAACCAGAATTTTTAATGTGATAGCTGGGGATCAAACTCAAGTTCTCATGATTGTAATGCAGCCCTTTACTGATTGTGCCTTCTCGACAGCTTCTAGCTACCACTTTTTGTATATGAAGAATCATTTAGAACTATTCCAAGTAAAATTAAATTATCAATATTCTGGAAAAATGTTACTAATATACAATCTCAAACCTGACCTGAAGATGTTTTAAGAGAAATAGTGGTGTATATTTCATTTAAATATATATAATATACACAAACATAGGGACATATGCATATCACTTTGCCTCTGAGGGATATTTTAACTCATTCACGCTTCATTCTGAGGTTCATGATACTTAGGTGGAAAAAGAAAGATGCTGAACATCAAGGTGGGCATGGTCACTGGGTGAAGAAAGAGAAAAAGTGAAAATTAACTTCTTTCAGTTAGGAAGATCTTCAGTCATGAGGTGGGGACATAAAAACATTTTACACGAAGTCCATTTCTTTAAAAAGAGACACGGGACATTCAGAGCTCATGGGTTCCTCATTCTGCTTGAGTGTCTTCATTCTTCCAGTTCTGTACTTGGCTGGCAAGGATTTCCTTCTGTACTTTATATTCTGGTTGTGAAAGTAGCCATTAAGTTCGTGATTTGCGTTTTCTTAAGTCTTTTCCTGTTATGTGAAAGCAGAATATGGAAGGTGTAAGAATATAGGTTGGTTCCCTGTTCTCTATACCGTGTCCCCACAGCTTCGTTCTGTTAGAAATTTCCCACAGCTACTTTGCACTAAGCCTGCTGCTCTGCTATCCTACATTTTAGCTAACACACTTCCTTTAGCCTCAACACACTTCCTTTAACCTCAACACACTTCCTTTAGCCTCACCACTGCTCTGCTCCCATCTCTTTCCAGAGCCATTTCTTGATCTTTTATCATGATTAGTTTTTGTGAAAGCCTGGCTGCTCAACTCCTTTTCTTTCATTTTTTTAAAAAGATTTTAGAGGATGGCATGATAAGAATAGGAGGTAGGAATTGGCTAGGCAGTTAAGGTAAAAAGACCCCCCCAAAAGTAGCCAGTTTCTGGGCTAAAAGTCAAAATGTGCTTGGGACTGTTAGCAACATACTCTGTTCGAAAGGCCAAAAAGGTCAAAAGCATTTGGGAACTTGTATCTAATCCTTAAAAGATTTTAGGGTTACCTATTCAGAGAGGGGAATGGTAAAGTACCCAAAAGCCCCATAAAAATAAATAAATAAAAAAAATTATCACTTTTGTTGAATGAGTGTATTGTCTGCATGTGCGTAAGTGCACCTGGGTCATACAATGTGCATAGAGGTCAGAAGAAGGTGTTGGATTCCCCTGGAACTGGAGTTACAGACAGTTGTTAGTTTCCATGTGGGTGCTAGAAATCTAATCTGGGTCTTTGCAATAGCAGTCAGTGTTCTTAGCCTCTGAGCCATCTCTGCAGTCCCTGTTTTTAGAAAAATAAATATATTTTACTTGAATTTTTGTAGATTTCATACAACATATCTTGATTGTATTTACCCATCCTTCCCTATCTGCAACCCCCAATAGCCCACCCACAGGACTTCATGCACATTGTTGTATATGTTAGGCCTATAGAGTCAAGTTTGTGTACCCAGCTGCCCTTCCACCTCCATTGTTTCTTTACTGTGCTCATGTTTCAGTTTGTGTCACTTGACTGTCAATCCCTACCATGTCAGAAAAACTGCTTTCACTGATAAAACAAATACCATGCTCCTTTCCAAGCTGCATGAGTCATCACTCAGGATTTGAGTCTCTTACCAGATTTCAGTCTGTTTCCTGGGTGGTTCATTTCCTGCCTCTTCTAAACATGAGGATGCCTCCTGGGTCCCACCCTCAGCCTTATTTCCCTTTCTGTGCCATAGCTCTTCTGAGATCTCATCTTATCCAAATCTCCAATGAGTACCTACAATCCAATGACTCAATATTTGCAACCTGTGCCTCCATCTTAGCTATTCCAGTTTCTTTTTTGCAATTCCTCTATAACTTTTCCTTTTAAATTTAGGCCACAGGACTTACACTGATAAGTTCAAGCAGTATCATGAGGCTAGTTTCTTCTCTGATTCATTGAGAATATGCCAAAGAACTTAAATGTTTTGAGCTTTATTTCTTGCCACAGATATTTCAAAATTAATATCTCCAGTACTAAAATCCCCAATAAAACTAGACACGTACTCCTATTTCCTATTTTAAGTAGCTACATTTGCGTAGCTACTTAAGCCAGAAACATCTGATCTCAGTGAGACTTTTGTCTTTCACATATAACTGACTCAAAATATTATTTCTGCCACCTAAGTCTCTGTTAGAATGGACTTTTCATCCAATGAGTATCTTGCGTTCCATACCATTACTATTATATAATTAAGTACATCCAAATATTATAGATTTGTCAAATTTCTTTATCCAAGTTTCCATTTCCTCATAAGATTTTGTTTTCTTAAGGTCACTAAAAAAGTGAGATTACTGCACAGAGACTCGGTTTCATAGAATAAAATAGAGTAGTTATTATGATCGTAGACAATACTATAACTATGAGGCCTAGAAAACATGATAAATTGTAGCTGTGTTTCCTGAAGCTGGTACTGGTTCCATAGCCAGAGTTACCCTCTAACATGATTACTGTCCCTGACACTAACAGGATTACAATCTTCTTTAAAATTCTTTAGTACTTTTAAGACAAACTGACACCTCTTTGAGCAGCATTCACTTTTGTTCCTGACATAATAGCTCCATAGACTTATTTGCTCTACTCTCCCTGTGGGAGATTTGTAGCTAAAATTCAAAGCCATCCCTGCAATACCTTATGTTTCCACACTTGTATGTATTTATTTTTTATTTTTATTTTTATATGTGTGAGTGTACTGCATGCATGTGTGTATGTGCCCCCATGTCATGCAGTCTCCGCAGAGGTCAGAACTGGAGTTCTGGATGGTTATTAGCTACCATATGGGTGCAGGATGTCGAACCCTGGTCCTCTGAAAGAGCAGTCAGTGCTCTTAAATGCTGAGCCATCTCTCCAGCCCCCACATTTGTATTTATTGGGAAGACTTTCCACCGAACCTCTCCACTTCAACTCCACTAATTTTGCTTTATTATTCAAAATACTCTCAAGTTCTAACAAAACAGTCTCTCGGTAAATCACTCAAAATGAGTGCAGTCCCCTTAAAACCCTTTTCATCACATGATTCACAGTTGAAAAGTAGTCACATTTATGACTGAATAAACTTGTTCAAAGTACAAACATGTTTATTCAAGGTACAAACATGAGACTGAATAAACTTGTTCATATCTAAATATAAAATAGCACTGATGTCAAAATATGAAAGACATTGTTTACTATTTAGGATTAATATTTGTCCATCTCAATATAAGAATGTATTACAACTTTTCAGGAAATATTTGTATACCCACCAAAGTTTCACTAGGTTGTGTAGGATATTCATCTATATACCCCATCCTTGTGATTACTATTTTACTATTTAATATTCTGATAATTGGACTCTCAAATAATATACTCTTTTGAAAGAGTAATATAGGTGGTTAATACAGTAACATAGGTGAGGATGAATAAACTTGTTCATACTAAAACAACATTAACTATACTATTCTTTCATTCAGACTATTGGGGTTGCCATTAAAGTAATGCCAGAAAACATAAAATGAATTTTATTAAAGCTAATTGCACTTACACGGAGTCCATCAGAATTGTTATAATTAAATGAGCTGAATTTGCCAATTTAAAGAAAGCCTGTGGGCCTTTGTTTTCTATTCTAATAGAATATTTTCTAATTAATATCACCCATTCCTTTATCAAATTAACTTTCACCTGTATTTTGTTAATGCACTATGGGTTAAGCTAAAATATGACGTGTAAGTAGGTCTGTCGGTTCTGAAACTGGACTCTTTTCTTTCTTTTTATATTAAATTTCTATACAGTCTCGTTGATTAATTTGTATTTGTTACCATTTTATGGAAAGTTCTTAGACTTGCAGGTGAAAATTAGCATAAAAACAAATCACCATTATAAGCACCACCTCCAAGCTGGTCAACTCATGCTGTTTTCAAGTAGCCAAACACAACCTTCCACAAAATCACAGGACTGTCTGACTTTATGTTCTGCAATAACATTGCTAAAATACTGCAGAAGGCAATATTTTCTATACAAAATATTTCTTTTCTAGAAGTCTTCATGCAGCATTCAGTGCACTGTGATGACCACATCATTCAGTTCCAGAATTAGTAGCACATCATTGTGAATGACTCAATCCACATTATGATTACTCATTCAACAACATTCTTAACAGTTTATGATTTGCAAAGCATTGCATTAAATAGTGTGTGATAGTCGCTCTCAAATGCAGATGATCTCTAAAGAAAACTTAGTCATTGATGACATGGTAAAGGTAAAGAGAGGGCAGTAGGCAGAAATCATGTTAGTTTATCATCTATATCTCTTAAGAAAGTTTCCCCTTCATTCCATGATCATGTCTTGATAGCTGTTTTTTTTTTGCTTTGTTTAAAAATCCCCCTTCCTTTTCAATTTTTCTTTGTTTTAATAGTTTAACTTTTAAAAATATAATGTTATATACATGGACTATACATATTTTAAACGTTCCAGGTATTGCTACAATTTTGTTCAATAAATGATCAACCCAAAAGTCACTAGCCCACCCAAAAACTCAGTAGTTGAAAAGAATCAATATACTTACTTGTTCTGCAATGGTTTGTGAGTTGATGACTTGCACTGAGTAAAACATCTATTTTGCTTAGAGGCTGAGCGCTCATGTGTCCAGTGTACCTAGGTCAACACTGCTCTCTGGCTACTATTTTGCACACATATCCAGCACACTGGTCCCAGGAAACACAGACAGATATGAAAGAGTAGAAGTGAAGACTTAAGCAGTTGTCAAGCCTTTGCTGTTTTCAAGCCTGCTAAAATCTTATAGGATAAGGGTAAATTTTATTTCTCCCTAAAGTAGCCAGAATAATGGGCCCTATCCACAAAGATGCTAAGCCCCAGAAGCTGTGACTACATTGTACTTCATAATATTTAAAGATTAAGAACTCAGATGGGACCAATCTGGTAACCCCGAGATAGGAAAATATTTTCCATTATCAACGTGGGCCAGGTATAATCATAGGGTCTGTATAAGTGAAAAATGGAAGCAGGAGACTAGAGGTCAGATACGAAGACAAATGTGAAGATATGCTACTGTCTTTGAGGCTGGAGAAAGCAGGCATTGAATGTACATTGTGGGTGGATTATAGTAGCTGGAAAAGGCAAGGCAGCAGATTTCCCCTGAAGCCTTTCCAGAAGGAACAGAGCCTCACCAACACTTTAATTTCAGTCAATGAAACCCATATTTAACTTGTGACTTCCAAAACTATAGATAATCAGAGTTATTTTAAGCCACTGAATTTGTAGAAATCTGTTACAGATGGAATGGGAATCTTATATGCCCTCTATTGTTCAATCTAGTCACTAAATTCCTATCCTGTTATTAACTAAATGCTTTTTCCTTTTTAATTTTTAAAATTTTCTTTATTTTTGTTTTATGTATATGAGTGTCTGGCCTGCAAATACATAAATGCACCTGTGACATGCAATGCCTGTGGAGGCCAGAAAAAGGCATCAGATCCCCTGGACCTGAAGTTTCAGACAGTTGTGTGTCACCATGTGGTTACTGGGAACCAAACCTAGCTCTTTTGCTAGAGCAGCCAGTGCTTTCAGCTGCTGTGCCATGTCTCCAAACCAGGATGTTTTTTCTTAAAATCAGCCCCTCTTGCTTTTCACTTTTCACTGGATCCTAATACTACCTGTAAAATTTTGTTTTGATATTTTAATTTAGTCTCCCCTAATACACCTGAAAATGAATGAATATTAATATGTGGTTGTCTGTGTAGCATCAGAGATGAACTCCATGACACTAGTATTAAGCAAATTGCAATTTGGGAAATATGAATATGAAGATGAGGAGGCAGAGACTGTACATAAATGAGAATTTCCTAAAGAGGTGTTTGGGCAATGGACAGATTTTGGCACACAACGTTAGAGGACAAAAATAAATGATTCAGTATGACTCTAGTATCATCTTTATATTTGTATCAAACAATATGAAGTTTGCTAGCCTTGACTTTATTGTTGGATTGCCACTAACCCTGACAGATATGTACAACAGGCCTTCCATTTGACTTCTGGTTTAAGATGACACTTAACTACACCCCTTCTTGGAAATATCTTCTGATCTCAACTCTCTGTCATCTAAGATACATACTTAATCCTTTCTGTAATAATGACAACAGAAAGTTCAGTCTTTCTGATATAGTAAACAGATAATGTAATTCCTGGCTCAGGTATCAAAACTGTCTTATTCTCTTCTTATTCCAGGGCTAAGAAGGAAACTAAGACACATAGAGCTTAACCTAAGCCTGTACCTTTGGAAAGACCTGTTTTAGAGCATTTATCAATTGTGAACTTCTTGAAGGCAATCCTTTTGTCTTGTTCATTATTCTAGTCCTAATTTATAGCATGATACATGAAAAGTGTCAATAATTGTTCATTGAAATGAAATTTAATAAATAGCAAGGGACTTGTCCAAGGACGTACATTACACTGTTTTTCTCTCTTCCTATTACTGTCACCTGGTGACAGTGATGGCAGCAGACAACTCATCCATAGACCAAGCTCGTCTCAGTGTATTTGATCTAGTAGTTCTGGTGTACGACTTTAATCTGGCTTGTTATCTGATGAGATTTGTAATTAAAATTTTATGGCTTACAGACTTGGTACTCAATGAGTCTGGAATCTATGTAGAGTACCCAAATATATTGAAAACCACAACATCGCTGATTTCTTCCCTTTTCCTGCCTAGCCTCCCTGTTGCTCTGGTGGTCTTTGTTATTTGGGTATTCCTAAACCCATGGCAATTTTTCTTACATATTTCTCTGGAATCTGTTACAAATGAGTGGAGGTAGGATGGCACTGGGCTATGGCAGAAAGAACATATAACTAAGAGTTAGAAGCCCTGGGTTCCAGTAAATCTCTGTAGAGGGATTTAGGGCAGGTCTCTTAACTTCTTTCAGCATCAATCTTCTCATCTGTGAAATAAGATTAATGATACCTGTCTTGCCTATACTTCAAGGTTGTTTTGAGGTTCACAGGCATTTTCCACCCCATAGAGCATACAAATCTCTAGGGCCTACGGACAACTTATAATGTTCTCCAGTAACTGTAATATTTCCAAGATTTTAAAACTCAATGACCAGCACTAATTTGATCTAACATAATATATTAAATGTCAATACTTGTGAGAGTCTCTGTGGTTCTTGGTGTAATAGAAGTTGGTATAGTTTACCCAAAATAAGAAAAACAAAACTCACTATTATATAATTAATTTTTTTTTTACTTTTTCTGAGACAGGGTCTCCCTTAGCCACACTTGGTATGGAACTCTCTATATAGACCAGAATGACCACAGAAATACTACAGAAATCGTCCTGCCTCTGCCTCCTGAGTGCTGGAATTAAGTGTGTGCACCCATGCTGGGCACGCCAACTCATATCTTTATTAGCATCATTTATTTCAAACAAAGGTCATTTGATTTTGAAATTAAGATGTCTTTTGTTGATTTACAAATAGCATGATGGAGGGAAAACTAATTCTTCTAAATATAACCTTGAATTCTCTTACATTGAACCTAAGCCGTCACGTAAGACAAGAAACCCATGTAGCTGGATTAATCATTAGCATCATGGAATTAAAGCAGTGCTTTACAAACTGATCCATTTAATTTCTGCTTTGTTTTTGCAAATGAAGTGATATTATGTCTGGGTGAATGTAAACATACTTAACTGACAAAAAAGCAATGAGTCATAAAAATTTTTATTGAATTTTTGTGTATTTCATACAATACATCTTGATCATATTTAGGCACCCTCTCCTATCTGCAATCCCACCGTAGCCATTCCTACTGGATTTTATGCATTCTATTACATATATTCAGGATTATTGAGCAACACCCGCAAATGTACCTCAGTGTAAGTCCATCAACTAGAGCCTAGTCAACCTATTTAGAGCCACTCCCTTAGAGAAAATCAATTCTTCCTCTTCCTGTAGTCATTGGTTGTCAGTAGTTGCTCAGATAAGCTTGGGGTTTAAGCAATGACTTTTGTAAACCCCTTTATTGTCCATTATCCAGCCACACAAGCCACACAAGAACTCTTTTTCTTTGTCTTTAGATTGGGTTGATATCCTTTCTTCAATATTCTAAATTTTAGTCCACATGAATATCTATGGTTCTTTAAAAAGACACAGAGAACCAGATTTGTCCAATGCTAACACTTTGAAATGTGATGTTGCAATTACTTACCAAGTAAACATTAATCACTACTAGATTAGAATGGAATTATCTGTTATATTCACATTAATAGCAAATGAGCTTTCCCTGATTGATGTTGTTGTAATGAATACAAAAGAAATTAATAGTGATTTAGCACTCACCAAAAGAGGTGTAGTCATTAAAGGCATGCTATTGAAAAGTGAGTAATAATTTAAAATAAGCTAAAATTAATTAAAATAAAATCACAATGAACTACTGAATTACTTATATTCACATTATAAAGATATAATACTTGTGGAATGAATGTGATTGCAGTGCATTCTAGAAAAATTAATAATGACTATTTAAAATATTTAGAAAGCAAGTACTTGTTTATATTAACTAATAGTTATACCAGCCATTTGGTTCTTAGAGTAACTTATTGGCACAGGAATGGTGATGAATAATATCAAGCATTATATTTAATAATTCTTATCTTTTCATTCAAAAATATACATTTTTTGCCTCTTTTGCTTATTTCTGATAGAATATTCTAGTGGACTTCTAAGTATCACTGACTAATTTCTCCTGAAAAATAATATATTTGGTGGCTGATCTGCCAGATGTTAAGGAAAACTCTAGTCAGAAATTAGCTTTGAGAGCGTAGAAGCAAAACTAAACTTTTCATCCATCATATCTAAGGAGTAATTGAGCATACACATATCAAAGTGAATAAAAAGTCAGATTCTCTCATTCAGCATGCTTCATGTCTTCTAGAAATGTAATTTCAATTTTTTTCTGTGTAGTAGAAAGCGGAGTTTTGTGTTACTTAAGTTTCCCAAGTTCTGTTCTTGTAATTTTGTTGTATCAAACATTGTTTAGAACAATTGACAAGGGTATGAAAATAATTACAAAATGCATTTGCCTAACAGTTAAGATTTTTAAAAGATTAAACTAGCCGGGTGTGGTGGCACATGCCTGTAGTACCAGCACTTGGGAGGCAGAGGCAGGTGGATCTCTGTGAGTTCAAGGCCAGCCTGGTCTACATAGTGAGTTCCAGGACAGCTGGGGCTACAGGGAGACCCTGTTTCAAAAAAGAAAAAAAAAAGAATAAACTAAGTCTGTCTTTAAAAGACTGAATAAAAATTGGTAAAATGTAAATGAAGTCTTATTTAAGTATAATAGTATTCTACCAATGTTATTCTCATAGCTTTGATAATGTGCTGTGGCTATTTAAGGTATTATCATTTGGGTATGCAACGGCAAATAGAAACTCTGGATTATGTTATGTTCTGTTAGTGTTAAATTATCTCAAAAATATTTTAGAAGGCAATCTAAATATGCATTTTGTGCAAGTGTTATCTTTTTCTATAACTAAGTTACATTAATGTAAAAGAATATACAGAGGTGATTATAAATGCTGCATAAATTTCTGACCTAGATTTAATTTGTTATTATCAAATTATTATAGTAAATGAATATTCTATGGAACATGAAATATGTAAAACTAAACAATAGCTGCTGATTATTTCTCTGTATATTGCAATGGGCCTATTTAAAACTGTATGTGTAAGAAACAACTATAATCATGAACGTGAACACAAGCAAATAAATTAACTGAAATATAGATGTTTGTTTGAGATTTGAAAAGCCTTCCATTAAGGTTTACATATACTTTTCACACAAGGCAGACACATTTTACCTAGGTTTTAATGTGCATTGTTATGGTACAATGTCAAAGGGAAACTAAGTACTCAAAGCCCTAATGTGTCTGCCTTCCACAAAGGAGTCACCATGATAAATAAAGCCACGAGAGTAAGGATCCAAGTACAAACTCAGCGGTTGGGCCAGTATAATTTCATGTCTACTATGACAATTTTTCTTCTTATTATTATTATTCTATTAATTTTACAATGAAATTGCTGAATCGTGTATTTCAATAGTTTACAGATAATTCCAGTTGTTTGATAACACTCAGCAATCTTATATTCTGATATATAAATTCCACAACTTTAGATTACCATGTGTCTTCATTTTAATTATTTATCTTGGTGATGATATTATTACTTCAGCTACATTCCCTGACCTATATCTCATTTACTGTGATGTTTAATATACATTTTGGTATTTTATTGGAGCTATGAAATATTCTAAGCCTCATTTAAACAGGACATTTGCACAGAGAAGGTGATATTTGCAAAGGACTAGGAGAAATACACCTTTGTTAATGAAATCATAGTTTGCTTTTGCCTTTTGTAAATGAGCTGCTGTTCGTATTATGTCTCATATTGCTAAATATCAGGTAAAATATGCTAATGACAACAAAGAGGAGAGAAATAAATAGAGGATCACAAGTCAGCATACTACTTTATAGTTAAAGGAAAGAAAATGTGGAATTGCTAAATTCTTAGAAAATTTATTCCTTTTTGGTTTGTTGCATTTCACTTCAGTGGTTCAGCAAGCTGGTGGCCAGCTGGACACCTTTCTGCTCGTGTCCCTGGGCAGTAGGGCTTTCATGGATGAATAAGAAAGCTCTGAAGAGCATTAAAATATGTGTTCATGGACTCAGGATTTCAAATTCTTATTTCGATCCACATTTCTATGCTTCTCTCATGAAGAATCCTTTCTATTGGTTGAAAACGTTCAGTATATTTCTGAGTACTCTTGGTGCAATTTCCAAGTTATGTCATCCTCTTAAGCCTCTCAAACTCCCCAGGATGCTGTTCTAAAATAAGAAGAGAAATAGAGGCTCATAGTGTGAAGATGATAGAAGAAAGATTCTAGAAAGTACTTACCATCTTGTCTGGTATAAAGAGACAGCTTTGTTAGTGGCTTCATTGTTCTTATCATTATTATTATTAATCATCGCAAATCCTGACTGTTGGAGGGAGGAATTGGTTCTCTTAGGGTCAGAATATGTTAAAGTTTTGATCCCTGCACTTGATGGTGTATTCAAAATACTAATACTAATACATTGCATTTGTGTATGACCTTTTATATGAATAATTTGCAACGTCTTTTCTCGTTTTTCAATATTTGTATTGGCCTTTGATAATTTCTTGTGTTATGTTTTGATCATATTCGGATCCCCCGCCTCCCTAATTCCCCTCACTTCATGTCCTCTATATTTTTAAGGCCTATCAATTCTAATTTGTGTTCTCTAAATGCACTTGGGTATTGATCCATCCTCTATTAAACATACCCTGAATAGAGAGAGAAAGAGAGAGAGAGAGAGAGAGAGAGAGAGAGAGACTCTCCCTCACTCAGAAGCTATCAGTTCCAATAGTTCCTCAGCTAGGATTGGGGTTTCTTGCCCACCTCATCTTCCATGCTGGGTTTTTGTCTGGCTGAGCTTGGACGGGTCTTCTGAATGCAGTCACAAGCAATGTGGGTTCATATGTGCAACTGACATAGTGTGTGAGGAAAACACAGTTTTCTTGTACTTATCCACCACCTTTGGCTCTTACAGCCTTTTTGTTCCCTCTTCCACCATGACCCAGAGCCTTGGATGGAGAAAGTGTGATTGATATAGGTGTCCCTTTTCTGGCCAAACCCTCCACAGTCTCCTGTTTTCTGTATGTTGACTGGTTGTAGATTTTTGTGTTAATTTCCATCTATTACATGAAGAAGATTATCTATATTTTGTGATATATCATTAAATATCAAAAGTGGGTTTAGAAATCTAGAATTCTTAAGAGTATAAATGCAAGAAATGAATATTTTAATCAACAACTCTTAAATTTTTGGTACTTTTTTTTCTGGTACTATAGATGGAACCCAGGGCCTTCTGCATGTTGATTGACTGCTCTATAACTGAAGTTTGTCTCCAGCCCAGTAAATCTTTTCATTTAACTGGCTCAAGTCTTCTCATGTCTCATACACTTAAAAGCAGACCTTTCAATAAACAGAATACTTTGGTGCCCAAGCACCAAAGTCTATGTATATATTCATTCACCTGGGAAAGATCTAGTGATATAGAAATTGGAATAATATAAATCTTACTCTGAAAATCAGTATACCTGGTATAATTGCCAGTAGACCCATTTATACTGTGTTAAAATATTAACTTGGACCTCATTATGTTGTCAGCATTTAAATATTTTAAATCTACAAAATTATCAAGATTTTTTTGTATGCGTCATGTAACTTAAAGTTATAATAATTCCAAAATAATCTGCA
>NW_008359081.1:9709328-9715136 GCF_000622305.1 Nannospalax galili | reverse complement strand
TATTTAAAAATATATTTAAAAATTTTAATATATATATATATATAAAATATACCAGGCTTTATGTATAACCCTCCACCAGCAAATGCATATGACCACAAATCCTAACTTTAGAGGTTATATTTGTTACTCCAAGTCGTTACTTCTTAATTTTTCTATTCCATCAATTGATTATAGAGATTTCTAGTTTAAATAGTGTGTCTTAAAACATCACTAAAATAAAACTGATAGAATTTTTTTTAATGTACTCAAAAGGAGAAAAGAAGACATAATCATATTAAGGAGGTGAGTATTCAGAACATTGAAAGAGTAAAAGCGAAGCTAGGAAAACTGAACCTCAAGTAACTGAAAAGTCTTTGGAATGAGTTACACCAAATGTTGTAGAAAATAAGGGTGATCTCGAGGACAACATTAAGGAGATTAGTCCAAAGTGAAGTTTAGAATATTTCCACAGACTCTTTAGTCCTCTCCATGGATCAGTGTGATTGCCTAATAACAACTCAGTCAGGAAACCAGAAGCTGAATATTGAGAGATATTATACTAGGAGAGCACAAGTCTGTTGGGGGGCCTTAGGAAGAGAAGTTTAGGAGAGAAAATTCCATCCTTAAAATTAACAGTTAAGTAAAAATACATATGTGTGTGTCTGTCTGTCTGTCTGTCTGTGTGATATGTATGTGATGTAATCAGTCACTACCCAAAGGCTCAATTACTTCTTTGCTCCAAGAATAATCATAGGAAACTTGTGCTTCCAAAGAATGTAGCTAATAAATTTTTTCTCCAGAGCAAATGAGTGGTCATACAGGAAAAATAATTATTGCTACTTTTATTTGGGACTCTTCATTCATAAACACAGAATGAAATTCAACTCTTCAGAAGCCCTATAAATAAAGCTTATTATTACTTTGTAGAGAAATCCTGCATATGAATAGGAAATAAAAGATCATGTCATTTGTGAGAATGAACTAAAAATAAAAACATACGGGAAAAAAGAACTTAGTGTAAGTAGATCTCTTTGATTAACATCCGTGGAATTATAAGAGAATATATTGGAGTCATGAAACCAAAAGATAACTTTATTAAAAAGTAAGAGTGAAAGAGCAAAGATGTGTTTCTGGAAGATAAAATTATCTTTGAAAAGATGTAAAATTAAACTGAAATTGAAGGCTAAATCCTCAAGAAATCTGGTAAAACAAAGGCTAAGAAATGAACAATAGTAAAGAAAAAGATTGTAAAATTAAGGAATCAATTTAGCAAGTGCAAAAGGAGTTACAGAGAAACTGTAGGGAGGAATTTACAAAAAGAAAAGAATTCCATAGGAATAAAAGACATGACTTTTAAGGCTGAAAGTGCCAGTCAAGTTTCCAGCACAATATAGAAGGTTCACATCAAGATATATTATGTGACATTTCAGAACAGCACTGAAATTCTAAAATCTTCCAAAGACGGCCAGACAATGAAATTAAGACAGAGATAAAGTAAGCATGTAGATAGATAGGTAGAGGTGGACAGGCAGATGGAGAGAGAGAAAGAAAATAACCTGGTTTCTAACAAATTTTGAAAATCATGATGGCATCAAATCCCCTGATGGCAATACTTGAAGGAAGGTAAATAATCGATATCTTCCTTCCTATTGCTATTTTGGGAAAACAATTATTCACTTAAACTGATACATGTGATTGTACAGCTTTATGGGGAATGGTACGATAAAATGTGATACATATATCCAGTGTGTAATGAAAAAATTAAGGAAAATTTCAATTTCTATTATTTCAATTTTCATTCCATGAAATTTCCATTTAGATCCTGTAAGTTGCTATAAGTGTCATATGATAATATATGGTTAGTATTTAAAAAGTCAAGTTATTTTTTTCTGGGTGGCTATATCATTTTACATTTTGCTTTGTAACAAGCGAAGTCTGAGTGATTTTTAATAGACTTTCTTGTTAATGATCATTGTTGTTGAGTAATAAGAACTACTTGTATACTCTTGAGTACTAAATAGGATCATATATCCACCAAGTAAAGATTTTCATCAATTCCATATGCTGTATTTAAATCAAATTATCTATTTTTTTTTAATTTTAGAGATAGGGCCTCATTGTGTTGTCCAGATTGGCCTCAGAGATCTGTCTGCATCCAGAATACAAAGATTAAAGTTGTGTACCACCACACCAGGCCCTAATTTCTATTTATATTTTATTGCTAATGCTTTTGATGTCTTAGAAGAACCCATTACAAGTACAAGGCCATGAAGGTTTAAGTCCCTTCTTTCTATTCTTAGTGAAAAAAAAATTTTATGTACTTTATTATTTCTATTTTTTGTGTATGAGTGTATTGCTTGCATGTGTGTAAGTGCATTCGTGTCATGCAATGCCCACAGAGGTCTGATGGGGCCATCAAATTCCCCCTGGAACTAAAGTTACTTGTGGTTATTAGCCTGCATGTGGGTGCTGGGAATTGAACCCAAGCTTCTCTCAACTGTTGACCCATCTCTCCAGTCCCAGAATATTTGTGCACCATGACACACTTGCACACACACAGAACACACACATGCACACACACATAAATCAGTGTAAGAATTTTTTGAGAGATTTAGAGTTTCTCTTTCTTAATAACATTTGTTAACTTGCCAAAGAATGCTTTACAACTTCATACTATCTACCAATCATTCCTTCCTAAAATCTAAGTTCAATATACAGTGTTTGCAGAAAACCAAATAAAGGACAGGCAGTTTGAAATGGGTCTCATGTCACATACACACAACATATATCACTCATTTTGCCTGGGCCCATTGCAGAAATGTTTTTAGTTCATTGAAGTATTTTCAGAAGATGTTTCTTATTTGAACTCATTATGCTGTTCATTCAGTTACTTCATGTTTCTTGGTTAATATGGAGCATTTCTAAAAACAGCACAGGTAAGAACAGGCCTATGCTTCTTATTTTGAAAGGAGGTCTTAGCTCATATACACTCAAATACATATAAACATGTCAAGTCAAAGTTACATAGACAAAAACAAAACTTATTTGATTTCTACCAGTGAATAATATTAAATGATATCCTTAATGTGTTTTCATTAAACAGTAATAAGTTCACTCTTTATGTTTTGTGAAGTACTTGAGGGAAGTAAGAAAGAAGGGGGTATAGACAGAGTCATCATGATACATCTACAATGTAGATGAAATGTGAAAATGTTATACTCATACAAAGAAGAAAATAGATTACCTAGTCCATGTTTATAAAATATCTAGAATAAATAAATCCGTAGGGAAACAGTGCATGGTGACGGTTGTCAAGGACAAAGTGGGGACAGAATGCAGGGTAGATACTCAGGAGGCACACAATTTTACTTTGGAATAATAGAAATGTTTTGGTAATAGTAGACCGTGGATAGAGGAACTAGTCATTAAACTATTAACTCTAAAAATGATTAATTTTGCTGTCAAATTGGTATACATCTAAAATCCCAGCTCTTGGAAAGCTGAGGTAAGATAGATGATTGTGAGTTTGTGACTAGTCTAAACTACATAATGAGATACTGTCTCAATTTTTTAAAATTGTAAATAATCAAATGTTTAAATTTATACTATGCAAACTTTACTTCAATAAAAAGACAATTAGGGGCTGGAGAGATGGCTCAGAGATTAATAGCATTAGCTGCTCTTGCAGAGGACCCAGGTTCAACTCCCAGCACCCACATGGCGGCTAACAGCTGTCTGGAACTCCAGTTCCAGGGGAATCCAGCGCTCTCTTCTGACCTCTTTGGGCATTCCATGGCAATGGGTGCACTTACATAAACTCAGGCAATACACTTGTACACATAAAATAAGAATAATAAATAAAATATTTTTAAAAAAGAAAATTAGGAGAATGTTTCTAAAATCATCTAAAAGGGAAGAGTCCTGAGTTTCTCGATGTACTTAATGTAATTATAAGTACCTCTGTCACTGATGTAGCATTCAGTAAAGGTTCAATAGTACTGCATACGCTGACAGTATAGCTCAGTATTATAATACTTGCCTACCATGAACAAGTCTCTGGGTTCATTCCTCAACACCTCAATAGTAATAACAATAGCAATGATAATTCCAAACAGTTATTCAAGTATTGTGTTATTGTATTGTATTATTGACTACCCAGAAGCAGAACTTGAGTTAAGAATTCAATACAAACTCTGAGTTAAAGTAGAACCTGACACAAATCACATGAGAGAAGAGTAAAATATCCAAAGGTGGCAAGAGAAAATGTGAGCTAGTGAAAACCAGACTTCAGTCAAAGAGATGTTATCAAGCTAACTACACTGAACTAGTGGAATCTAATGTAACTAGGGATTACTTAATGTAGTGAAAATACACACTCGAGAATCATCATTCTGAATGGACAAGGGATCTGCGATATACATACAACAAAATTTTATAGTCATTAGTTAAGAACTACTACAAAGGCAAATTTTCCGGCCTCCCACCTTCACAACAACACCTGTGTCCAAAGTCATTCGAGAAAAAGGATAGTCTCCCAGTTGAAAACCAGGCCAGAGTACACTGTCCAGGTTAGTGGTTCAAGAAGCATTTCTCAGGACTGTGGAGGTAACAGTTGCTAAAGTGCTTGTTGCACAAATATGAAGACCATATTCTCAGATTCCCATCACCCACATAAAAAACTGGGCTTGGTAGCCCATACCTGTATCCCCACACTGTTGACCTGGAAATAAATATGAGCATCTCAGGGATTTACGGGGCAGATATTTTTGCCAAATCCAAGAGATCAAGGTTCAGCAAGGAACCATTAAAAAAAAAAAAAAACTTTTTAAGGTTGGAAAAATACTGAAGATACCCAATGTTTACGTATGGCCCCCACATGTAAACATGTGCACGTGCACATACATGGGCTCACAAACACAAATACACACACACATACACTACACATAGACACACATGAGTAAAAAACGCATTTCTCTAAAATAATGTTTCATTTTAAATATTTTTATTTTTGAGAATTTCATACGTGTGTATTGTATTTGCATTATTTCCGGTTCTCTGACTCCTTCTTCTAACAATTTATTAAGCTACATTTTAAAGGTAAAGATATTAAGCCATATAAGCATAGAAAACTTAATTATTCCCCAATAATACATAGGTAGAAAATGTTAAAAACTGATTCAAAGTGCAGTTTTAGTTTATTTAAAAACTTTATTATGCTATGGTACCCCATAAAACACTGGTTCAGTGATTTTTTTTTACAAAATAAAAACCAGATTATTATTAGAAAATACATAACCAGAATTCAATCAAAATTATGTACATCAAAAATCTTTTCTCCTTTCAACAGAAAAGAAAATCAATAGACATCATTAAGATGACAAACACATTGAAAGTATTGAAAATGAAATAAAATAATAAGTAAATACTCTAAAAATTTTATTCATAAGTAGTGTTGAAATAAAAGTAAAATGTATGATATCATTTCTCTACATGCCTGTAATATGCGCTGATCACGTATATACTGTTATCATTTGCATTTATTTATTGTTTATTACTATCATCAAATACCTGAGTAAGTAACATAAAGGAGGTGTTTTGTAGGACTATTCAGTAGATAACAGAGGTCCATTTGACATGTGATATATATTTTTTTAATTTTTAACAACTACATGACTAGAAGAAGCATTTCACTACAGCTTTAATATATTCAGTAACACACTCCAGAGCAAGAGTACATCTCTTTCGCAAGTGGGTGCAAGTTTCTAGGTTCACAGTTGAATTAATGCAGTTATATATTATTGAACTCAGTATAAGCCCTGTAAGATATAA
>NW_008359081.1:9680898-9709064 GCF_000622305.1 Nannospalax galili | reverse complement strand
GTATATCACACAGAACATCCCAAACCATCTTATTCAACTATACACCCACTTCCCAGATGGCACCCACCCATAACCTCCCTCCCCTGACTAGAGCCCTTATACTCTGATATCCCTGCTACTGTCTGCTGTGTTGTCGGCACCCCCTACTACTTGTCCATCTGGTGAATCTAGTCAGCCTATCTAGAGGTCTTTGTTTTAGGAGGGTCAGCTGTTCCTCATCTAGCAGGAATCAGTTGTCAGTATTCTTTTAGATAAGATTGGGGTCTGCTGTTCATTTTTCCAGTTCTATGCTGGGTTACTGTCTTGGAGTCCCTTTGGCCATCTGGCCAACTCAAAAGAAGGTATCACCTATCTGGCATTGTTGCTTGTTATGTAGCCTTTAGGTATGCATATGGACTCAAAAAATTATATTGGCCTCTTTAATCTTTGGTTATACTTTCCTTTTGGGTGTTTAAGGCCATACAATTGGCCCACATAAACCAACTTCTCATTCTCAAACGACCTTAAGAGTAAAAATAAATTTGTTTATCACAGTATCTTTTTATATCATTCAAAAGAGTCAATCTCATGGAACTGGAGAGATGGCTTCGTGGTTAAGTTTGTACTGCTCTTGCAGTGTTCAGTTCCCAGCATCTGGACTGAGTGGCTCACAATGGAATGCAACTCCAGCTCTAAGGGATCCAATACCTCTGGCCTCTGTGGCCCACCGTCATTCATGTACACATACACCCATGCACATAATTAAAAATAAATATTTTAAATAATCACAAAACCAATAGATAGTCATTGTACGGAAGTGTTCCTGGTTCCATACTAAAGACTGTTTAATCAGTGGATGTTTGACTTGAGTCAGTTGTAGAAATCTTAAGGGTTTTTTTTGTTTATATTTTTATCAGACAAGCAGCTTTGAGAGACAGTGTTTTATGGGGTACCATAGCATAATAAAGTTTCTAAATCAACTAAAACTGCACTTGAATCAGTTTTTGATATTTCCTATCTATGTATTATTGGGGAATAGTTAAATTTTCTATGCTTACATGTCTCAATATATTTACCTTTAAATTGTAGCTTAATAAAGTGTTAGAAGAGGGAGTCAGAGAACTGGAAATAATGCAAATACAATACACATGTATGAAATTCTCAAAAATAAAAATATTTAAAATGAAACACTGTTTTAGAGAAATGCTTTATTTCATGTGTGTATGTGTGTGTATTTGTGTGTGTGAGCACATATATGTGCACGTGCACATGTTTACATGTGTGTTGGTATGGCAGCTTAGAGTGTGATGCTGGAGTGCTCCATGCCTCTTTCCATAGGGCCCTAAGTTTGTCTTGTCTGGTCTGAAGTCTATTGCTCAGCTCTCTTGGAGTCTGTGAAGAATTATATTCCATAATTCTTCCAATGCACTTTCTTTTTCTTAAAAAAAAAATAAAACTAAAAAACCAATCAACCAACCAAACAAACAAACAAAAATGATACTGTGGGCTGGGCATGGTGGCGCACTCCTTTAATCCCACCAGAGGCAGAGGCAGGCGGATATCTGTGATTTCAAGGCCAGCCTGGTCTACATAGTGAGTTCCAGGACAGCTGGGGCTACAGGGAGACTCTGTCTCAAAAAGACCAAAAAAAAAAATAGATACTGTGGTGATACATGTCAATATAACTTACTTTTAAAATAGTGGTTTCTAACATGGAATAATTTCATCAACAAATGACATTTTATGTGTCACGACATTTTAAATTTTCATAGTGGGGTGAAGGTACTACAACTTGCATAAAATGAATAGAGTCCAAGGACTCACCTCAGTAGTCTGTAATGCAGAGGAGAGAACCAAACAAGAAAGAATTATTCTATCTAATATGCCAGTAGTGCCAGGGTTGATAAATATTTCCGTAAACCAGCAATGTATTGTAAATTCTTTCTGATGATGAAGATATTTTATATCTATGCTCTCTAGTATTAAGGCATGTAACTATTCAGCATTTGAAATATGGCTAGTGTGGATGTGAGCCAGGTAGGATACTACATCCTGCAGAAATATGTATGAATAAGACATATCCTTCAAAATCAGAGCATGTGGTGTCAAGGGAGAGAGAGATTCTTAATAGCAACTTACTGTAATTGAATGTAGTTGTATTGTATCAGAGGATGGATTACATGCTGAATTTGTGAGGCACTGGGGCTCAGAAAGACAATTAACAGTTCTCTTGAGTGAATCCTTAGCACAGAACACTATAATATGCAAAGATTATATTCTGTGCAGAAAGACAAAATCTTTAAATATTTTGTCATGAAACTCATTGCTTTATCTTATTTCACCCTTTTGTCCAAGACCACATTAGAAAAGACTGGAATCTGATGGGGGAATTATGCTTTATTTAACAATCCTATTGAATTTCTCAAAATAATTTGCTGAGGAAGTCTATTAAAGTATTGATTATTTCATAAAGGATAGTATAAATGGCATGACAGTCTCTTTAACATTTTAATTGAGCTCAAAATTAGTTTTCCATCTGAAAAAAACCTTACCCAGATAAATTGTTGAGGAACTTAAGAAAAAGAAAAAAATAGCATAAAAATTGATAGACCACCTAGGCTGTAAGAACATTAAAATCCAAATCTAAAATATGGTTAGCCATTGTCGTATCTTTCTTTGAAGCTTAAGTAACTCAAAATTCCCAGTAGGATACTCAGTAATTCAAAGTGACACATATTCTGTCAGCTCATTTTCCTTCCCAGTGTGCTGGTATAATTTGTATCCCCAGAAATATGTGGAAAAACCTATTAGTCTTGAGTGCCAGAACTCACTGAAAGGAATCTTCGTCACTGAAGAAATAAATTAGTAATAACATAAGATAAAAAATAACACTGTTATTGTGATCTAAAAAGCAAAAGGAAACATTTATGAATTTAGAAGGGGAGAAAAATGAGATTCACTATACTATCCAGCAACCATTTATATAATAATATATTCTCTCTATTTTCTGAGAAACTATGTCTGAGGGGCAACTATTTATTACATAATAATTTCAAATAATACCCTTCTTGAGTATGTAATTAAATCTTCCCTCCCCACCTTAGCATGAGTTGAATTTGGTGGCTTGCTTATGATTAATGAAATATATAAAAATAAATTTAATGACTTTACAATGGAGAAGAAATTTGGCAGGCACTTCCTTAATTAAGTGGTCACCAGTGATAATAGTGTTTTAAAGTCCACACTGACATGATCTGATGAGTACGACTTCAAATACACTTGTGTTCCTCTCCAAACATATGACCTATGAATAATAATGAGAGTATTTCAGTCAAATCTTAAGCATCAAGCGATAGTACACTTGACTAGTTTTCAAAAGTATCAAGGTCATGTAAACAACAAGAAAAAACAGTGTCATAGACTTGATTAGGAAACTAAAAAAAAAGTGACGACAAAATGAAATCAATGTGAGGTCTTGAACTAAATTTTGAAGCAGAAAGGAGATTAGTGGAAAATCTCGTGAAATCTAAACAAAAATCTGTAGTGTTGTAAATAGTGTTGTGTCGATATTTATTTATACATGTGAGTAAACTGCACCATGTACAATGTACCATAAGATTTTTTCATTAGGAGAAGTTGTATGCCAGGCACTCAAAAATTGCCCAACTACAAATGTTGTATGTTTTTCTATTTCTTTCTGAATCTGTAAGTTTCTGCTTCATGTATTTTGAACCTCTGTTGTTTTCTGAGTGAACATTTATAATTATTATAATTTCCTAGAATTGACACTTCTAGTTTATTTTTTATTTTATGAGCATTTTGAACTTTAATATTATATTTGCATTATTTCCATAGCTTAAATAGCCCTTCCAACTACTTCCATGTCATCCTCGCCTGCCTGACAATTTCTTGACCTCTTCTTTGATTACTATTGTTACATAAACATACACATATTTACATAAATATATATAATGTATTTAGTCCATTTAGTTGTGTTCATGTGTACATTAAGGCTGACCATTTTGGATTAGATAGCCTCTCAGGGAGATAGTTCCTGGAGAAAACCAATTCTCTCTCCCTCAATATCCATTTATTGCCTGTAACAATTCATCTTGAGGTGAGACCATGTAACATTTCCCCCATCCATCTTGTCATGTCAACTATTTTATTTTATTATGCAGATCTCATTAGGCTACCATACTGTGGAGGTTTCATGGCTGTAGCTTCCCCATCATATCTAGACTGTACTAACTAACACCAGATATCTTGTCCCTCTGGCTCTTACATTCTTTCTGCCCTCTCTTCTGTGATGTTCCCTGAACCTAAAGTATAGTGTTTACAGTGTGCTTATATTACTTACGGTGGACAATGCACAAACACTTATTCTCTGCATATGACCAGTTGTGAAACACTTAATAGCCTTCAGCTGTTGCAAAAAGAAGCATCTTTGATGAGTGATGAGAAGTATATTTGTCTGTGATTATAAGGACAAATATTTAGAATATAGTAAAAAAATCATGTTGGTCAAGGAAATTGACATTAGTAGATTTGTCTCTATGGTCTATGACCTCTCGAAACATGTGTTCTTGGCTATGTGTACTTGCATACCACCTTCTGATACTATGAGAACTAGTCCTCAGGGAGGAGGCTTCCATGTCAATTCTGCTCCAAGTCCTGTGTCTGAAATATGTATGTCTTCAGCAGTAGGGACTTCCTTCACATTCTGAGAGACAATGAAGGACTATAACAGTAGCCTATATTATTTTGGAAGCCTCTTGGATTTCTCTGAACAACAACTCCAATGAAGGCTCCCTGTGGTTTCCTGCAATTTTTGTTATATAGCCTTCAGATATAATCATGCACACACACACACACATATACATATATATATATATGTGTGTGTATGTGTGTGTATAATGTGTGTTTTTCAGAAGGCTTATTAATAGTGCATTTCCCTTTTATTTTAACACTACCTAGTATTTTTACCTGTTTCCTCACTTTCTCCTTGCATAGAGCAACCCCCATTTTCCCCATTTCCCCTTTGATACTGCCTGTTTCCTAATATCCCACTCTCTTGGGTTCCTTCTTCCCCTCTCCACCCATGATTCTTTTGTGTTTTCCAGGTTCTGCTGATAATTTCAAGATATATATTCACATTTAAGGACTTGGAGCTAAGATCCACAAATGGGAGAAATAAGTCACATAGTTTTTTTGTTTTGTTTTGTTTTAAGTCTGGGTTACCTCACTCAATATAAACATTTCTAGTTCCATCTATTTACATGCAAATTTCATGAGTTCAATTTTTTGTTAAAGCTGAACAGATATCCATAGTGTAACTATGACACATTTTCATCATTCATTATTAGAATGATATTTAGGCTGTTTCCATTTCCCTATTTTGAAAAGAGGAACAATGTGCATGGCTGAGCAAGTATCTCGTAGTTAGCTATTGTGTCCTTTGAGCCTATGCCAAGGACTGATACAGCTAGATTATGTGGTAGATCTATTTTCAGTTTTTAAGAGTTCTCCACACTGATGTCTATAGTGACTGCACCAGTTTTCAGTCTCAACAGCAGTGGATGAAGCTTCCCCTTTCTCCACATCCTTGTCAACTGTCCCACTTTGTCTCTCCATTGCTGTGACAAAACACTCTGACCACTACCAACTTGGGGAGGGAAGGGTTTGTTTTATCTTACACCTCCTGGGTCACAGTTTATCAGGGAGACCAAGGTAGGAACTCAGGGCAGGAGCCTGGTGTCAGGAGCTGGAGCACAGGCCATGGAGGAACACTGCTTACTGGCTTGTTCCCCTGGCCCCTGCTCGGCCTGCATTTTTATTCAACACAGGCCCACCTGCCCAGGGATGGCACCACCCACAGTGGGCTGGGCCCTCCCACATCACTCAACAATCAAGAAGGTGTCCCGTGGACATGGCCACAGGCAAGTCCAATGACGGCAATTCCCCAACTGAGGCTCCCTCAACCCAGGTGTGTCAAGTTGACACTAAAGCTATCCAGCACACCAACATTATCATTTGTTTTCTTGATCTTAGCCATTTTGACAGGGTTAAGATGAAATTTCAAAGTAATTTTCATTTGTATTTCCCTAACTACTAAACAGTTTGAACAATTTTTGAGGTATTTCTTAGACAGTTTTATTTCTTCTTTTCAGGACTCTCTGTTGAGATCTGTACCCCATTTTATAATTGGGCCATGTGTTTTCTTAATTATTTGTGGTTTTTAGTCATTTGTATATTCTGGAAATCAATCTTCTGTAAGATGTATAGATGACAAAGAGTCACTCACACACTGTGAGGCATTGAAGTTATATGCTATTACTTACTTGGAGTTGATATGTGTCCTGAGAGCAAGTAGTGCTCTTTTTATGACTCTGTGTGCACTAGACTTTGGGGCATATATGTTTATGATTGTACTGCATTCTTCATTGATTTTTTCTCTTGATCAGAATTAAGTGACTTTATCTATTCTGATTAGTTTAGTTTGAAGCCTATTTTGTCTAATATAGGATGGCAGTGCCTGCTTGTTTCTTCATGCCATTCTTGTGGAATATTTTTCCAACCTTTCACTCTAAGGTGGTGCCTTTCCTTAGAAGTAAGATGAGTTTCTTGTAGACATCAAAAGATGGATTTTTTTCTTAATCCATTCAGGTAGCTTGTGTCTTTTGATTGGGCAGTTGAGGCCATTGATGATTAAAGTTATTGTTGAAAGATTTGTGTTGATTACTGTCATTTTAATTTCTGTGTTCTTAGTCAATTTTGTGTTTCCATAATTGTAACTTCATTTGTTTTCTTTTCATAGTCCTTTAGGTATGTTTTTTTCCTTTGTTCAGTTATCATATTCTCTGTAGGGCTGGGTTGGTGGATATAAATTCTTTCAACCTATTTGCACCGTGGAAGATTTTTCTTTCCCCTTCAACTATGATAGACAGTTTCACTGGGTAAAGGATTCTGGTTTGGCATCTGTGATCATTTAGAACTTGGAATATTTTGGTCCAGGCTTTTCTGACGGTTACAGTTTGCATTGAGAAGTCAACTTTAATTCTGATGGGTTTTCCTTTATGTGTAACTTCTTTTGCAACAGTCATTACCTTTTCTTTGTTCTGTATGTTAAGTATTTTTGCTATGACATGTCATGGGGAGTGTCTGTTTTGGTCATGTCTAATCAGTGTTCTATATGCTTCTTGAATCTTTATAGGTATGTCTTTCCTTAATTTAGGGAAGTTTTCTTCTATAATCCTGTTGAAGATATGGTCAATGCCATTAGCCTGATATTCTTCTCTTTTCTGTCTGCCTATGATGTATAGATTTGATCTTTTCATGGTGTCCCACGTTTCCTGCATATTCCATTCCTGTGGGGTTTTTTTTTAATTTATATTCCTTGCTTGAGCAGTTCAGTTCTTTGACTTTATCACTCAGTCTTGATATACTGTTTTCCATTTCATTCATTTTGGGAGTGAGACTTTTTCCTATTGTTTCAAATTGGCTTGTTAAGTTTTTCAATTCCATCTTCATTTCAGCTTGAGTTTTCTTCAATATTTCTCTTTTGTGAATTCGCTTTTCAAATCGTGAATTGTTTTTGTCATTTCATTCAGCCGTATATTCATATTTTCTTGAGCTTCAGTCAGGAATTTATCCCTGTCCTCTTTGAGTTCTTTGTTTCTGTGCTCTTTAAATTTGATGAATTTTTTATCATGTTTCTGATTGTTCTTTTAAATTCTGTCCTAGGGCTCCTCTGGGTAGTTCTCGTAGAACATTCTTACAGGAATCGAGGAATTTGGTGGGGGCATATTATCTTAATATTTCATAATATTCTTTTCATTGTGGGTTGGGCATATGTATTTCTTTTCTTCGTTATGTATCTGATATGACATTCAAGCCTAAGTTTGGTTCTGTTTGTTTGTTGGTATAGTTTGGTTGCTTTCTGATCAGGTGTGACCAGTGAGTTGGTTCACATACTCACATTTGGCTTTTTTTAAATGAATGAACAGGTATGGTTCTATGTTGGTCTGGAGCATGAGCAGTGCATTCACAGCATAGTCTTGGATGGGGTGGAAGTGGCAATGGAGTGGGTGGACTTCTAGCTAACTCACCAGACTGTTTTGGAGCATAGCACATTCAGGAACTAGCCCTGGAGGTGGGGGCGACACCTTAATTTTTATGTAATGTCTCTGTCACTACTAATTTTCTCTACTGTAAGGCCTACCTTAACTTACATTAATATTACTCCTACTGCTTTCTTTAGATTGATTTTTACACTATGAATCTTGTCAGTCCTTTCCATTTTAACCTACCTAGGCTGAATTTGAAATAAATTTCTTTTAGGTTTTATATTGTTATGTCATTTTTTCTCATTGTCAGTTCTCTTATGATTGATGTACTTAGATCATTTACATTCATAGAAATTATGAAAAAGTAAAAGCTTCAATTTCCCATGTTATTATTTGGTTTTTGTTTTCTATCTTTCATGGCTCTTTTTCTCTTTACTCAATTCTCCTCAGATTGATTTTTTGTTTAATATAATTCCAGACAAACTCATAGCAAGTCTAGGCCTGGACAACCACCAGCCACAGAGTAACTAAAGCAGTCTTGAAAATTCAGTATAAACTGACAGTAACAATTATGCCTTACAATATAGTCACAGAATAAAGAAAATACGGCACTGATGTAGGGATATATACTGAAACCTCACACATATTTTAAAACAACTCAGAATAAACTGTAGAATTAATTGCAAAACATGAAGTTATTTTTAAAAATAGAGAAAAATGAGAAAAATATCCAAGTTCCAGGTATAGAATTGACACCGTCTATGACCTGTAAAAGGAATAGAAATCAATTCGATCTCATATAAATAAAAATCTTTGCACTACAAAAGACCCTATGTGTAGAATAAAAATACAATCTACAAACTAAGCAAAAATAAATTTGAACCTTATAGCCAAAACCTATTGGTGTCTAGAAAATATAAAGAATCCTCAAAATTCAGAGGTACAAGAATGCAATTAGAAAGTGGGCAGATTTCACCAAAGAGATTATACAGATGCTAAGTACATTAAAAGTTGCTGTAAACATTTTCCACTAAGGAAATGCAAATTAATATCATCAAATCTCCCTATGCACCTATTAGAATGACTAAAACCAAAAGCAGTGAAAGTGCCAAGTGGTAGAAAGTATTCAAAAAAATAGATCAGTCTTATGTTGCTAGTGGGAATATGAAGTGCTGAAGTCAGTGAAAGAATTTTTCAGTTTACTATTAAAATAGACATAGAACTCCATACCACCTAACAGTTTCATTCTTGAACATTTATTCTAAAACCTGCACCAAAATGTTCATAATAGCTTTATTCTCTGAAGTTCAAAACAAGTGGCCCAGGTGGTCTTCAGCAATGAATAATAATACAAATGAAGGTACATGCAAGTACCATATAACACTAAGCAAAAATGCAAAGCAATGGAAAATTGGTATGTTCAATAACTTGGAAAAAAAATCACCAGGGAGTTTTTCTGGAGAAAAACTAATCTTGTATGGTTATGTGGTAAAAGATTTCGTCTATACAACATTCTTAAAATGGCAGAATTAAACAATGGGAAATGTAAGTGATTCATAAGAGTCTGGAACAGCAGAGGTCAGGAAATTTGAATGTGAAATATCCCTCATACGCTCATGTGTTTGAAACCTTGGTTCCCAGTTAGATTCACTATATGGGAAGGTTGTATAGTTTTTGGTAAGTGGATCCTCATTGGAAGACACAATTTTCTGGGGATGTCGCTTGATTCATAGGCCAGGTCCACTTTTTGTCTGTTCTCTGTTTCCTAACCACGTGTGCTGGATAGCCATGGTGTCGACGTGACACACCTGGGTTGGGAGACCCTCAATTGGGGAATTTCCTTCATTGGACTGGCCTGTGGCCATGTTCATGGGACATCTTCTTGATTGTTGAGTGATATGGGTGGGCCCAGACCACTGTGGGTGGTGCCACCCCTGGGCAGGTGGGCCTGTGTTGCATAAGAAAGCAGGCTGATCAGGGACCAAGGGAGCAAGCCAATTAAGCAGTGCTCCTCCATGGCCTGTACTCTAGCTCCTGCCTCCAGGTTCCTGCCCTGAGTTCCTACCTTGGTCTCCCTGATGAACTGTGACCTGGGAGATGTAAGATAAATATACCTTTTCTTCCCCAAGTTGGTAGTGGTCAGAGTGGTTTGTCACAGCAATGGAGAAACAAACTAGGACAGAAATTGATACCAAGAGTGGGGTATTGCTGTGACAGACCTGACCTTGGTATTTTTAGGAGGATTATGGAAGTGTTCCGAACTTTGGGCTGGAAAAGCCACTGAGTGCTTAGAGTTCGTTGGTGTGGAGCTTGGCACAGTTATGTTGAAAGAGTTGTGGATGATGGAGGTCTGGCTTGTGAAGCTTCAAAGAGAAATGGTGACTATCAGGGGTGTTCATGTGAGAATTTGAATTCAGAATCTGGGGATTCTGGTTGGCTGGGGCTGAAGAATCAGCTGTGATTAACAAGAGACCAGAACTTGAAGTAAAATTTTTGCTTTACTGGGACAATTGATGCTGGTTAGCTGGGGCTGGAAAATAAGCTGTAAGTAACCAGCATCACTGTGATGAAGTCTTCTGGGAGGTATTTCCTCAGAGTCAGCACACAGAGAGGACCCGTGCCTTCATCTCAGGTTGGAAGCAGGACTTGGTAATGTGTAAGAGTCTCCTGCATAGTTCTGGTGTTGAAAGTGTGAAGGGGTCACAGAGAACAGCCGAGGCTTGGAACACTGAGAGCCCAGGAAAGGCCATAGGTGAAAGTGCAGCTTCAGTTGCAGTGAAAACCCCAGGATTGAAGGGGTCATGGAGATAATCTGAGGCTTTGCACCCTAAGAGGCAAGAAAAGGCCATTGGTGAAGGTATAACCTCAGTTTTAGTGGAGACCCTAGCTATTTGGAGATGCTGGGACCATGGGACGATCACCAAGGACCGCAGTAGGTGTGGATTGGAGCTGGGTCTGCAAGACGAGCTGAGTGTGCTGTGGACTGCAGAGTCAGAGAAGTGGAGCTGCCAAAACACTTTGGGATCCAGAAGATCGTGAGTGAATCCCAGATGTCCAGCCTCGAGCTACTTTGCTGGACTTTAGTTTTGCTTAGGTGTGCCCGATTCTTCCCTTTGAAATAAGACAGTACTTGTTTTGGATTTTACAGAAGCCCACCCACGGTTAAGAGACTATTAAAGGAGACTATGTACCTTTAAGTGTTTGGATGTTCTAAGGACTGTGGGGTTTTTAAGGTTGCACTCTCTTATGTTGTGATACTAATGTTAGCATCATATCTTGGGGACAAGAATTGGAAAAGTTATGGCTTAATAGTGATGTGTTTGTGTGTCAGATTGACGAGGGGTCAATTATGCTGGACAGCTTTGTGTCAACTTGACACACCTGGTTTGGGGGACCCTTAGCTGGGGACTTGCCTTCATTGGACATGGCCTGTGGCCATTCCATGGGGCATCTTCTTGATTGTTGAGTGATGTGGGAGGGCCCAGCCCACTGTGGGTGGTGCCACCCCTGGACAGGTGGACCTGTGTTGAAAGCAGGCTGAGCAGGGGCCAGGGGAGCAAGCCAGTAAGTAACATTCCTCCATGGCCTGTGCTTCAGCTCCTGCCTCCAGGTTCCTGCCCTGAGTTCCTACCTTGGGCTGCCAGATGAACTGTGACCCCAGAGACATAAGATAAATAAACCCTTTCCTCCCCAAGTTGGTAGTGGTCAGAGTAGTTTGTCACAGCAATAGAGAAACAAACTAAGACACCATGGGCACAGTGTGACCAGACAGTTTCCTACTCCTGCCAACATCCTTATCGACTGTATCCCCATGAAATGTAAATCAAAACAAAGCCTTCCTCCTTGAAGTTGTTTCTTGTCAGGTGTCTTCTCACAGCAGCAAGAAATGTAACTAACACGAGGATAAAGAAAGCCTTTTATAAATACCCTCCTCCTTCAGCTACTAAATAAAATACTGGGCTCACTCCTCAGAAAGTGAGAGTAGATATCAGAAATATAATCTAAATTGAAATTAGTACTAATGATCACATTTCCTAAGTCTTCTGGATACACTGCTCTTAACAATTTATCAAGCCATGTGTACAGATCACCACGTTTTTTATGGTGGTTGCCCTGTGTGGAAGACTGTAAATCTTGGACACATTGCATATTTTCAAAAATTTTATAAAGCAATGTAATTGACCATACTTGCCCTGCTGTTTTTGGCTTACATGCATTTTTAGCTAGATGCTTGGACAACATGAATTCTGTCTGGGATAC
This sequence comes from Nannospalax galili, assembly GCF_000622305.1. Lineage (NCBI taxonomy): Eukaryota > Metazoa > Chordata > Mammalia > Rodentia > Spalacidae > Nannospalax > Nannospalax galili. The sequence continues at coordinate 9,696,759 of NW_008359081.1, read as the reverse complement.
AGCATTCAGAATCTCTCATCCCATTATCCTGTGAATAAAAATAAATGGGACCTTTGAGAAGGACACCCTCCTCCATTAAATAATCACCTCACTAGCCCAGTGTTGTCGCTTAGTAGCATGCCCTGTGTCTGGCATATTCTAGAATGCTATATTGCTACTAGGCTGGCCCAGAAAAGTTTTAAATATTGAGTTCACTTTTAGTGCATTTGGTGTGCCACCATGTAATCTTAATGTATATTATTTATAGTGTCAGTAGAACTCAAAGCATAGCAAAAACTTGTGTCTTGGATTTTGGACCATTTCATCCTCAGATTTGTAGGAGTATATTTATTGGGCTTGAGACCAGTACTTATTAGTTATATATGCATCTGTGTTGCTAAAATTCCTTCTGGGAGGTGTGAACAACCTCTTGTCCCTTCCTCCCTTGGTCCCTATGGCAAAGCAAGGTACAATTTCATCAAACTGCAGTTTGGAAAACCAGAACGGTTATTTGGGCTTACTTACAAAGAAATGGGTGAGGGGCTACTTACAGGAGTATGGGTGCTCCCCTCCCTAAGGCCACACTGGAAGATCTCCATCCATGCATGGATGGTGACTTTCCAGCAGCCATACACAATGGTGAGAGATTCTCCTTATCATCCTACCCATAGTCCCTCCCCCTTGTGCCACTAGGACTGACTCGTTGGTTGGGAGGCATTGCTGAGTCTTCCTGATCCTCCTTTCTTGTAGAGGGTCAGCAGTCAACACTGTTTGGTGATGATCCTAAGCCAGTGGGTGTAATCAGTCTTGGGAAGAAGGCGTCTGTCCATAGCTTGACATGCAAAGGACACTCTTATGCCACAAACTGCCTTTATTACACACCTGGCTGTCACAATTCAATTATCAGATGTTGCAAAAAAATCTACCTCTTTCAGACTGTAGATGGAAATAGTTGTGAAAAGATGTTGCTGGTATCTTCTAGTTTGTGCTAAGCATACTGCTTTATTTTTACATCCCACTGCTTTCATGAGGATAAGAATTGTTAAGAGGCATTTTTGTTTTGCCTTTCAAAGACATTTTATAGAGATTTTTCATTAATATGAATCTGATTTTAGGTACTCAACTCTGTACAGATTAAGTAAACATGTATGATGAATTTTTAAAAATTAAGGAGAATAAAAAAATAAGATGCGACCCTAAAAAGACAAGACAGGAAGAATTGCTGTGGTGGTAGAACTCTTCTCTAGCATGATTAGATCAATGTCAGTATCCTGCTTAGGTTAGTGCACTATAGTTTTGTAAGACTATTTGTGGGGAAACACTGGCTCTATCTGGATTATTTCTCATAAGTGCCACAGAATTTGTAATTATCTCAAAGTTTAAAACATGTAATTCATTAAAAATTTTGTTTTATGTCACTTGATGTTTTATTATTAGAAGATTGAGGCACAAAAAACAGAAGTGATCTGATCATATCTAAGTTTTCTTTTTCCCTCTGTCTTTCACTTAGATATAAGATTCTGTAATACAGAAATTATGACTTGCCTGCCTTTAGCCTTCATATTTTTTCAAGTAATGTTGAGAAAACATTAACACTGTAAAATTTGTTGTCTGTGTAAATAAGATTTGTTCTAAAATATTTTATTATTTTAATGTGTATGAGTGTATTGTCTGCATATGTGTAAGTGTACCTATGTCTTGCCATACCATGGAGATCAGGTGAGGGCGTCAGATCCCCTGGAACTGGAGTTTTGAATCATCTCTCTAGTCCTGGATTTATTTGTATATGCAAATATTGTGTTAAGATATTTCACTAATATATATTTGTACATAGAAAATACAAACAATAGCTTTCAAATTATCTGACTTGATTAAGTTTTCTATAAAGGTGATAATGCCTGGATTCTTATTTGATTTTTTTAATTCACTTTTTTAGAATAAGTAATTGTGTTTAAAGATCAAAAAGCTAAAGAAATGTAGAATGAAAATTCTGTCCCCTGTCTCTATGAACTAGCCATTCAATTCTACTTCTTACTGGTCACTGTAGTAGACTGCATAGCCAGTCATTATGGGATTGGCAAGACATGAATTTACGCTTTAGACCAGAAGAGACAGAACATTGTATTGTGTACAACCCTAAGAGGACAATGTGTTGTGCAGTAACTACAGTACTGCCCCTAGCCAGGGCAACGGACTATGTTGGTCTCCATTTTAGAAAAGTACTATGACAGCTCATGTTAGTTTTCTTCAATGTATTTCATGCCAAATAAAGATCAGTCCAGATTGCTCAATGTATAGTTCTGGAAGGTTAACAGGAGCCACTATGCACATACTTTCCAGCACCACCTCCGTTGTGCAAATGAGAGCAGTGCTGTTTGATAAAGCTCAGTCCTGGTCAAAGGGTATGATCACAGAGTACAGTCATACAGGCTGTTGTCAAGTTACAGCATTCCAAAGCTATGAGTTTGGGATTTCATTGTCATTTATTTGTATGTGATAGTTCTGAACTTTAAAGCAAATATATAGAAGTTTATGTGTATGTGCTTATATGCATATATATATGTTCTGAATGATACTTTTCTTTTTCACCTCTTTATTTTTTGTACCTGTATATAATGATGCTGTAGGTTTAGTAGGATTGCCATAACAAAGTACAACAAACTAAGTGACTTACACAGTGGAAATCTATTTTTTCTGTTCTGGAAACTTGAAGTTTAAAGATCAAAGATTTCAGTGGGTTTTGGTGTTCTGTGTTCTGAGCATGGTGAAGAAGACTGTAGTTTTAATGACCCTATTTCTAAATGTGTTCATATTAGAGAGGGTTGGACAACAATGTGAGAATTTGGAGGTGAGATACAATTCAACTCATAGCAAAGAGCTTAATATTTAAATGGCTGTATACTGTTCCATTATATGGTTATACACGGATTCATTTAAGAAATGCCATGGACAATGTGAGGATTTTAATTTCATTTAGCACAAATATCAGTGTAAGTGACATAAAATAAAATTATGGTAGTTGAGACTTACCAAGATTCTTTATAAACAGAGATTATTTCTGTAACCCTCAAGTGCCATGAAAGCACGAGACACTGAGGGAGGGAGGATACAACATTTAACGTTGTAGGAAACGCTAAGTACTTGAGAAAAGTCTGTGAATGTATGAAAAAGAATAAATGTCTACTTCAGTGATCAAAAAGGAGTTTGTCGTATCCAGTATTAAACTTGCTATAAAGCTGCTAATATCCAAATGGTACAGTAGCAGGATAAAATGAGACAAATAGACCACTGAAACGAAATTCAGAGTTCAGAAGCAGATGAAATTGGTTTGGGAAGCATTACATGGCAAAAGTGTTATTTTAATTTAATGAAAAAAAAGTGTTTTATTCAATATTTTTTTGCCTTACCTCTAGGAAGATATACCTTCCCTCTCCGTGCATGGGATATAGAACTAAATTTCAGATGCATTAAATTTTTAAGTTTAAAAACAAAAATGTTTCAGCTAAGGAACATGTTTTCTGAAAACAGAGTAAGTCCAGAAATTCTAAGAAAAATATAGAACTGCTAACTACATAAAATAACAAACAAACAAACAAAAAACACATGCAGATAAGATGACCCAGCAGGTAAAGGCACTTGCCACCAAGCCTAACAATCTGAGTTCAATCGCCAGAACCTACAACACGAAAGAAGAGAACGAAATCCTGTAAGTTGTCTTCTACTTTCCATATGTGCACTGAGCATGCATGTGCACACACACACACACACACACACACACACACATTTTAAGTTGTGTTGTCCATATACTCATGGGTGTAGGGCCGTTCACTAGAGTGTCACCGACTGGACTTGTTAACCTACAAGGGAGGTGCCCACATTTTTGTGGTTTTTTTTTTTTTCTCCAGAAAACGAGGACCTGTAGCCCCAGCTGGCCTGGAACTTAGTATTATGCCAGGCTGTCCTCACTCTCAGAGATCCACCTGTCTCTGCCTCCAGAGTGCTGTGATTGAAGTTGTGCACCACCACTCCAGGCTAGAAGCCACACTCTTAAAGAAAACTGACCCCCCCAAAATCTGTCAGCTGTCAATAGATGAATGAATAATAGAAATATGGTACCCATACACAATGAAATTGTATTTGGCTATAAAGAATAATTAAATTATTAAATTTGAAGGTAAATTAATGGAACTGGAATACATTATGAGAAGACAGCTGAGTGGGTAAAAGCATTACTGCACTTCCTTGCGAATCTGAATTTGGATCCCCAGTACCCATGTTAAAAACACACATGTTGGGCTGCAGAGATGGCTCAGTAGTTAAGAACACTGGCTGTTCTTGCAGAAGACCCGGGTTTGGATCCCAGCACCCATATGGCAGCTGACAACTGTCCGAAACTCCAGTTCCAGGGGATCCGACAGCCTCTTCTGTCTTCCACGGGCATTCCACAGCACGGGTGCACTTACCTACACGCAGGCAATACACGCATAGACATAAAAAAAAATAAAAATAAAAAAAGAATAAATAAAATATCTAAAAAAAAAAAAAACAGGCATGTCCACACATATTTGTAACTGCAGTGCTGTGGGGGGCGTGGGTACAAGAGTGTACCTGGGGCTTCCTGAAAACCAAGTAGATCCAGGTTCAGCGGATCTGTCTCAAGGAAACAGGATGGGAAGCAATAGAGGAAGGAAACCTCATGTGAATTTACACACATACATACAGTATATACCAGAGAGAGAGAGAGAGAGAGAGAGAGAGAGAGAGAGAGAGAGAGAGAGATAGTAAACAATTCAAAGAAGGGAATACCCTGATCGTAGGAAGAGGAATCAATGCAAAGATATTCAAAGAAACCAGATTATCGTTTCCATTTAACAGATAGACAGAAATTTAAAATAATGACTTGTAGTGGAAGGGGCATACGCTGCTGTTTAAGGAAAGAAATGTATCAGCTATTTAAATTTAAAATATACATGACTTTTGATCAGTCATCATATTTCCGGGAGCCAAAATACCACAGAAGTAAAAAATGCCAGGAAAATAGTCTAAAGTCTATTTATGGAAGATGCTTATTGTAACATTGTCTGTGATGATAAAAAAAAGTAGAAATAAATCAAACCTATCTATGGAAAAGATACTAAATATATTATTTGGGCTTTTCAGAATGTGTTAATATTCAGTCTAGTTAGTTCTGAAGAAAGAGCCATGATATTATTTTTCAAGGAAATGAATTTTAGTAAAACTACGATTCAACTTAAAAAATAAAAAGGCAAAACCCTATGGAATTATCTGAATAAGAGAGAAACAGAGAGATATAGTCCAGAATTTTTGTGTTTGTAATTTTGGATGTTGAAAAGAAAAGGGGTAAAAAATGGGAAAAAATAATGCATGAAATTGCATAGCCTTTAATCACAGCACTCAGGAAGCAGAGGCAGGCGGATCTCTGTGAGTTCAAGGCCAGCCTGGTCTACATAATGAGTTCCAGGCCAGCTGGGGCTACAGGCAGACGCTGTCTCAAAAAAAAAAAATACTATATATATAAAACTGTAAATATGTAACTACTAAATATGTTCATTGACAAGGAATAACATGAAAACAACTGTATTGATTTTGTTATAAAATGTTTGTATTTAAGAGAATTATTTCAGATATTTTTGTTTTCATATTATGGGTTTATAACAGAGAAGGCAGAAGGAAATCCTAAGAATCCCAGTACTTGCACTGGGGACACGCAGTGCCTGGTAGCTGTTTATTATAATTAGACTGATAGTACACTCCTGCCCACCTTGACTTAGTTAAATTGACATCCAAAAGCACTGAGTTTTCTGTTTTTTAAGGACAAATCTCAAAATACACTTGCGTGTATGCTATCACTACTGCAAAGGCTGATGTAGCGATATGGTATATGAGCCTGGAGATAGAACAGGGTGCTTACGTACAGTCAGAATCTCAGTGGAGTCAGTTTGCTGTAGGAACTCTCAAATACAGGTTTCCTTCTGCTCTTCCTAATTCTTTTTTTCCTCTCAGCCCATTTTCCTCATTCAGTTTCCATCCCACAGGGGAACAATGAATGAGCACTGACTTCTCCCCCCATCTGTCAGGGACGTGAACTAGAATTTTGTGACATTGTGGCAGCTGGAATTTGAGCTTCATAGAGATGGAATTCTTGCCCTTAGTCCTGGGTAAAGTTCATGAGGTTAGAGCTGCTGCAGCTTGATGAGGAGGAATTTGACCACTTCCTTAAAAGTTTTCTATAGTTAGCATCTAACTTGTTATGCACTATGTGACTTAGCAGGCTTTCTGTAAATTCACACTGGGCTGTGTTTAAGAACTAAGCAAAGGGAAAAAAAGAAATCCTTTAAGAACTAGACAAAGAGATGCCTTAGTACAGTACTATATACTTTTGTTTTAAGAATATTTTTGTTTATTTCATACACAAAATCTTATACTCCCTTCTCCACCGTCACCCTCTCTACCTTCCCCAACTGGATTTCATGTATTCTGTCATTTATGTTAAGGCCTATTGAGTCAAGTTAGTGTCCCCTGATGTCCCTCAGTGCAAGTTCATCCACTGAGATCTAGTCAGCCTATCAAGAGTCACTCCATTAAAGAAGATCAGCTCTTCTTCACCAGGTAAAAATTAGCTGCCCGATGGTTCTTTAGCTAAGATTGGGGCTGCTGCCCATTTCCACAGTTCTATGCTGAGTTTATGTCTGCTCGAGTTTGCATGGGTCTTGTGCATGCCAGGAGCCTATAAGACTCCATTTCCATATAGTCATGTACCTCTTTCCCTGTGTCTTACGATCTTTTTCCCCTCTTCTGCAATGGACCCTGAGCCCTGGGTTCATTGCCCTCTGTTTCATGAGGAAGCTTTGTTCATGATAGTTGACAGATGCATTACTATTCTCTCTACCCCTTGTTCCATTATGTTCCAGGACTCTTAGGTGTAGAGGTTCCATTGTAGATGTGTCACTTAGGGTTGGACATTTCACAGATACTTAATCTCTGTGTGTGACCAGTTGTGGAACTCTGTAATAGGTCCATCTCTTACAAAAGAAGCTTCTTTGATGAGTGATGACTGGCATACTTGTCTGGAAATATAAGTACCCATATTTTGCACATAGTAAGAAATTACATTTGTCTAAGGATGTGACAGGCTTGGGGTTTTCTATAAGATCTCTGACCTCTCCAACCATGTGTATTTGGCTATGTTTATAGTACCCACTGAGTGGGCTTTACCTCCTCAATTTAGGTAATCCATTAGGTAGCTACTGATTACTCCCAAAATAAAAGTACAACTACCGTCCCAATTTAGTTTTCTGTACCAGTCATTGTTGTGGTTATTAGGCCTTAAAACTAGAGTTGGACCTTCGATTGATGTTCTCCCATTAGCAGGTTGCATAGTGTTCTCCAAAACTATGAGAACTAGCCTTCAGGGTGAAGGCTTACAAGTCAGTTCCAGCTCTGTTGATCTAACTCCTGTTCCCAAAATAGGTCTTGTCTTCAGGAATTGGGTCTTACCTTCAAGTTCTGGGAAGCAATCAAGTGCTGTGGCAATAGCTTATGTAAATTTGGGTGTATCTTGGACTACCCTGGCCAACAACTCAAAAGGAGGTTTCTCCTGTTTGGTACTGTTTCTTGTCATCTTCCTGCCTCAGTTTCTAACTGGCCCTCTAACATGCAGACCGACAGTGATCCCGTAGAAAAACAAGCAGTTTGTGGTTAATACACAGACATTGTAAAAGCCTGAGAATACTCAGTGAGCTCCCTTTTAAATATGTTTCTATACTATATTAGGAGTGATACAATATAAAAGTGAAGATCTACAATCTACTACTAAGTACTCTACCACTAATTAACTGAGACACTTCAAAGTAAATCCAATCATCGTATCTGATTCCTCATAGATAAATTCGCAGGCTTTGCTAGATGTCCTCCAAGACCCCTTAGTTCTAAATTTCATAATTCCATACTTGGCTTGCAGAAAAAAAAACTACTTTTCACTCCAACAGTCAAATATGTATGTATTTTGCAGCCTTTACAGAGCTACCTATTATTTTTTTCAAAAGCCTATTTGACATGCCTCTTTCAACAATACAAGTGCAAGTGAGCCAGTGAGTCCACTGAATCCCACTTCCATAACTGAAACCCATTTAGCTTTAGGAAGAACTTATCTTTTGTGATATTTAAGTGATAATCACATTGAATATTTGATGACTTAGCCATTGTCATTTTCTTTACAAACTCTCTATATAGACCAGGCTGGTCTCAGACTGATAAAGATCCACCTGCCTCTGCCTCCCAAGTGCTGGGATTAAAGGCATGTGCCACCACACCTGGCAGTTCTAGTTTCTTAAAACAGAATAACCTTGCCATAAAATTTGTGAGTCAAGCCACAGAATCTCTTGGGATCTGGTCAGAAAGGTAGAGTCCCAGGTCCCATTTCAGAAATGTTGAACCAGAATCTGCACTGTAAAAGGATGCCCTTAGGAACTGCATACACAGGACAGCTTGAGAGGCAGCAAACTATCACACCTACACACACAGAATAACATTCAGTACGAAAGACAGCGAAATATGTGAGCGAGCCTAGCAGCTTATGTGAAGAATAGTTACAACCATATGATCTTAGCGCTGTGGTCTTTAATTTCCTCATCTGTGTAATATCTTCCCTAAACAACAGTTCACGATAATTTTATTGTGGAGTATTTGTGACATGTTTAAGAGAGAAAAGAAAGCACTCAAGATTTTCTTACCTCAGATTTGAAGAATTTTCCACTTATGCAAGAAGGACATAATTTCCCAGGCAGAATGTCTAACATAAAACAGTACTTGTGAAAAAGAAATATAAAGGGTTCTTCTAGTAACTATAAGTCAGTATCCAGAAAATTCTAGGCAAAAAAGGAAAAGTATGACCAAGAATCAAGGCAAGGGAAACGTTGGCAGTGTAACAGACTAGCAGGCAGCCGAGTAAAATGGCTATGAATACTACACCTTGAAGTTGGAGCAAGTAAGAGATAAATGATGATGCCACTAAAGAATTCATAGCGCAACCAGAGTCATAAAGCCGTACTGTGGTGAGTGGTAAGTTAGAGAAGTGGAGATAAGGGATGAAGATGAAGATTTGAAATGGATTTGAAAAATTAAACAACAGCTAGAGAAGAATACGGGAATATGCATGGCCACTACCGCCACAATGGAAGGCCTAAATTTTGATTTCATAAGTAGACTGCCTAATAATAAAATTTACAATGTCAGGTCACAGAGATAGCTCAATGGGTAAAAATGCTCGCTGCACCAGCCTGTTGATGTGAGTTTGATTCCTACCACCCTTACAGTGAGATGGGAGGAGAGACAAGAAAACCACCCAGAAATCTGTATTGTATATGCAGCACAGATATAGAAACAAGAGAAATCCTGCCTCAAAACAAGGTGAAGGAGAGAACTCACACCCAAAAAGTTGTTCTCTGACCTTCACATGCACGCTAGGGTACACACGTGCACACACACACACACACACACACACACACACACTAAATAAGTAAATTCTTTAAACAATTATTTAAATATCATAGGAAATTATGATACTTTTACTATATAAGAGCTAAAGACTGCCTTTTTTCAGAGGTCATGGTAGATGAAAATTGTATTCCTGTACTGAGATGTTCTCCAGTGTCATCTTTGGGTTTATATTTATAAATTCCCTTACTTTGAACCAGTTTTTCTTATAATGAAAACGTACAGTCATTTTACCTCTTCTGTAACTTATTTTAAAGATACTTACCAAATCCTTTGTCAAATTTTCATGCCATACTGAATATGTTATAAGGACTTCTGTTTTATTTGTATTGAATGGCAGTGAATGCCAACTCATCACCAAATGTAGCTAGATGGTCCATAGTAATTCTTACTTATTTTAGACTTTCATAGAGATCTAGAGACAAACTAGCAGAGGAAGAAAGAAAAGAATTCAAGAAGCAGCAAGTTGAAAGGAAATTTGGCTTGTAGGAAAGACGTCTCTATAACAATAATAAAAATACCCAAAGATATACATTTATGTATATAGAAGAGAACAAATGCTATCTTCTATCAATGTAAATTCTACTCACACCTAAAGAGAAAAGATACTCTATATAATATGTATTGTCATAGATTGCCACTCCTCAGAACTTAAGTTCAACTTAATATTATCTTTCTTAGATGATTCACAAGACATTTTTTATCTTCCAGTATTTCCTGTCATTGTTATAAGCAAATTTAATCAAGCTGTATCAAGGGAATCAATCAAACAGTATGTCTGCCTCCTCCCAATTCTGCAACATTTTTTATTGTGGAGTGTTATGAGATCCTTGAAGGAACAAAAGTAATCCAAGGATACCCAGAGGGTACGCATATGAGAAAGTAGTGCCAATTCTACTATTCATAGCCCAGTTGATATTTATTTCTGATCTGTACCTGTATAAGAGTATTATACCTATGATAATTTTATGTGCTCAAAATGAACTTCGGATCCATTTTTGTCTCATGCGAATAAATTCTTTCTCCCTTCTTCACGCAACCCTTTCTCTTTTCTGTCCTTTGACAAGTTAAGCACTGAGTTATGTATAAGATTGGAGCAACCATTTCAGCATAGTACTGCTTGATCAGTTTGTTCATTCTGTAAGTCTTAAATGAGTACTTGAAAAGTTTTTAAATGTTATACTAACATATCAGGAAAAAATTTACAAAAAAATTCTTGCCTTCAAAGAGTGTATAGTCAGGGAGATAAATGAGCAAATAAGTCATAGAATAGAATTTTCCATTAAAACAGAGTTTTGTGCTGAAGTCTATGTATTTGTGCTGGAAATAACTGTGTCTCTCATTCTTCCCAGAAAGCCTAAAGATAATTAAATCATGATGTTTGGAGTTAGAGGATGCTGGGGCATTCTGCTTCTACCTAGCAATTGCCCTTAAATTTTGGTATATCTTTATACTCGTAGACATATGGAACCCATGACCCACAGGTCACATATGGATAAGGAGATCTCTGAATAAGGCCCAACAAAAAATATAACGTTACATAAATCATTATGAACTCATTTGTAATTTTTCTAGCATAATATTACGGTTCTCAAGAGTGAACTTTATAGGTGACAATGTTGTGTTGCACTGTCAAAAGGCTGGGTGTGCCTGGCACATTAACCACTCACTATCTTGCTTATTCCAGAGGCTCCATCTAAGCTCTGTGTCACATGACTTTCTGGGTCATCTCAGCTTTCTTTCTGTTATTTGCCTGTTAGTATTCTAATTGGTGTCCTTGAAGAATTGCTTCCCAAAGCTTTTCAACCATGAGCTGTTCCTTGTTCTCCAACGTGTTTCTCTTTTCCCATTCTTGAAACTTCTATAGCTGTTTGTTTATACTAAATTGTGTTTAATATTGGAACATTCTCTGTATTTATATTTGAGCTGTTTACTCTTTGAGAATATATTTTTCATCTTTGTAGCCCCCTGAATTACCCAGCAGAATGGCTTGAAACAAATGAGCAATAAATAAATCCCAACAAATGTTAAGTTAAATAGCTCCAAATTGTATTTAATTTCATAGAGGCAATTCAGTAATAACATAATGGTGAAATAAGTACCAAAGTTTGATCCTGTTTCTCAACATCATTTAAACATCAATTTTCTAATCCAGTTAGTTTTGTCTTTCAGTAATTCTTTAAGTCTAAATTTATTTTTGTATTTTTAAATGTCATCACATGATTCATTTTATCTATAAAAATAATCCTGGATGGGTAAATATAAGTAAGATAGTGTTATCAGGGGTGGAGAGATGGCTCAGTAGAGGCAATGAAAGTGTGTGCTATGAAAGCATGAGGACCTCAGTTCTGATCTCCAGCACCCACATAAAAGGTTGGGTGTGGTACATGCCTCTAAGACCAGGTACTGAAGAGACAGACAGGAGGATCCTTGGGTCACTGGCCAGGCAGTCTAATCAAATCAGTGAGACATACTGTCTAAAGCTTTTAAGCAGAGCATGATAGAGGAAGACCTCTGACTTCCATGAGTGGACAAACATACATGCACTCACAGAGAAATAAACATGTCATCAGAATATGATGATGGTGTTTTAATTCACAGATTCTTTGGCGATATTTTCTGTGGGCTTTTTCTTAATTCCTGTCTCCATGTAGCCTCAAAAATTACTTCAGAAGTTAGTCCAATTTAGCATGATTTTCCTTTTGTTTTTGTGGTTATTGCTGTTTATTTTATTGTATAGAAAATCAAATTTACTTCAATTAAGTGCTACAAATGACTTTTAAAAATAGATGAGAACGTGAGAGTTTGCTCAATAGTTAAGAGCACATATTGGTCTTATAGAGGACCTGATTTCAATTCACAGCACCTACATCAAGTGAACTGACTTTCAAATATGTGAGCCCACATGTTTGATGGGCAGTGCCTACCCTAGAGGCTCACACGCACTGTATCACAAATTAGAAACAAGTAGGCATGGCCACAGCTGCTGCTTACCAAAATAGCCTGATGAATAGCCATACCATTCTCAGGTACAGGACTTATAAAACTAGGACCGATGTCACCTATGAATGACTGAATAAAGGACTCATGAACAGTAAATGCTCCTGTATATTTATTTTCTCCTCAGTGTTTAGTGATTCTTGTATAGTTAGTGTTTTTATCTATTGAGTCTTATGTATATTTACTATATTATGACTATTTAATATGCAGGTGCCTCATGAGTCATTGGTTCTTCTATCCCTCACAATCTATGCTTAGCGTACGTATGTTTTATTTGCTAACTACTTATCTTTAACACATAACCAGAGCCAATTATGTGCAACTCTTTCCACTGAATTTTGCATTCAGTAATAGCAAGTTGGTAGCTAGAAATAATCCATAGTGAGATTATAACAACATAAAAATCAGCAAATACACAATTAGTGTCTCTCTAGGACTTGCAGCCAATTATTTGACATTTATTAGCATCCCTCAAATTTTGTGGCCCTTCATGCTCTCCATGTGGCCTCTCAAACCTTATCATATTTTGCTGAATTTCACAGCTAAAGTATCTTTTTTATCTGTCTTTCCATTTAAAAGACCCTCCTTCAGTTATGAACAATCTGTGTCTTCCATGTCACCTCTGTTGACGAATTCATAATCCCCTTTCAGACAACAGATCATTCAAATATTCTTGAACTTTCAAATTTTTGGATTCCTACATCCTCAATATGTTATCTCAGCACACCCAACATTTTCCATATGGTGTTTAATTATCTACAAATTCATATTCCTCACAGAATTTTAAGATTTTAGGATCTTTTTTATTTTTATTTTATGTGTATGAGTGTATTGCCTGCATGTATATGAGTGCACCCATGTCGTGCAATGCTGAAGAGGTCAGAAAAAGACATCAGATTCCCCTAGAACTGGAGTTAAGGATGGTCCATAGCCACCATGTGGGTGCTGGGAATCGAACCCGGGTCCTCTACAAGAGCAGTCAGTGCTCTTAACCATTGAACCATCTCTCCAGACACTTTTGAACTTGTATATACCTGCAACATAATAACTATTTCTTTGATGCCTTGATGAATAAACAGAGTAGAGTGAGGGAATGAATATTCAGCAATATTTCCTTTGGTATCACAATGGTAACACATTTTACATATGATCTCGCATGTAGAAAGAAACATGGAGCCACTGTCTACCTGGGTCTCTTAAAACATCTGGCTGAATAAAAGTTTAAAGAACCTATCAGTAGTGATTCTCCCAACCAGTGGTAGCTACTACAGATTAGAAATCAGATGTGGTGATGCACATCAATAATCCCAGCACTAGGAAGTTAAAACAAGAAAATGTTGAGTTCAAGGACAACTTGGGCTACACAGTGAATTTGACTCCAGCTTTGGCAATGTAATGGGATCCTGTTTCCAAAAAAGTGTTCAAGTTATGGCCTGATTAGTATAATATTTTGAGTTGTGAATGTCATTGTTGCATAGAAGAAAGAAAAGGAATCCCGGTGTGGTGGTGCACATCTGTAATCACAGTACTTGGGGGGCTGAGGCTGAAGGATCATGTGTTGAAGACCAAGGTAACATAGTGTGTTCAAAGCAGGAACAGGAAACTTGTCAACACTTTATTTCAAATAAAATAATGCAAATAAACTATAGACCCATATCCTTAATGAACATAGATGCAAAAATTCTCAACAAGATACTTGTAAACTGCATACAGACACACATCAAAAAGATCATCCACCATGATCAAGTCAGCTTTATCCCAGAGATGCAGGGATGGTTCAATATACATAAGTCAATAAATCATATAAATGGGCTCAAAGACAAGATCCATATGGTCATCTCAATAGATGCAGAGAAGGCCTTTGACAAAATTCAACATGCATTTGTGTTCAAAGTCCTAGAGAGAATTGGACTGGAGGGAACATACCTCAACATAATTAAAACCATATGTAACAAACCCACAGCCAACATCATTCTAAATGGAGAAACACTGGAAGCATTCCCATTGAAATCAGGAACCAGACAAGGCTGTCCACTATCTCCACTTCTCTTTAACGTAGTGCTTGAAACTCTAGCAAGAGCAATAAGACAAGAGCAGGAAATGAAAGGAGTAATAATTGGAAAAGAAGAGATCAAATTATCCCTTTTGTAGATGATGTGATGTTATATCTAAGAGACACCAAAAATTGCAGCAGAAAACTCCTAGAAATTATTAACATATTCAGTAATGTGGCAGGTTAAAAAATTAACCTACAAAAGTCTGTAGCCTTTCTGTATATCAATAACAAGCAATCAGAGAAAGAACACATGGAAACACTCCACAATAGCTGGAAAAAAATCTTGGAATAAACCTGACAAAAGACATTAAAGAGCTCTACAATGAAAATCTTAAATCTTTGAAAAAAGAGATTGAGGAATACATCAGAAGATGGAAGGACCGCCCATGCTCATGGATTGAAAGAATTAATATTGTGAAAATAACCATTCTACAAAAAGTCAGTTATAGAATCAATGCAATGCCAATCAAAATCCCCATGACATTTTTCACAGAATTGGAAAAAAACATCCTAAGATTCATATGGAAGCACAAAGGACCTCGGATAGCCAAAACAACCCTGAGGACTAAAGGCAATGCCGGGGGCGGGGTTACTACACTAGATTTTAAGCTGCATTACAGAGCTATAGTCATAAAAACAACATGGTACTGGCAAAAAATAGACCCATAAATGAATGGAACAAAATTGAAGACCCAAATATGAGTAAATGCAATTTCAGCCACCTGATATTTGACAAAGGGGCCAAGAATATTCACTGGAGGAAAGACAGCATGTTCAGCAAATGGTGCTGGCAAAACTGGATCTCCACCTGTAGAAAAATGAAACTAAACCCCTATCTTTCACCCTGCACAAAAGTCAATTCCAAATGGCTCAAAGACCTCAATGTAAAGCCTGAAACTCTGAAACTGTTAGAAGAAAACATTGGGAAAAACCTATAAGATATAGGTGTAGGAAAGGATTTTCTAAACCTCACATCAATTTCTCAGGAAACAAGGGCAAGAATTAACAAATGGGACCTCATTAAACTGAAAAGCTTCTGTACATCAAAGGAGGCAACCAGGGAAGAGAACAGAAAACCCACCGAATTGGAGAAAATCTTCACCAGTGACACATTTGACAGAGGTTTAATATCCAGAATATATAATGAACTAAGAAAACAGAAAATGAAGACAAGAAGTAACCCAATGGGTTAAGGAGCTGAACAGAGAGTTCTCAAAAGAAGAAGTAAAATGGCTATGAAACATCTGAAAAGATGTTCAACATCGGTCATAATTAGGGAAATGCAAATTAAAACCACTTTAAGATTTCAC
>NW_008359081.1:9671280-9680516 GCF_000622305.1 Nannospalax galili | reverse complement strand
ATGGAACTAGAAACTGTTATACTAAGTGAAGTAACACAGACTCAGAAATAATATCAACGTATGTTCTCCCTCATATGTGGATCCTAGAACCAAACCCTGAGAAGTGTGTTTGTATCCAGGCATAACTACAGGAACCAGAATAATGGAAAGGAAACAGGGAAGTAAAGGAAAAGAAATAGCCTGAAAGAGAACAGTAGGAAACAGGCCATAATATGGGAGATATGCATAAAAATTGGGTTAATTTAAGGGAGGGGGGAGGGAAGGGTATACAAGGAACCTAGGGGCTAAAGGGAAAGATGTAGCTCAAGAGAGGTAGGACCATAGGAGAAGAGTATTAAGGGAGAAAGGGTAGCCAGATCTGAAAACCAGAGGGAACCATATTACTTCTACAACCTACTGACAAATTATACATAGCAGATCAAGAAATATATGTTTAGGTAAGGTTTATCTGAGAACAATTGGTCTTTGCCCAAGATTTATCTACATGGCACATAGTAATTAAAAGTACCAAACTGGTGGAACCAACCTTCTTGGATATTTAATAGACATGCTTTGAGGCCTATATTAATTTGGTCAGAGGGCCATAAATGATAGTTTTTGCTCCTTGCCCTCCTAGGTCGACTAGTTCCAAGGGACTATGAGCGTCTCTCAAAATGTCCTGTAATTGTGGTGGGTCGCCTGTCCTCTTGATCAAGGAGGCCAAGGAGACCCCACCGGATGGACTTGACCCAGTGTCCAGTCTACAAAGGCCAACACAGAGGAATCATTTCCTCCATGCTTCCAAGCGAAGCCAACCATGGTCAAGCAGAACCTTTATCTTATCTTCACATAGGCTGAACTGGTAAAAGAAAGCAGCCAGGGGCTCCTCCCAAGCTCATATTTCAATTTCAATTTCAATTTCAATTAATCAAATGAAGTCCTCAGAGTAGGGTTACATCTCAGGAAATGATTCTTGTGACCATTAAACCCATTCAGAAAGTTCACTATGTTGGGCTTTGTGAGAACCCAGAGGTAAGAATTTTTGTAATGTTTTTTAAATCCGTAGTGATTCCATGGTAGCCAAAGTTGATTCCTCTCACTCTCATATTTTTCCTCACATAGGTGAGAATGAAGCAAAGGGATTTACCTGGAAAAGCTGTTTAATATTTCCAGTTTTTTTTCTTAGGCACATGTATTCTTTCGTTAGCAGTTGGCGAATAATGCATATGTTAGCAAAGCTTCACTGAAGCCAATCTGTCCCCAACCATTCTGATCCCATCTTCACACCGTATAACTGATGACAAGGCAATTTCAACAATGAAGAAGTGGGGAAATGACATTTTATGTTAATATGTGTTCACTTGAAAATCAAAAGGACATATGTAATAATATTGTGCATGATTATAAGTGAAGGACAACGCGTAAAATAGCATTCCTTTAGTCAATTGTGTCAACTGTAGAATGTATTGTCTTTCCTTTGCAGAATTTTCTTTACATATTAACATGGCTGAAAGAGCTTTGTTCTACCAGGCTTAAGATTTACAGTCTTACTTTATATTACAATATACATTACTTTATTACATAGTCTTGTATGATCTCTAATTACATTTGAAGTATTTTTTTATTATGTTCAAGACTTAAACATGAATATTGAATGTAAATTATACAATATAATAATGAGTTTCATTCTATGAAGTTTGTTTACACACACACACACACACACACACACACACACACACTTAAAACTACGGACTCAAAGTGACCTATAAAACTCAGTCCCTTGAAGATAGCTATCTCTCTTTTTGTTGTTGGTGTTGGTAGTTGGTTGGATAGTTAGTTGGTCTTAGTGTGGTTTTTTTGGTTAGTTTTTTGATTTCTTGGTTTTTCTTTTTCCTTTTTGTGACAGAGTCTTTCTATGTAGCACATGTTGACTCAAACTCCCTATGCAGCCCAGGCAAGATTGGAACTCATGACCCTTCTGCCTTTTACCCTTCTGAGTTCTGGTATTACAGGCATGCATTATCATGCTTCACTTTCTACCTCTTTCTTTTAAAGACTCTGGCCATGGTTTGATCTGTATATAAATGCAACATGTAAATGAAAATCTCACCAATGAGGAAGGCAATGGTGATGTTCCTTAGGAACTGTAGAAACTAATCTCATCTCAACACTTACCCTGACTTATATCTAGTTAGAACAGTGCCTCCAGATGATGGTACTCAAATCAGAATTTCCTGGTGGATTATTAAGACAAACGTGGCTCAGACCCCAGAGTTTCTGAGTCAGTTAGGTTGGAACAGGGCTAACAACTTGAATCTCTCACAAGTTCCCAGGAAATGTTGCCAATTCTACTACCACAGTTAAAATTTTTCTGCTCTGTAGAAAGGACACATTTTCTTTGCTTGCTAGATTTCCCCAAAGCCGTTTTCCAGTTTCACAGGAGAAATGGGAATTTTCTTCTTTGTTTCCATAATTACAATCATAATAGTAACAATTGCTAACATTTTTAAGTACTAAGAGCCAAGCACTGTACATTAAAGCAAACCTTTGAGGAACTACTATTTCTAATTTTTCCTAAAGGAAAATAGATATGAAACTTGATGAAGGTCATACAGCCAGGATGAGATTTAATCCCATGTATGTTTTGATCCAAAGTCCTAAATGTGTCTTTTTAAGGAAAGATCACATTTTGATGTAGTTTTCACAGCCAAAAATACTGGTTTTGAGACTGGAAGGCAAGTGCTAGGTTGTGGGGCCTGAACACTAAATCAGGAAAGGAGACAGTGATCATCTTCTCCAGTACCATCCTGGTTGCTATCTGTTGTGTGCATCCCAAAAGTCATTTCCTCAAAAGGGATCTAGAATTTTATATATGCAGTAGAAAGCATGTAAGCAATTGTTCCTGAGAATGAATCTAAGATGGTCAAACTGCACATTAAGATTCTATTTACAGTCTTAAAATAATGCCGTAAATGTCCTGTAAAGGTGACCTTCATGTTATGAAACACAAAAGAACTTAATGCTTTAGCTGATGTGCCAAAAGTTGGAAGATAGTGTTTGTGTGTTTCTTTGAGTAATTTTCCTTTGTTGTTGCTGTTGTTAAGTGACAGATCTTAAATTAATGTTTTTCTAGGGAAAATATTTTGATTCGCATTTACTGTTTTCCCTGTAAATGCGAGTAAATGTAGATTATCCTGTTATGAAAGGCTCTGAGATTGAGACCTGAGGTTTGGTTTAAGAGCTCTGAACTAGCCTTTGAAATTGAAATGGCTTTTTATGTATGTAGCTGGAATTAAACCCAAAACACATCTTTTGAAATCCTAAGGAGCTTCTATGCTACAGTTTTCCAGCAGTTGATGATTTTTTTTTTTCTTTAACTCTGAAATCTGGGCATTGAGTCTAATGAAACACAGGAGCTTCTATGCTACAGTTTTCCAGCAGTTGGTGATTTTTTTTCTTTAACTCTGAAATCTGGGGGTTAAGTCGAATGAAACACAGGAGCTTTGGTAAACCCAATCAAATCCTGTGTCCCCAGCAATGTATCTGTTTATTGTTTATTTTGCCGCCACTCTGAGTTCATTATCCTGCATTTAGTTTTGTGGGTAAATATTGGAGTAACATCCATTAACATAAATCCTGATCATAACCCTAACTTTGGGGTAGTAATTAGACTGGTGGGCCAAACTAGAAGTATCAGGATATGAAGTAGACCAAGCTTCAGTAAAGAAGCATAGATGGGGAAAATCCTTAACTTTTCCTATCACTCACTGCAATAGTTTTAAGACACATTCTCAGGGGTTCCCCAAAAGAACTGAATCCTTGTTATCCAAATCACTAATGTGCTCAATGAAGCACTCTCGACTGTTCTTTTTTCCTTTCATTTTTCTATTCCGCACAGTGTTTCCTACTATCACCTCCTAAATGAATACTTGTACTCAAAACCTGTGCATTAGAAACAACCCCAATTCAGGTGTAAATAGGAGATATTATACTATGTATACGTATAACCTGTGCTATAGTCAACTGTAATGCATTTGAATGATTTGGTAGCCAAGTTTTACAATCCTCACTGAAACTAGTTACAATTAGAGTATTTAGAATAAATATAAAATAATTAAAATTGGGCAAAATGCCTGCCAACATGCTTTAATATCTGATCACATAATTAAATAAGTAAAAGGGGAAAGGAAATTATTAGCAACTCTATCTTTAAATACAACTGATGGCCAGGGAAATAATGAAGAAAACTCTTTGTGTTGATAAAATGAAAGCCTATTCTAGCAGACTTCTGTGTTTATTGTTCTCTTTCTAAGCATTTTGTTCTCAACAAATGAACTTACTTGTCACTATACCCCACCCTTCTCCATCACAGGGCTCCCATTCTTTGAAACAGTAACTAATTCAAAAACAAATATGAAAAGGGAGGGTATCTATTAAAAAATACTGAAATGAAAAATGACCCAAGGGGGGCACATTTCCATTGTGGTTTTCATTGCAATGGAGAGCCAGTAGCAGAGCATCATGCAGGATCTGAAGGGTCATTTGGCTGTATCTCCCGGGAAGGCCTTCCTTGAGTCAGAGCTTGGGTGATTTAAGACCAAGGAGTGATGAGCTATAAGTGGGATGCATTGCTTGTTTTTACCTGCTGAGCAGTTCAGAGATTTTGAAATAATCTCAAAATTGGTCTGTGTTGTAGTATAAGTATTAAGTCAAATACTGTATCTTTTAGCTGAAAATATTGTGTTACCCCACCAGTTTATTTTATTTAGGTAATATTTTCAATGATTCATGAAGTCCAAAACTCATAAATTTAAAAACTATACAAAGGAATTTAGGCTGTCGTAAATCTGAATTTCATAAACATAAATTTACAAATGCGTTTTCAGTTTGCAGTTTTCATTTACATGTTTCTTTAACGCATCATGCATTTTTCTTCAAATTTATAAGATGTCCAGAGGAAAATAAAATTTAGGTTCTGTCCTTTAGGAGGGAGGGCATAAAAAGAGTATATCAAACATAAGGACTTTGAATCCGATTTGTTTTTTGTAGCTTTATAAAAGATTGGTCTGGGAGTACAGAATTTCATTTGGGAAACGTAGCACATACACGTTTTCTCAGTTGCAGATATAAAATACTGACTTCGAGGATTCATTTGAAAAAGCCTACAGATTTTTTGCATGTTGGGAATAGCTTTATATTCTTACACATTGCACTCAGGGTTTCTATTCAAAGCAAAAATAACTTTGTGTAGACCTTGGCTGTTTTTTACATCCTAAAATATTTCATTCCTTCAGGGTACTTGCTCTCAATGCTGATTTTGTGATACTTCAAATCATCTTTAATTTACTCTAAAGAGTTTTGAAAGAAACAGAAAACCATTTATTTTAACTTAAAATGTAAATGAATTAAATATTAGTTTTTAAGAGGAATAGATAAGGAGGAGTGTAAAAGGATGCACTTAGTGCTATCTCTTTGGTTACATACAAATGCTGTTTCCACAATCATACAATATCAGCAATTTGTACCCATTCTTTTCATCGGTCCTCATGATACAGAAATTAGCTCCTTTTTATATATTTGTATGTGATTTTCAAAATTCAATTGGTGTATTTGTATAAAGTAATACAAAGATTAAAACTTTTACTTATGTGTCTTTATATATTTTAGCATGTGTCAATGAGCTACATGTCACTGTTTCTTATATTTGAACATTGAATTTGTATGATAATTGTTGTAAGCATGAAAACATGTGCTTTGAAAATGATTACCTTGTTTACCTATTAAAAGACTGAAGTAATGTAAAAAAGAGATGAAGAATATATGAATCATTCTCATAGTGCTCTCATGAAATACAGGTATTAAATTCCAATATGAATTAGATGGCGCTCGAAGTAAGGGATAAATACCTTTGGAGTTGTTCCAGAAGCATTTTTTTTTCCTTTGACTTCTTTTTCATTTCTACCTTCATGGTAATAGATTTTCTCTGAATCATGTATCCATTTACTAATTTGGGACTTGGGAGTTGAGCAATAATAGGATGAAGGAAATTGAAGAGAATGTCCATGGGTCAATGTGTTTATGTATCACCCGGAGGAGCTTAAGGCATGCCCCAGAGGTTAAGAGCACTTGCTGCCCTTGCAGAAGACTGGGGTTTGGTTCCTAGCATGTGCATGGCAGCTCACAACCATCTGTAACTCCAGTTCCAAGGTATCTCATGCCCTCTTCTGGCCTCTTCATGCAGGTGTGCACATGGTGCATATACATACATGCAGCGAAATGTTTATACAACTAAAATAAAAATAAAAATTTGAATAAAATGGGAATCACCACAAACCTAGTTACAATTCAGGTTCCTAGGTCCCACACTAGAGATTATGATTTAGCAAATCTGTCACAACACAGGTAGGCTTTTATTAACTCCTAGGTTATCCTAATCCAGTCGAAGTACGTGTATGTGATTCTGTTAAAGTCCTTATGTTGGATATGGTGGTACCAGCCTATAATCCCAGCACTTGGGAGGCTGAAGCAACAGCATCATGAATTTGAGGTTAACCCAAGCTATAGGGTGTCTCAGACATACACCAAAAAAACCCAAAATAGACCAAAATGTCCCTTAATTTCTTAAATCTGTTACCTCAGCTGAAATGTAAGAGAGTCTCCTCAGATCAAGTGGTTTTCAAACTACCCATAAGGTAAGGTTCCTCACATGCCAAATAAGGACATGAATACTTCTATCATTTACCTACTTCGTCTCTTCCACTTCTGAGGATGGCTTCATGTAGAGAAGAAAATTTTATTTAAATAGGAAAAGATGTAAATGTTCTGTCCCCACATGTCCCTCAGTGTGAGTTCATCCACTGACCAGCCTATCTATCATCACTCCCTTAAAGAAGACCAAGTCTCCTTCACCCAACAGTGATCAGTAGACAATAGTTCCTCAGCTAAGGTTGGGGCTTCAAGTCTGGTAGGGGTTGCAGATAGGGGAGAGGTTTAAATATGTATAAAATGCATAAAATTTCAATAATATTGTAAAATATTGTAAAAAAAGAAAAATGGAAAGGAAAAGAAAAATTCCAAATCTTAAACTGACTCACTGGTTTAAAATCCACAGAACTGAAGATTTTCGATCTAATGTATAGTTTCACAAATTCTCTGATCCTCCCACAGCCTGCCCAAAGTGTTATGACAGATAGTGAATGTATGCCTTCTGCTCGCAAATGTATAACTTAACCATGGATACCAGGAAGCCCTTAATGTGATGCATTTTTAACCAAGCAGACTGCTAAGAGTAGATGGCAACATTGAGTCTTTCTCTGCAGAATCATATCTGATTCATTAAAAATCCAGACTTCCCCAAAATGATATTAATTACCTTCTGTTGCAGAATTTTTAAGACTATAATTCTTAATTATATCTGCAACCACTGTGTGATGTGACCATTTTGGAACTGAAAATGATCTTACAGAATTCCAGTTAGAAGGAATAATTCCAACTCTTGCCACATGGTTTGTTGTCTAATTTATACAACATACTAATCTTTGCACGGTGGTAGCATTTTGTTGTGATCATCTTTCATTTTTAATAAGAGTATGCATATATCAAATGTAGATTGGCTTTGGTTAAATTGAAAGCAACCAAACTTCTCAGGGTTTGGTTATATTAAGCAGATTGTAATGTTCTTTTTTATTATGTTCTTTAAATCCCCTTCATCTCATACTGCATCAACACATTTTTAGTATCTGAAATAAATTATTTAGTTAGGTAATAGGAAATTTTACTGTGAAGTTATAAAGGGCTGTGTAAATTTTTCTTTCATATTATCAATTACCACAAGAATGTGTTATTTTGACCAGAAATCTGAGATATGTCCTTAATTTTTTAACAATAAGGAAGCAAAAAAGAAGATTGGTATTTTTAAATGTTTCTTAATTGTACAAATATATCTTAAAATACTATAAACACAGGGAGGATGTTAATTAAAAAATATGAGCACCCTGCCTTTAAATATGTTAGTCTGCACAAATAAGGAACTATTCTGTTAAGTGTTGAGCTTTGCCGTTCCCCACCTGCAAATCTTACAAGAGTGATGATGGCTGGAAAATGGTAAAGACACTAGAGGACTGTTCTAGTTATTTGTATGGCAATTCTCACGAGAAAGCAGCAGCTGTCCTAAGACAAGGAGAAGTTGTCAACTTGAGTGTAATAACTAAGATATTAATATCTTTGAGGTAGAAGAGAGTACAATGTTGGTTAGGAATTCTGTGTGGGAAGGAAGACATGGTAAATTTTATTGAGAAATGAATGATCTCTAGCTAACCATTGGCCCTGGTTCCTTCAGGAGAGAAAATTGACAAGGTATATCAGGTACCCAGGATTCAAAGCCAAACTCTAAGTTCAGCTCAAACAAATCTTTGTGCTACACTACTAGCAGTGCATCCGAGCCCAAATTACTAACGATTAAAAGTGGTTTCTAAGAGGAAAGGCTGCTGCTCAAAACAGTTCAGCTCATGCCCACTGGATACTGGAGTTAATTACATAGATATAACAGATGGAAAAATGCTTACTGATTGCCTATGACACTGCTAAGGAAGGCTGCTGCTGGGTTTGATAGATGACTCTAGAAAATGATATAATACACGAATATATCTGTTGGGAAGCTTAGGATTCTGATATTTGGCTGATTGATTTTTATTAACCTAAGATTAGACTCAGCCATTACTTTAGGAATTGTGACTGTAAAGAATGAGGGAATGCAGAGAATAATAATAACTTGCTTTGACAGGAATTGCTACTTATTTAGATCCTCATACCAGTTCATTACCATAGGATCCCAGAACCCTTTGTGCAATCATACTTCTGCACCACTGCCTTCTTTAACTCAAATATGATTGTAAAATATGTTTTTCCCTATATACTTGAAACCTCATTTCTCAAGTACCTGTATCACATACAACTTCCACTACGTATGATTATGTGCTCTTTTTTTGTAATCTTTTTTTTTTGCTATGAATATCTCTGCTGTGATCCTAGTGATGAATAAGATGAAAGATAATTAAAATCTGCAATCGGAGACAGAGGCAGGCGAATCTCTATGAGATCGAAACCAGTCTGGTGTACATAACAAGTTTCAGGCCAGCTGGGGCTACAGGGAGGACCATCTCAAAAAGATCCAAAAGGGGGTAGGGCTGGAGAGATGGCTCAGCGGTTAAGAGCACTGACTACTCTTGCAGAGGACCTGAATTCGATTCTCAGCACCT
>NW_008359081.1:9645282-9671165 GCF_000622305.1 Nannospalax galili | reverse complement strand
AGAGAAATCACTGTAATAAATAAGACACCTGGTTTTTGTTGTTGTTTTTTAAATTTATTTTTATTGAATTTTTGTGTATATCATAAGAACATCTCAAACAATCTTAATCATCTTCATACAGCCATGCCTACTGATACCCTCCCAACCCCCCCCCCACTGGAGCTCATATACTCTGTCATCCCTGATAAGGCCCACTGGGTTGTCAGTGTCCCCAGCCATTCCACAGTACATGTCTGTCCACTGAGTCCAATCAACCTATCTAGAGTCACGTGTTTTAGGAAGACCAGTTCTTCTTCATCTAGCAGCAATCAGTTGCCAACATTCTTTCAGATAAGACTGAGATCTGCTGTTCATTTTTCCAGTTCTATGCGAGGTTGTTGCCTGCCTGAGTTTGCATGGGACTTGAATATTTTTTAAAAGACAAAATATGGGGGTTGGAGAGATGGCTCAGTAGTTAAGAACACTGGATGTTCTTGCAGAAGAACCGGGTTAAAAATCCCAGTACCCACGTGGCAGCTAACTGTCCATAACTCCAGTTCCAGGAGATCCGATGGCCTCTTCTGTCTTCCGAGAGTATTGCATGACATGGGTGCACTTACATACATGAAAGCAATATACACATACACACAAAATAAAACCAATAAATAAAATATTTTTTGGTCTTTTTGAGACAGAGTCTCCCTGTAGCCCCAGCTGTCCTGGAACTCACTATGTAGACCAGGCTGACCTTGAACTCACAGAGATCCACCAGCCTCTGCCTCCCGAGTGCTGGCATGTGCCACGATGCCCAGCAAATAAAATATTTTTAAAATTTTTTAATGTTTAAAAAACTATATATACATATATATTCAATTCGACAGGATCTACAATCACCCAGGAGAAAAGTCTCTGGGCACACCTAAGGGATTATTATATTAAGTTAACCTCAAAGTCTCAGGGTCATTGTGGGCAGCACCATTCCATATGCTGTGTACCTGGGCTACATACAAAGGAGAAAGCTAGCTGAGCACAGCCAATGTTCATTGTTCTCTGGTTCCTGATTGTGGATACGTGAGATTTTGGGGATCCATGGGCTCTTGCTGTGTGAAATGGAAGAAGGAAAAAATGGAGGTTTATAAAATATAGCGGCGTTATAAAATCAAATCCAGCACAAAGGTCAAAAGAGATTACTCCTGAAGTTCTTATTCCTACCAGACTCAGGAAAAGAAGCTTTAGCCCAAAGTTCTTTCTTCTGCTGTTGCTGCAACCAATCCTTCCCAGCCAGGCAATTCAGCAGGAACTCACTTCATGACAGCATAGGAAGGTGTAGAAGGATTTGCTTGCTGCCATTATGGTAGCTACTGTGAACACCACATTTGTCTTGATTACATGAATTCCTTCTGCCTTCTGGGATTTCATTCTGACACTTGTTTCCATTAAAAAAACATATTTTTTCCTCAAATCATTTTCCTTATGTCATTTCTTCACAGGAATAATACATTTTCTTCAGTATCATTTTGAAAATATGTTGTGGAAAGAAAATCTACTTTATGCTATCTACAATAATTATTCTTCCCCTGGTCTTAAATGAAAGTTTTCTGGGGAAAAGATAGAAAATACTATAGTGGTTTTAATACTGGACATTGGTTGTTTTAAACAAAGATTTGCCAGCCTTCAGTTGCTCAGGACTTTACAAGCCATGGTTGGAAAATTCCTACAGGCCTCATGATCAGACCTTGAATCTCTAAGCCAGTGATTCTATCTGAGTGGATTTTGAGCCAGACCCCCATTAGCAGGATCTGAGATTCACTTGATCGTTAACTAAGAGTCAAACAGTCTGTTTAATAAATTAATTCATGGTATTAATTGACTTCATTCGTCTAACAACACTGTGCGGTTTGTTCTTATCTTGACTGCAAAAGAATGCTGAGGTCTGGAGAGGTGACATAGCTAGAAGGTAGCACTTCAAGTGAAGCAAGTTATTATTATTCTCTGTGTCCCATCATTCTTTACAGCCACAACTCCTAAAGTAATGGTTGAGTCTAATCTTAGGTTAATAAAAATCAATCAGCCAAATATCAGAATCACAAGCTTCCCAGCAAATGTATTCCCTTAATATATCATTTTCTAGAGTCTTCTATCAAACCCAGCAGCAGCCTTCCTTAGCAGTATCGTAGGCAAACAGTAAACATGTTTCCATCTGTTCTATCTATGTAATCAACCCTAGTATCCAGTGGGCATGAACTGAACTGTTTTGGTCAGCAGGCTTTCCTCTTAGAAACCACTTTAATCTTATGTTTCAGAGATAAGGGCATTCCTTTTCTTCTTCTGGGATGAGGAACAGGTGGCCTACTTTAGGTGTTTTATGGCCACGATTATAACACAAAGGGTGATTGAGGGAACCTGAGAGCAACCTTCCTGCTTTTGATGTTTTCTCAAATGCCAAGGTGCTATATTTTGGACTAATATGCCCTGAAGCCACCATTGCTTTGGCCCTCTGACTACTCTTAATTTTTCTTGTCTTAATTTTTGACTGTCACACAGATATCTCAGTTTCGTTTAAAAAATGATCCATCATATTCTAAACTTAGGAAATCACCTCCTTTCTTTAGCCTAACCAAATTACTAGGTTTTGTCTCTGCCCTACTGATCTTTACTACCACTCTAAAACATACCTATGTAAATTTACAAAGAAAATATTTGTTTGTCCACCGTTTATATTTGTGCTCAGGAGACCATTTGAGGCTCTGCCAGTCAAAGAATCTCGTGAAAAACTTCTTTTTTAACATATCTTTATTGATTTTTGGTGGATGTCATACAATAATTCTTAATCGTATTTAATACCTCCCTTCCCTATCTGCACCCCTCTCATATTCCGCCCATAGAACTCCATGCATTCCGTCATATATGCTAAGGCCTATAGAGTCAAATTTGTGTGCCTAGCTGTCCCTCAATGTGAGTTCTTCCACTGGAGCCTGTTCAGCCTGTCTAGTGTCACTCCCTTAAAGAAGATCAATGCTCCCTCCTCCAGCAGTAATCAGTTGCCAATAGTTCCTCACCAAAATTGTGGCCTCCTGCCCTTTTCACCAATTCTACGCTGGTTTTGTCTGATAGAGTTTGCATAGGTCTTGTGCATGCTGTTACCGTTGCTGTAAGTTCATATGAGCAAGGTCCCAGGAGCTTCTAAGACTCTGTTTCTGTATGGTCCTCCCCTGAGTCTTACAATCTTTCTGCCCCCTCTTCCACAATGGTCACTGAGTCCTAGGTGGGTGAAGTTTAATATAGGAATCCTGTCCAGGGACCCACACTCTGTGGACTTAGTCTTTACACATTGGCCGGTTGTGGACTTTTGTGTTCATCACCCTCTGTTGCATAAGGATGTTTCACTAATAAGAGTTGAGAGATGTATTAGTATTCTCTCTACCCCTTGTTCCACTATGTTCTGTAAGCCTTAGGGGTAGAGGTTCCATTGTAGGTGTGTCACTTAGGGCTGGGCATCTCACAAACTCTTACTCTCAGTGTCAAACTTAGGGTCTTTTCTAAGATCTATGACCTCTCACGCTAGGTGTATTTGTCTATATGTACAGTACCACACATGAGTTCCTCCTGCTGAGTGGAATTTTAGTAGGATTAGGTAGTTGTTGATTATACCCAAGATAAAAGTGCCACTACAGCACCAATGTCATTTGCTGCACTGGTCATTGATGTGGTTATTAGGCCTCGAAGCTGGGGTTGGACCATTGATTGATTTTTCTCCCTAAGCAGCTTGCATAGTGTCTTTCAAAACTATGAAAGCTAGTCTTCAGGGAGGATTCCAGGTGAGTTGCAGCTCCATTGCTCCAAGTCCTGTGTGCTGACAAATTTCTTATCACTCCCCTATCTTTACTAGTCACTGAGTGTTTTTTCTTCATAAAAATGCTTTTAGCTCTTTATATATTTTCATATGTAGATATAGATACATAAGCTAGGATAGGCTAACTACTATATAAATATTCTTCCAAATTATATCTATAAAATTACAAACAAAATAGTACCATTTCTTTATGTAAATAGTCCAAGGTAATTTCATGCTAGTACAGAGGAGAGTGTCAGCTCATAGGTATTCAAGAACTTAGATGAGCCGGGCATGGTGGCAGATCCCTTTAGTCCCAGCACTTGGGAGGCAGAGGATCTCTGTGAGTTCAAGGCCAGCCTGGTCTATACCGTGAGTTCCAGGTCAGCTGGGGCTACAGGGAGACCCTGTCTCAAAAAGACCAAAAAAAAAAAGAAAGAGCAAACCAAAAATCTTAGACCAACAAGGCTCTTCAAGGCTTTCATCTCTGTCTCCAACAATGTTCTTCTGAAGACATTCAGCTTACTAAAAGGACAAAAACCTGGAGAACAAGAGGTGTCCTCCATCCTTGACTCAGCTTTCCCTGGCTAGAACTTGATCTTGTGGACAAATATACCAGCAGATAGTCTGGGAAATGCAATCTAGATAGCTTCAAAGCAGAGAAAATTTACAACAGCAATTAGCAGCCACAACCAAGTGACTTGTGACCTGCTTTCTGTTCACAGTCCCCCTGTTAAAGCAATTCTCAACAGTGTTGGTACCTTGCTCTCTTAGCTATTCATAAAGCCTTCCTCCTTTTCCTTCTCCCTGAGATACTTATGTCTGAGATAGAGCTTTAAGATTTTGCTAATCTTTCAACACTTTACAGATAAAATATTAAATTGGTCTGGGAAATGAGGGATGCCCAGCCTCTGCAGTAGCCTTTATATATTCTGCTAAATACCACAAAACCCTTTACTCTACTCATATGGGAGGAAACAAGTTACTTTGGTAATCTATGGTGATAGCAGCAAATAACAATGTGGTTCACAGGATTTGGATATTCATTTATTTCTCACAGTAAGCTTGTAAGGTAGTCAATAATAGGCTCCCCATTGTATAAAGGAGGCAGGAGACTTAGAAAGGTTAAGTAATTTGCCTGTGATCCTTTAGTAAGTAGTAATGTTTGAGTATGACCTACAGAGTAAGATTCTGGCTTCTTAATCATTGTGGTATGTTACTCCTCCCAATTCTTTATTTATACATGGGCCATTTAGTCTTCCTCAAATGCAGTTTCTTCATCAAATTCTTGCTAAAAGAATCAGCTCAAGCATTCCTTCTTTCAGGAACTCATCTTTAACTGGAGCCTGGTTTAGTTTCTGCTTATCCATGGCCTGATGTGTTAATCTGCTACAGGCAAGGGTTTGCCACAATTCTAGAAAACCTGTTCCAGGACATTCAGCTTTATGTTCCCAATGCCAATACAATGTCTGTACAATATTTTTCAATCAAAATATAAGTAGCTACACTATTTCTAAGTAAAAAAATATAGATTAGTTTTGTTTATATTTTGTTTAATCCAGTGTGTTATCTCAATACATAACAAATTAAAAGGCATTAATAAAATATTATATACTTCTTCCATTCTGCTTCATAGACATTTTGGTGTATAGTTTGTAAGTATACCCCATATGAATTCATAAACTATACTTTCATGGGAAGCATTTGGTCTGAATTCTAATTTTATTTAATTAATAATTGAAAATTATAGAACTACATATTTAAATTCTTCAAATATACCATATATTTCAATGATAAAGACTAGAATTTATGCTTAAATTGATTAAAATTAAAGCAAGATTTTCCATCTCTTAATCTTACTAGTTTGTGATTTGAAGAGCTCAGTTGCCCTTTGCAATCAGTGGCTATTGTATTGTACACAGTATCTCTAAAACATAATAATAGGTTCTAAATCAATGCTTGCTGAAGAAACTATTCAATATAGAGACATTTTTCTATGATTATTGCAGAATTGATTGTTCTCTACTCCTCAAATCTCTCACCCTCAAAGGAAGCAAGTTCTATATCTGCATACTTGTTCTGGTGAAATCAGTTCTGAAAATTAAAATGTTTTTAATGATCCAGACTCTCCATTTTAATAATGTTCTAATTTACACTAACTTTTTTTAAGTTTTCCTAGATGTGCCTGTTTTTCCCTATCAGGAGTCAGGTCTGGTCCTTACACTACCATTTTCTACAACTCAATTGTCAGTGTCTCATGTTTATCAGTGGTTCTATAGTCAGAGACTCTCTTCATGAATGTGATTCATGATCTGATAGCAAATTATTTTTATTGATATTTAAAATGCATGCTTTGTACAAATGTCGTTTTGTGGATTGGTAAAATATTTTCCAAGAAATGCTTCTTATTTTTATGGCATTAGAAGAAGTCTTCAGTTTCCTTCCACTTTTAAGAATGGAAACTCTTTAATTTTCATCTGGAAGTGCTGCATTTAGGTTATTTCACAATTCTTCAACTCTTAGTCAAATACAGCTTGATGTGTGAGCGTCAGTGCCTCTTGGCTAATCAAGTGTCTCCTTTGCAGTGCTTGATGTTAGAGAAAGTCAGGTGGTTTTAGAGATTAGGTGAGAGACAGGCATACATTTGATAAGTCATAAATCATTCCCTGCTCTTAGAAACACATGCTAAGGCACCCATGAAATATCCTAATGAATTATGGATTTACATTTCCTTAAAAAACTCTGTGGGAAAGGGGGCTCCTGACTTTCCTACAAAACTAATGAGTCCTGATTACCAGGTACATTTTAAAGGATTTGCAAAGCAAGTGAAAAAGCATCTGGTGAGTAGTCATGTGCATCTCTTAGACAGAAAATGCATTGATTTAAGGGTTTTTATGTTTTATGACTAGTGTATATTAGGATGCAAATGGTTACTAGTTGATGTGAATTTCTCCTCTTTTTAAAAATATGTTATCTTTTATTTTTTAATGTGTATGAGAGTTTTGCCTGCATGCAAATACACCACATTCATTAAATGCCCCCCAAATACTGAAAGAGGGTGCTAGATCCCCTGGAACTGGAGTTACAGACAGCTGTTATCTACTACTGTGTAGGTGCTGGGAATCAAACCTCAAGTACTCTGGAAGAATAGCAAGTGTTCTTACTCACTGAGCCATCTCTCTAACCCTTGTCTTTTGTCTTTGTAAACTTGTTTCAAAATGTCAGTTGTGGATATTTATTTCCTAACTTTTCTATCACAACCTAGGGTTTGTTTTGGATATGTAGTTTGGACATAGGATGTCTACTTGAAGTCTTTACAAACTAATCTCTGTGCTCTACTTCAAAGTGGCAATTGCCAAATTTGGGCTTATCATGTTCCCTCCTCTAATGACTTCTTTGTATTTTCCCTTTTGAAGCATGCAAAGTTCCTCAGTGCCTGAGTTCAAGAGAAGCAGCATGTCTATCCTATTCACTGACATGCTTTTAGTGCCCAAAACTAATATTATAATATTAATAGATGTTTAATCAATTCCTAATTTACCTTTACTTGTATCCTGCCTTGTATAATGAACCTAAATATGGCTCATAAGGATGTTCTAAATTACATTTTGTTATCTTGCTCACAGTTCTCCCCTGGGCCACTACAAATGATAACTCTCACCTCAAAAGGAATAAGAAATATCTATTCTAAGCCAAATAAGTGTGGCCATGGCCTGAGAACATGAATTTGGGTTGCCACAAATAACATGTTCCAAAATAGAACTGCTTCATTGAAATTTCATTATCACAGAACAAAAGAAATGAAGCCATTTTCTAAAAACCTTGGTTGGGACATCACATAGACAGGTTACAACAA
Organism: Nannospalax galili; assembly: GCF_000622305.1. Taxonomy (NCBI): domain Eukaryota; kingdom Metazoa; phylum Chordata; class Mammalia; order Rodentia; family Spalacidae; genus Nannospalax; species Nannospalax galili. The sequence continues at coordinate 9,663,498 of NW_008359081.1, read as the reverse complement.
AACAGGGTAACCCATGTTATAGGTTTGAGATGGTACCTGAAGATACACTTAACTTTTGATTCTATTCCAGACATTTCAAGTGGCAGCTACCAAATGTTGCATCAGGCATAGATTTCACAATGATTGGCTGTTAAGGGAACTGAAGGTAACCTAGATAATTTTGCATTGTATCTATAACATTCTACCTCTCCACAACTTCAAACTTCTAGAAGCTTTAATCAACCTTGTGTCCTATAGAATCTTTAATATAGGTGTAGCTTCTTTTCTGGGAACTCCAGTTCACACTTGTATTTCTTAGCTTGACTGACAATGACCTCCCACTACTTGTAACACTGGCCTTTTATGGAATGAACTTGTCATTGCGCTTATGTGATAGTTTTGTGGTACTGAAGACAGCCTCCCATCATCATAATCATGTTATGTTCTCACATGCCCTACCTAGATTTATTAATGCTTGTGACCCTAGACAAGTAGTTAACATTGAAAACATTTTAAAATGTGGAAGATTATAAATTGTACGGCTGGGATTTATAACATACCTGTAAGGAATTTGGAGACCAGTCACCTGGGGACATGAAAAGCATAGGCCAGAAACAAAGAAAGTTGCATTTTGCTCTAAGACTGATGGTGGCTTTGAGCAAGTGATTTACTTTTCTGAACCTTAATTGTCTCTTCTGGACAGTGAGAGGATTAACTAGATCAGTGAAGAAAATATGTGACTAGCTTTCAATTTTACCTTCATTTGCCCATGGAAGCCAGGACCAATTGGTCAGTACAGCATCAAAGTACTTCTCATGTCATTCTCATGACAATGGTCCATGTAGTACCACCTATGAGGTTAGAAAACAAGTGAGGCCTCTTTATCATCTCTAGGTTACATAGTCTTCAATATAATATATAATTTTAAATTCAATTAAATCTGCAAAATAAGTTGAGCATAAAGAAGATAATAGTCATCCCTCACCATCAAGAGGTAATCTGAGGGGAAAAAATGAGAACTGATAATATTTTCATACATTCCTCAGAGCCTTCATGAAAATATGGGATATCAACTATTTCCCCTGTAGATACCTCTTTTATTTTTTATTTATTTTTATTTTATGCTCACAAGTGTGTTGCTTTAATGTATGTAAGTGCACCATGTGCATTCAGTACCCATGGAGGCCAGAGGAGGGCAACAGATCCCCTCAAACTAGAATTCCAGACGGTTGCTAGCCATCATATGTATGCTGGGAACTGAACCCAGGTCCTCTGCAAGAGCATCCAGTGCTCTTAAAGGCTGAGCCATCTCCTTCCTGTAGAGATTTCTTTGCATATACTAACTCTTGTAAAAATAATATATTGAATTAAATAAATTAGAAGTCAAAGAGTTGGAGTAGATGTATTTAAAAGCGAATTGGTGCCTGTGGGGTTTGTACCTTAACAAACCCATATAAATACAGTTCACACAGTGTGTATAACGACTTGCAAGTTAGAAATTTTGTGGCAGCTCAAAGATTGTTTAAAAAATCAGCACACTGAAGATAAGGAAGTAGCTTCAGGACACTGCAGTGGGATGGGACCTCTGCCTCTGTAAGTTCTGTGTGTGTATCCAACTACACATCAAAAAATTAGATTTCATAATGTCATAAGTGGTGTAAAGATGAGTTCGGGAATGCAGGAGGATGACTACACATTAGATGCACATGCTGTTCCATTTTTTTAAAGGAGCTTGAACATCTGTGAATCTTGATATCCATATGGAACCCTGCACTTAATCCCTCTTGGATACAGCATTGATGTCCTGTGAGTGACAATGATAGCCTTGATAGTTGTGCTAGTAAAGGGCAGAAGGAAAGAGAGAGCATTATGAGTAATGTAAAATATGGTGGTGTGAACTCTGTATTGATTGCTTATGGTAAGCAACTTGGAGCGAAGGGTTAAATTACCTCACTTACAAAGCCATGTGTATAATCATGGCATTTACTCAAAACTTTGCACAAGAGCTAAACTGTGAACAAAATTTTATTTGTCTTTAATTTGATCTGCTCATGGAACACAAATGGTTATGCTTGGGAAGCTGGGTATTTAAGCTGTTCTGGCTAGAGATACTTAATTGGATTTTATCAGTATATAGGTAATTCAAACACTGTATGAATGCTTCAGATTGAGGTTTTTAAATAGAGAAGATTTCTCTTAAGAGAAAACCCAGAAAAGTCACAGCATTTCAGAGAAATGAAAGGAAAATTTGGGATATGATTGAAACTTGAAAATTGGTAATTCAATTGATAGGAGACAAACCAAATTCATATTATGTCACAGAATACTGGGAAGAAAAGCCTTCAAGGAAACATAACATTCAGAGTTGACAAATGCTTTAGAGATGAGATCAAGAAACAGTCCATTAGATTAGGAACATGGGAAATATTGATAACTTTAACACAAGTTATTTCAGTGTAGATTCTGTAGACTCAGTAATCATTTGGTGATAAATAAGGAATCCAGTTGGCCTTAGACTGAGGCATATTTGCACATTGAGAACATGGAGGAGCAAGTAACAATTATTTCAAGACATAAGAAGACTCTGATTAAAAAAAAAAAAAGAAAGACCATAGTAACAGAAGAAGGAAGACCAAAAGAGCACACTCCTAAGAAGAGAGGAAGGAAAGGGAAAAGGGAGGGAAGGTACATCTTCCATTACAAAAGAGGGGAGGAGGAATGAGTGTGCACAGCTCCTGTTAGCTTCATAAGTTTGATGAAAGGCTGAGTGAGTTAGGATCCCTCCTCTAGATTTGATTTCTCCTTGAAGTAGAAGCTATAGTTCAATACAGAGGTATATGCAATGTGTTGGATTCTAGTATTTGAGGGCAGTGGCAATGAAAAATATCTACTCTGAGATATTAGAGAAAATGAAGACTTCAGAGTCCTTGTGCAGTTTTCAGTCTATCACATTTTGTATACATTTTAAAGTCCCTTTCATTGCTTTTAGTTCTGGACAAGGGTCTCAACAAAGTTTCATATACTTCTAACTTCTGCCTCTTTGCCTAGCTCTTATCACCTCCATGATGTAAATATTCCTTAATTATTTTAATTACTTGTATACCGACTGTCAGGAAATCTGCAGATAAAAGATACTGTAAGATAAGTTTCGATGTTGTTTTGTTGCCTTGCTTGCTATTATTAATCGTAGACCACAAAGCTTCCTACAATGAAGGAGTTGAGGTGGAGAAGTAGTTTTTCAATTATCTCATCAGTTTAAGGCCAAGTGGCTAGTTCAAACAGATATAATAAGAAAAGTCTACCTTAAAATTTTAACTCCCATGAAAGATTTTCTACTTAATAAAAAGAACCTAATCAATACTCAGTCTCCTTTTAAATTGTTTACTTTTCTTTGTAAACCATTTTACCCTTTAGCTGATTTCCTGCTGTTAAGAATGATTCTTTCAGAAAACTTGTTCATGATGTACTGTAATTTCTGATATGTTAAGGATGCCCAACTTCCAAAGTACTTTGTGTGCAAAAGGCCTAACATAGAACATGATACCATTTTTTGTTAAAAAGATTAATCCATTCCCCAGCTGGAACTGCATCTCTCATGCTTGTCACTGTGTCTCCTGCACCTGGAATAGTATTGGGAATCTACTGATTACTCAGGATTTCTACAATGAATGAATGAAGAGACAACGGCAAATGATAATCCTGCCATCACACACTAGGGCTAGTGATGACTTCTATGACTTGGAAAATTAGGGCCAGAGAAGTGGTTAAAATAGACCTACAGTGAAATGGGCTGCCAAAAGAAATTACTACTCTATCATCTAGTCAGATAGCAATGTTATCAAATCCTTGACTCTCCTTATAACCTCCTTTAATATTCTGCAGTTACTTGAATTATTTTTCTTGAATAATCAATACATTCGTGTATCCAGACAGTCCTTTGATAATTATTTATCAAAAACAAAAGAAGCTGCATGCCCCCTACCAGGCCTGAAGCTGGAAATACAGAGGTAAAGAAAGCACAGTTCTGGCCCTCAGGAGCTTCTAGACTAGGAAGAACTTTCAATACAAATGTCATTTCTTCAAAAGGAAAAGTCCAATGTATATAATTTGCCATATTTCTTTGAAGCTTTCTGATTTAGGATTTTTTATTTAAACTAGTACTTAATACATGACTTATAAAATCTAAAGTCCAGAATATTGCTATACTCATCTTTTTGTGCATGTTCTCCTTAGATACGAATGGAAATATCTTGGAAGACTCTTTTATTTATGTGGGAACCCCACAAAGTCATTCTTGGAAACTTCTCAGTCAATGGTGATAATAGTGTAGCTCAATGGTAGAATGCTTTTCTAGAATGAACAAGGCCCTAGGTTCCATCCTCAGGACACAAAATGAATATAACTGCATTAAAAGACAGGTGTGAAATACATGTAGAATGAATTTCTTCTCCCTAAAGGATAATGTGAATTACAAGAAACAAAAACATTTCTATTTTGTACTGTTGAGAAATGCAACAACTCTGATTTTCATTTGCTGAGAGTGATGTGAAAGATGATATATGATAGATATTGTAGCAATGCTCACTTACATTCGCTTTAAAAATATATCTTTCTTTCAAAAAGCTATTCTAAGCTCTTTCTCTTGACAGTGTCCTAGTTCTTATCTCTGCTACACACAGGCTCACAAAATGTTTTCTTTGAAGGGCATTTTGTTATTGGCCCTCTTTTTTCTTTTCCTCCTATAGCAAATAGAACCAAAGGTGTTTACTCCCCATGGTGCAAGGGCACCTGGGTGCACAAACAGTGATGTGAACTTCTGGCTTTTTTCTGCTTGTCGTTCCCTGAATGCAAGAAACAGATGCAGTGATCAATTAACCATGTGCAATGAACCCCAGGCAGGAAGGGAATGTCATGTCTTGCAGTCCTTTTGTTACTTGGAGAGAATAAGTGGGAAGAAAGGCAGCCTCAGCTGCTACTGAGACAACATAAAGACTCAGTCAGGATTTTTTGCCACTTTATTGATAGGTTCAGGGTTCATCCATCGTAATTTGCCTAGGACTCTCCTCATATTTGCATGTGGCTCCCTTATGATTATTAATAGCACCCTGAATGTTCTCAAAACTATTGAGGTCAGTCGATAAATTATAGACTCCTCCTATCTACGTAGACCCAACAGCAGAAAACATTTTCAATTTGTATTATTTTATGTATATGAGTGTTTTGCTTGCAGGGGCACCACATGCATCCAGTGCCAACAGATCCCAGAAGAGGGAGGCAGATCCCCTGAAACTGGAGTTACAGATGGTTGTTTGCCATCATGTGGGTGCTGGGAACTGAACCTGGGTCCTCTGCAAGAGCAGCCAGTACACTTAACCACTGCCCCATATCTCCAGTCCCATGAGTAGAAAACTTTGACTTTCAAGGATAATCAATGTTCAACATATGTTTGGTGAGAACCTGATACCTTTTCAGGAAATGAAACTATTCAAGAGATATATTCAGAATGAGTGAATACCACAGGACAATTGAAAAATACAACTTGACTTATTGTGTGTCTAGTTTATGCTTGGCCCTGTGCCAGGTGCTGACACAGAGAGACAAGTTCTGATCTGCAACATTCTTTCAGTCATTCCCATGAAGTAAAAATGAGCAAGTTTGTGATATTCTACTTCGGGTCCTCGTTTTAAAGCTTTAAATGGCTGTACACATCATTTAATTAATGGAATATCATATTAGGAAACTTTTTAATGCAATCTTGTCCAGGAGCATTAAATATGTTTTCAGTGAAATCTTAACAATTAGATAGGAGAGACAAAGACATGTGGAAAAGAGTAATAAAAGTGTTTTTAATTGATTTATTTTCTTTAAACATTTTATACCTATATAATGGGTTTTCATCAAATCCAACTCCAATTTCCTCCCTTCAAATTTCTTCCCTATACCCCCACCACTTTTTCTTTCCTAGTCCATGTATTCCTTTTTTAATGCACTGAAATGATTATAATATAGTTCTTTTAATTTATTTTTAGAATTTCATACATTTATGCAATGTATGTTGATAACATTCATTTCCTCTCCTCCCCCTAACTCCTCCCAAGACCAGACTGTATCCCCTACCCCCTCCCAACTTCATGCTATCTTTTTTTCATAGCCCTTGGAGTCTAATTAGTGTTGCCTATGTACTCATGGGTTTGGGGCCATCCACTGGACCATGGTCAATCTGCTGTGGACCACGTGCCTAAAAAAAACTGATGAAACCATCAGCTGTCACTAGTTACTCAGATAGGGGTTGGGGTTCATGAGCCTCTCCCTGCAAGAATGTTGGTTGACTTAATTTTGTGCAAGAAACCACAGCTGCTGCTGTGAGTTCATGAGTACAGCCTTCTATCATATCCAGGAGACACTTCTGTTCCAGTTCTCCTGAAGGCTGTTATAATTTTTGTGCATTTTAATGTGTTATCAGGACTTCATCTTCTGTAAAAGGCACTCTTTACAAGGTTCAGAAGTACCAATTCATTTGTATTCCTCACTTCCAACCCACTTTCTTGGAAAATCTCATTTCTGTGACAAAGAACATTATTTAATACAACTATATAATTTATTATTGTTATTTGTCAATTCCTAAAATGCTTAAAAGAATATACTGTAGGTAATAGAAGCCAATGTGCGACCTGACCCAGAGGGCAGGTATAACAGCCAAAGGTCAGTGCAGAAAAGAGAAAATAGTCAGTGGGCTACTAATCAGAGAGGAATTTAATACGGAAAATTGGATGAGAGAACAATTCTTTGGAAAGGCTGAAGGGCAAGTTTTTAGACTTAGCTTCCAAAAGAAAATTCTTTTGTTAAAGTTTATTTATATTTATTTTATGTATATGAGTCTTTTGTCTGCATGTATTGAAATGCACCACATGCATGCAAACCTAAGGAAGTCAAAAAAGAAGTACTGCATCCTCTAGAACTGGAGTTACAGATGGTTGATAGTCACCATGTGCATGCTGGGAACCAAAACCAGGTCCTCTGGAAAAACAGCCAGCAGTCTTAACCACTGAGCAATCTTTCCAGGCCCATTAGCAAATAGTTTTTAATTTCTAACCTTCACAACGCAAAGAAGGCTAAGTAGATTTGAGTGAGCCAATCCATAGAAATACTCAAAGTGGAATTCTCAAGAATGGCTCCAACCTTTCTATGCTAGACACTTTGGTCACCATCTGAATATTTTCATTTTGCATTCTTATAGTCTCTGAAGTCTTGCCAATCCAGGATTCAGTTGATATATATCAACTTCCACCTTTAAAATGTAAAAATCTCCTACAATGTGAAAGGAATCACTCTATACTCGGAAAGTTGGGTTTTCAGTGTGGAAGACAGAAAGATGATTACAACGTGGGAAAGTTTAAGCATAGAAAAGGCTGGAACTAGGAAAAGAAAGGAGATGGGCACATGCCCACACAAAGTTCCTTTGGCTCACTATTCTGCACTGGACAAATTCAGAACTCCAATGGAGATGTGCTTCCTTTTCTTCTTTCTCCTCCCTTTGCTGTTGCCAAAGATTCATGCACCATAAATTAATTATCCCAAGATAACACCATCAGAATTACAAGAATCATTTGTGGTTAGATCGAATAACTATATATATAACTATATATGTAAATATATATGTATATATATGTGTATATAAATATATATATGTAAATATATATGCTGGTCTGAAACATGGATACAGTGATGGTTCCAATGAAAGTTCAGGTTTGAGTTCTAAACCACTGCCTTAAAAATAATTTTTGAAGAATGAACTCCTTGCAAGTTTGTACCCACTTGTGGTTATTTCATGAGTAAAGATGCCAAAGGATGGGTGCTGGATTTTCACTATCTAATTAACTATTTGGTCAGAAGAAATGTTATCTCCAGGAGGAAAAGAAATGCTTCCTTTTCTAGAAGCCCAAGATAATGAAAAAAATCATCATGAAGGCATTATATAATGCTTATCTTCAGAAGTACAGGGATACTTTGTTGTTGCCTGTTTCTCTCTTGGAATTCTCTTCTGCATTTAAAACACTTGGGTGGTTGACGGTTCTAAACTACTGACTGTAACAGGAAATCAGTAGCAATTGGAAGCAGTGGGATGTTGAGAGAAGTAATAGAGGAAGCTGCTCCCCAAGTTATCCTGGAGGACTTTCCATGGCAATGAAATTCAGCATTAGAAGCTTGGCTTATCTCACTGAGTGCAAACCAACAACTGAGAGCAGCGCTGTTATCTCTTCAACCTCTTTCTCTCTGGTCATGAGTGGGAAGTAGAGGAGTGGTTTGGCAGAAAATCTCATCTAAGAATCGTGGAAGTTATTTATCTAAAAGAGGATATTGTTACAGTGAAATCAACTTTGCGTGCATTGTTTACTCTAACAGTACATTAAATACTGTGTTGTACCTTGGGCAAGTAAAGCGAGCTTTGCAGATCATCGTGTAGGCTTCTTTTGGAATGCAGTCAATTTGTAAATTACTTTTATTTCAAAGGTATAGCAGCTTCATTTTCTCTTGGCAAATGTACATTATTTTTCCTAGTTTTATATCTGCCTCTAAAATGAGCATTTTGTATTTAAAAGGCGCAATACCTAGTTGCTAAGAGTTTGAAAGTTTGTCAGCATTAGTAAATTAAAGATCTTCAAATAATTTTTTTATTAGTTATAATTTGATTTCAAATATTTAATGATATTTTAAAACACAAAAGTTATTTTGTAGGTCTCAACATCACAAGTTTAATTCCAAAGACTAAGTGTTAGACCAAGTGAAATACTTCATTTAGACAAAGAGAAGTACAGGCAAAAAAATACAAAGAAAAATGAGCCAAAATTTCAATACTTTATATAATTCAGACGTTATTTCTCTGTAAGTATCGTCATGTGGTTTAATACAAATAGGAATGGACATACCACATAAAAGTCAGAAGTCCTCTTCAAACATTTCCTTTATTAAACTGTGATCGGAATTCTGATATGTCATAGGATTTGATTTTTCCTGTGTGCTGAGATACATGATTGCCCTTTCATGTTATGAACCTACTTATCAATATTTATACTAGCCACCAAGTGAAAAATCAGTTCATTTCACTTGGTGAACGTAAAGATTGGGAGTCTGGGAGGCAAGTTATTCGGGAGGTTGGTACATTCCAAAGCTGACACTCTTACATTGATTTTATAGTGAAGCATAGACTTACTTTTAAGGTTTCAAAAACTGACTGCCCAAGCAATATTTTCTTGCATTCTCAGATACCATACAGTCTTCCAGAAGCAAGCATTCATCCATTCTGAGAGTTTTAAACTGTAGTTTCCACTTTCTTAGCAATCACACTTAAAACCTTGTGAACAGGACCTAGGATTTACAGAGCTCATCTCCTCTGGACAAGTAGATCCTTTCAGCTTTTGCCTGTCAGTGTGTGAGCATTCACTTGTGTGCTCAAGGAGTTTTCTGTAGTCTCAGAAATCTAGGAGAAACAACAAAAGGAAAGGAAGAAGGATGCCGAAGTCTAAAGCAGATTCATGAACTTATCTCTAATAGAGAAGCTACTTAAATTTTCTCCTAAACAAGCCATTATTAGTATGAAGCAGAAACATGTAATCTTACTGGAGAGAAATTGGGGTCATGCCGTGTTGGTTGAGTGAGGACTCTTTGGCATGTGATGTACGGCTAACACAATTCCTTTACCACATCAAATATGCCATTCAATTACATTTTTAATCTCATTTGAAGCTCTTTTATCATTATGGAAATTGCTTTGTAAATGGCCCAGAATGAGACCCCGTACATATTTCCTAAGAAAATTGAAGACACAGAAGATGATACAGCAGACAGTTTTTGTGGCTTTAGAGAACATAGCATATGTCATAGCAACAACACAACAACAACAACAAAAAACTTCATTGACTCAGAGGTGTACTCTCCCTAGATTATCACAGGACTCTGCGAGTAGTGCTATCATTTTGATAAGTGACAGGAACTGTCCTACTCTCCAGCTCAACAAACCATTTTTTTCCCGAACATTCAGCACCATCATTTGAATTTGTGGTTGCCAAAATGAGTAATACAATTTTGGACTGATGTTTCTGCCTCTGTGCATGCATGCAAAGCAGGCCTAAGAATCTTTTAATGAAAGATTGCTTTTTGATATGAAATAAAGAAAACCTGTGCTTTCTTTTCAGAATAATTTAAAAAATATCTCCACTGCTCGGCTATGGGAGGGATATAAGGTGGATTCTTAGGGCAAAAGCAAAAGACTTCCTTTCTCTGCAATGACAATTGACTCACCTCTTTGTGGAGCACAGCTGGTTTCAAGTATTCTTTTAAGCACATTCTTAATTATCTCTTGCTTTGATCTTGAACTTTTTCACTGGGCCATCAGACAAAATGAAATGCCTAACTACACTTTCTCTGAGGTTCAAACTGTTCTGTGATTCCATAGACAGGCCCCTGGATGAACATGCCCTTGCTCTCCATGGTTACATATGCACTCTTTCATTTAGTTCCCAAGGAGATGGAAGGTCAAAATGAGAAAATACCAACTTTGTTGAAAATAGTTGGATCAGGAATTTCCTTGTGGCATCTAAGAACTGTCTTCTAAAATGTCCTTTCCCCCCAGGACTACTAATTTTATGCTTAGTATCACTGTAATTACAAGATATATAGGTAAACAAAAGCTTGTTTTGGTAATATTTTCCAAAGTTTCCTCAGAGTTTTCCATTAGAAAGGTACTTGAGGGATATGTTGCCCTTATTAATTCTCTGAATTTCTTGAAGGTGGAGGTGACAGTAGTTATCAATGGACCTACTACCCTATTGCCTTAAGTGCATCATAGAAGCCCATGAAATAATAAGTTATATTTTACATTTATGAATGTTTGCATAGATTTCTGGGGAGATGGATCATCTCCACAAAGGCATTCCTAGCCTCCAGACAATTAAAGCCATGGCAGAGCAATGTTTTCATTCTCAGAGTGATTAACAATCTCAGCATCACCTGCAAGAAATGCGAATTCTTGAACTCTTAACCTTATCCTACAGAAATCACAAAATCCTGGTTTGAGATGTGGTAATAGGTGCTTTAATAATCCCTTCAAGTGATTCTCTGGTTCACTCAAGTTTAATAACCACTGTGCTAGACATACTACTAGTACATGATGCAAACTCAGGTAAACAGATATAAGTGAGTAACACACAGAAAACAGAAGCCTAGGAGAGTAAGGGAGAAAACGTAGGCTTCCTGAATCCATGCTGACTGCTTCGTTAGTACATTACTCTCAGAAGCTGTGATTGTGTGGGAAGATGCTCCCTTCCAGAAGGACACCACCATTCTAACATCACCATATCTTCAAAACCTAATTTAAACCATTGATAACTCCTTGAGGGGATAGCACTTTAGTTATGAGTCATTGTTAAGACCTTCCATTTTCTACTTTAAGTCAGAAACACATTGTGTCTCTATACACATTGTTCTTGCATTCACATAGTCTCCAAGTCATATTTATGAGCTTTTGAAATTATCTTCTTTTTACATCACAGGTCTTTTGCCTTAGTTTATACCACTATCTTCTCTTGTTTAAAACTATGATAATGTTAGCAGGCATGGTGGCACATGCCTTTAATCCCAGCACTTGGGAGGCAGAAGCAGACAGATCTCTGTGAGTTCAAGGCCAGCCTGGTCTACATAGTGAGTTCCAGGACAGGTGGGGCTACAGGGAGACCCTGTCTCAGAAAGACCAAAAAAACTATGATAATGTCATGTTAACTATTCTCCCAAGTCTACTGTTCTTCCTTCTAATGCATCTTTTCACTGACAACTAAATGCTGTTACCCAAAGATAAATCCTGCATATATTAAACATCTTCACAGGATAAAGCCAGGAATCATTGCTTGCCATTTAATCCCAACCTAGCCTGTTCTATATCTTTGTTTTTTAAAAAAATTATTTATTATTTTTATTTTATGTGTTTGAGTATATTGACTGTGTGTGTGTAAATGCATCCTTGTTGTGCAATGCCCACAAAGGTCAGAAGAGGGCGTCAGATCCCCTGGATCTTGAATTATGGACAGTTGTTAGCCACTATGTGGGGGCTAGGAATTGAACCTGGGTCCTCTGCAAGAAGAGTCAGTGCACAAGCACACATACATTTATGTACATAGAAATATTTTTATTTTACTGCTTCAAATCTCCAGTTTTCCATTACCCATAGATTTCTCCTCTGGCCATGTAGAGTTATCCAGCTTTTTTTTTTAGAGTTATCCAGGTTTGATGATCTTATCAAACCCTGTCTCATCTTATCTTCAATTTTACTCATGCTTTTCTCTCTGCTTTAAATTTCTTTCCCCACTACTACCCTAGTCAACACCTACTCATCTCTTAAAGCCCCACTCAAACATTCTGACTTGTGCTGTCACATCTACAATCCTGTAGACAAGGGTAATTGCTTGTTTCTCATGGTATTATGGTCCACTTTAACATTGCCACTTATTTTTCAGTCTGTTTCAGGCTTATTCAGTGTACCCATTGAAATAGCATAAATCCTGTGATTTTAAGAGCAGTTTTTTTGAATGTTTAAAGAATCTTCCATCTTTCTTCTCATCTCCAACAAGAAACAGTTGAGAATGTGAATGAACAGAGCAAAACTGAGACAGAACCAGGCATAAAGAATTATTTCAGGTTTTCTATTTAAGTAACAATAATTAGATATTAGTGTCATTCATTCCCCAGTTTCCTGTTGATAACCCTTCTTCTGTTAAAATTAAAATCTTATCACAATGTAGAGCAGAAACTCCTGACATCTAAACAGTTTTCCCAAACATGTCTGACAAGAATAAATCAAAAAAACATTCGTCCAAGTACTGTGGGCATGACACAGGTGCCATTGATTGCTCTTTCTTGATCACCACCAGGCATCACCACGTATATGCAAGATCAATAACAATGATGGTATGCAATATAATTTCCTCTTTCTCTGGGCACTATCAGGCAGATTTCAGCTAATTTTAAGTAGGTTCTCTAATGTAGTTCCCATTTAAAAGCCCTTAAAATATAAAGTAATCTGTTCAGCTATCCCTTTGAGTATTCTAGTTCCTTACTGAAACTTATAGAACTTACCTTGTGGACATAGAGAGATTTAAACCTTACCAAAACTTGGTCTCTCAGGGATGCTTAGAAGAAAAAGCATTATCTTATGGCTAGAGGCCAAAAATGCCCTGGACATGCTTCAACGAAGTACCCTAAGAACTGATAGGGTGTTTTGTTTTCAACTGAATGTTTTACCAAGGTTTTGTAAGTATATAGTTGAAAGCTCATGAGTGGATTTCTTCCTCTGAATTGTGAGTTCTAAAAATGAAAAAAGTTCCTTAGCATTTTGTCTGTTTCTCATTTGCATGTCTTCATAAGCAAAGAAGTCAGTGTTATAAACCTATGAATGTCCACATGCATATCCCATTTTCTCAATTTCCTCAGACATTGAAAACATTTTTCTTCCCCATCACCACTTACTCTATTCTGAGAGACCACAAGACACACTGAAGGAATTCCCTAGGCACCAAAAAGAGTTACATTCCCTAGAAGAAGTAATTTACTCTACTTGGTAGTAAACGAAAAATAACTCACCAAAGAACACCAGGGAATCAGACACAATTGTCATCGGAACTTTAGTTAACATTGTGGTACTATAACCCTCTTGAACAGTCAAGGCTCATAAACACCTAGCAATGATTTTAAAAACAGCACCTTTAAACTTTAGGCTAAAGGGCACTCACTAATGAATAGAATGTTGTGCAATATGTGTTTGTGTTTACTTTGTTAAGTGCCTTGCTATTTTTTCCAAAAAAGAAAATACTTAGATTGTTTATATCATTAACCTAGTCTAAGCAGTTATATTAGTGAATGGTTGTTCTATAGTTATGCAGCATATTGTGAGGCTTTTTCTGGGAGTAACGGAGTGAAATAAAACTGTTTTGCATATATGATCTTCATAATTAAAACAAGCTAGAGGAAATTAACTACATGGCTGCGATGATTTCTAGTGTATTATCAAAAATAATTATGGCATTTTGCCATATGTTCCTTCCTTCTTCTTACATACTGCTTTTTGGATAAGATGAGACTTGACATCAACTAATTGCTTACTTCTGATATACAATCATGAACTGAAGTGACTCTCCGAAGGAATAAATAGCTTAATGACAAATAGATTCTAGAAATAAGAGCTTTGCTTTTCTAACTTTTAACATAGTAATGTAGATAAATGACACAGATAACTATAATCAGATGTGCCTTGATCCATGAAAGGACAGTTGCCTATTCTAAAGACAGAAATATATTCTGTTCATTGACAGCCGTTGTAAAGTATCAAAGGTCTAGAGGTATAGCTCAGTGACACAGCATTTGTCTAGCATGCATGAGGCCCTAAGTTTGGTTCTCAGTATTTAAAGAAAAATAATCACAGGGGCTGGAGAGATGGCTCAGTCGTTAAAAGCACTGGCTCCTCTTGCAGAGGACCTGGGTTCATTTTCCAGCACCCACATGGCGAGTCACAACCATCTGTAATTCCAGTTCCAGGGAATCCAATGCCCTCTTCTAGCCTCCATGGCCATTGTACACACATGATGCACTCACATACATACAGGCAAGATGCTCATACACATAAAATAAAATTTAAAAAATACAAATTATTGTTATTAGTTCCAAATGAACTGAGAAGGAACTGATTATTCCATGCATATTAAGAAAGTGTTTCATTGCTAGGCATAGCTCTCAGAATGTCTTAGTAAAATTTTCAAACTGAGTATCTCATTAGTGCCTTCATTTTTAAATTATGTTTTTGTGTTACATGAAAGAAAATCAGTAGTTGCTTGATTTGTTTGTGGCAGGTAGTAAAAGAATTGGGGATGAGTAAGAACATAAATTCAGAAATATATGTACTGTAAACTTGCTTTTGCCACTAGCAGCTATGGGTGTGGGTTGAGTTACCTCATCTGCCTAAATTGTGATTTCGTCAACTTGGGGATAAGAAATCGTGCTTCACGGGTTTGGCATGAAGGATTGGTAAGACCTCCAAGTGTTTGCTCCGTGTTCCTTTCATCCCCTACTTTACTCTCATTGCTCATTCTGTCTCCGAAACATAAATAAGCTTTAATGTTGGAAAGACATAGCTGATCTTTCTTAGATAAGGATTCCTACGCATAAAACACAGCACAAAAAGTGCTTTCAACATTATGAGCTTTCCATCTACAGATGTCTATGTGATTTAACTATCCAGTGTATTTTTGTATGTAAAGGCCTTTAAGACTACTGTTGGCCATAAATTTCCACAACTTGTCATATGCAAGAAGTATGTATCCAATTTTGATCATTAATTCAGTGTAACAATATCTGGAATGATATTGAAGACCTTTTATGGATATTTTGGTTAAAGTGTTAAAGAAGAAATTCCAGCCTGTCCTAGAGCCGTTTGTATCATCCAGCACCAGCACTATAAAGACATTCCATTCTTTTTATAAACTTTATGTGCTGAGCCAAGTATATATCAACATTAATTCTCCACTAGGTCCATGGCATTCAACTTTATACAAAAATCTGAAGCAATATTGCTCTGCCTACCCTTTCTCAAGAGATTGTGTCCTTCAGAGCTTACATATTTTAGTAATGCCTAATGCAGTATGTTTTATGTGGGAACATCCTGTGCCTACATGCAGCTTTGGGTTCCATGGCCCTGTAACTGATATCAGTAAGCTTGTTACTCTGTTTTCTTAGACACTGTGTGTATGTATGCTATTGTGCCTGTGTTTTAGACATAGCGTATGCAATGATCAGCTGATTCCCCAAGAAATAAAATCTAAAATAATAATTATATCTTTAAAATGCTTTTGTGAATACTTATCTCTTGCCTAGATTCTACCTTCCAAAGGGTGGGCCAGAGAAGGAATGGATGGAAGTACCTATCACCTAGACCTCCCACCTCTCTTCTCTTTCTGCTGTTATCTATCTGGAAAACTGTCTCCCTAATGAGCATTAACTAATATGCTTTTCCTTGTCATGCTTTTATGCTAGAAGATACAGTGAAATCTTATCCTTATAATATCAAGTACAGTCACCAGGCTGCTTTCTGAGCCCTCAGTGACTGCTCTGTATCCTTTGAACCTCATCTATTAAGCCTCGTTGGCATTACCTCTTTGTATTTGCCCACAGGTCTTGCCCATATCTCTATGCGTTTGGCATTCATTCTCCTTAAAATAGTTCATGTAATCTCTGCTAGCAGAGTCAGAGTCCCGGAAGATGGATGGGAAATGAGTCTTCTTTAATGAAGACTCACAAAATGTCAAGCATTGCATTAGGCACTTGGATGCTCTATCCACATGACCTCATCTAATCTTTGCCAAATCATTATAATCCAGATATTCTTGGACCACTTTATAGATGATATCTATAAAAAAAAAACAGCCTTTGGGTTTGTTTTTTTTTTAATTTTCTCAAACCGTTAAAGTACAAGTGAGGGAAGTTAGGACCTAAATATATCTCACATGACTTCACTTCTCTCTTTCTCTAATCACACCACTCCTGGACAGCATTATCTCTTGCGTGGATTAGAGGATCTGAATTCTAAATGACCTTCTCCTTTCCTCTTTCCACTTTTACCTTCTTTAATCTCCACACGGCAATATAGTAGGTTTTTGAAGCCTAAATCAGATAACGTCTCTACTGTCCTTTAAAAACTTCAGTTACTTGAAAGAAAATATGGACTGTTTACCAGAGTTGTTCAAGGACCCACATTTTCTGGACCCTTGCTTATATCATCTCCAGCTACATTTCATAATATTTTTGCCAAGATCTTTCCTACTTCAGAGGTGTTACCTAGCCCCCTTGTCTTTTACTTGAGAGGAAGCCCATGCCCTTGGATGTTCCTATAACTGCTGGTGTCTTCACATCCTTAAGTCTCAGTTTCATTGAACCTTCTGCCACAGTCCCTACCACTTTAACCACAAGCACTCTGTAACCACCGCGTGTACATTATGTTCTCCACTGTCTGCTTTTCTCACCTTTGCACATTGTCTTAGTTCACTGAACGCTCATTTATCTGTTTACCATATGTCACACACAACTTTAGATTATGCTGTGAACTTTAAGAGGATGGTTTGTTCTTCATTACCCTAGACTTGATTATTACCACAATACATATTAGTGAGAGAGCAGGACAGAGAATGGACAGAGAGGACAGAAGGAGAAAGTGAAAGAAGAAAAGAGGGAGGAGAGAAGCAGGGAATTATCATTAGCACTAGGAATGCATCTATCCTATATTATCCATGTTTCTATAGTTTCTAGCAATATCTTGGGCATCAGGTAAGAACTTGCTACATGTGTATGCGATGATAATTGTTCCACTATGACAAAATAAAGAGAAACTAGGAAAAGACAATAAAACAAAAGAGAAAAAGAGAATAGATACTTCTCGTCACACTTCCATCCTGATATAATTTAAATCAATTCTGTAATTTTAAGGAGTAATTTTAAAAATAGAGCTAACCAGAGAGTCTGACAAGGAGACATAGCATCATGTGTTATTAGAATTTGGGACTGCTTAAAGCAGGCTGACAAATGGGATTTTGCTCAGTTTCTTCCACAAGTAATCCACACTAGGACAGACAGTTTTTAAAGATTAGATTTTGAAATAAAGTTTTTCACCTGGGAATGTACTGATACAGGAAAGTCTATCCCTTCTCTCCATTGTTCTGGCACTTAAGGATGAGAATTTTTTCATGAGATATGAAAGTAAAGACAACAAACCCTGCAAGATAATAGTCTCAGAGGACTTTAGTAGCAGCCATTTTTAAAGCAAAGCCTGTGGACTCCTAAATCCACAGCCCTGCATTTAAGATGCATTGTGATGCAGTAGACCTGAAAACACACTCCTTATCTACCTGGAGCAAACTAGCTCCAATCCAAACAACAGTCCTCAAATTAACTTGTTTCTCTTGTGATGACAACTCTGCTGCTTGTAAAAGCATTGCAATGGTCACATATCGAAGTGAAAGGAAAGTACACCTCCTAGTGACTTTGTACTCAGCAACATTTCCTGGTCTAGCTAGGAATCTTATGTGGTTAAGTTAGAATCCTTTTTAAAGTCAAGACTCTGAGTCCAACTCCTTTATATAGATAATTCTGAAAAAAAAAAATCTGTTTCTTAGCTAGCTCTAATTTCCAGTTCATGACAGACTGATT
>NW_008359081.1:9599019-9645073 GCF_000622305.1 Nannospalax galili | reverse complement strand
TATATATATACACATTAAGGCAGGGCTGGAGAGATCACTCGGTGATTAAGGGCACTGATTGCACTTCCAGAGGACCTACATTCAATTTCCAACACCCACATGGCAGCTAACAACCGTCTATAACTCCACTTCCAGGTGATCCAACACTTTCTTCTGGTTCCTCAGGCGTTCCATGCATGGGTACACTTACATATAAGCAGGCAACACACATACACACAAAATAAAAGTAAATCATATATGCATACATACATATATTAAGGCCTACAGAGTAAAAGTTGTGTTCTAAAGTGCCTTTCGGTGTGGATCCATCCACTCGAAACTGGTTGACCTATGGAGAGTCATGCTCTTAAAAGAGACTGAGGTTCCCCTTCCTAGCAGCTGTAAGTTTCTAATATTTCCTTAGGTAGAGCTGAGATTTCTTACTCACCTCCCCAACTCTATGCTGGGATTTGTGTCTGGCTTGAGCTTATGTGGAACTTATCCATCCTGTCACCATTCATATTCATTGTTCATATGAATAACTGATTAGTTGTCTAGAAAACTCTGTTTCCTTGAGGTCATCCACATTCTCTGGCTCTTACAAACTTTCTCACCCCTCTTATGCACTGGCCTCTGAGCTCTGGGTGACAGAAGTTTCATATAGGTTTCTGATTCAGGGATAAGCAGTCTGAAGCCTCTTATTTTCTGTACTTTGACCAGCTGTGGTCTCTGTGTTAATCACCTTCTGCTGCGTAAGGAAGCTTCTCTGGTGAAAGTTGGGAGATGCATTAATCAGGGGGTATAACAATAAGTATTAGGAGTTACTTTAATATTATATCTATTTAGCAGTAAAATAATATTAGCCTCTCCTCTATGGCCTATAACCTGCCTGGCCACAGGTTCCTAGGCCTGCTATTAATGTCAAGTATGGGCTCCATCTTATGAAGTAGTTCTTAAACCTAATTATAATGTGATTGGTTATTCCCATAACATTCATGATACTATTGCACCAGGTCGTATCTTCTGTTAGGCACATTTTAAAATATTTAGTATCAATTTCTGTTCTTCTCATGATGTTGTGTGTGTTTGTCCATGTGCATGCTTGAGTGTGTGTGTGTGTGTGTGTGTGTGTGTGTGTGTGTGTGTGTACAAATGTAAGCACTGGGAAACCTCAATTAGAGATAACCTTGAATGACTGGCTGAGGATAACCAAACTGAAGGAATCCTGTAGTTGCTATTATTACATTCAAATTCTCTAAAATGACACTTTTTGAAAGCACCTATGTTGTAAAACAGTCATTTGATGAGTTTCATATGCGCTGCTTTCTCTGGTGAATTCAGGATCATCATTATTGCTACTTGCATTTTTATTTGCTGTAAAGCTAAGCAATGCCATCAGTAATTACTGATTAGTAATGCGTGGAGATCCCCAGTGCGTGTGCCTGATATTCATAGCTTTATCTCGGCCTTTGTGGTTCTCTATTTGGTGTTGCTCCAGGCTGTTCTCAACTAAACCCATAAGGAGCATTCTTACTGTTTTGGATTTTTGTTTCTACCTTTATAAGTTCTTGGAAATCATGTCACTCTTTGCTCTTAGTAGTGTATAAAAGAGATAGTATTCTTTTAATTATTCATACACTGTCTGCTGTCAGAAAACATAGTTTGAATGCCCATAATGAAATTTTTGGGACAATTTGGCCACTTATTTCTATTATTCCTATGTCTGTTTGTCTCCTCATTTTTCAGCACTATCAAAATTATGGTATGTTGTTCATATGTTTTTAATTAGCAATCAATAATTATATACATTTATGTAATCTAATGTGATGTTTTAATCACAAATCTATCACCTCACTTGTCATTTGTATGAAAAGTGTTTTAATCTTCTGAGTATCTTGGAAGATCACCAAAGTTTATTTCTGTGGGATTTTGTTTGTATGTTTGTTGGTTGGTTGGTTGGTTGGCAGGGTCTCCCTTGTCCCAGCCTGACTGAAAGTCACTGTGTAGACCAGGCTGGCCTCGATTTCACAGAGATCTGCCTGGCTCTGCCTCTGCCTATGCCTCTGGAGGTTAGGATTAAAGGCATGTGCCACCACGCCCAGTAACTTCAACATTTTTACAATCCATATGAGGGAGACCCTAAGAATTCTCATTCCATGCCTGTGCTATTTCACTCAGTGTAGTATCTTCTAAGTTCATTCACACTGTTATAAATGATGAAGGTGGCCCCTCTATGTCTGATAGTATTCCATTATATTTAATTAGCGTATTTCCTTTAAACATTCACTGGATGATGGTAACTTGCCATGCTTCCGTATCTTGGCTATAGTGCATAGTACTGAAATAACATCAGAACACAGATGTCTCCTCAGCACACTGATTCCATTTCCTGTGGATTTATGCCCAGGGATAGGATTCCTAACTATATAGCAATTCTCTGTTTAGTTGTCTGAGAAACTTCCATATTTTCCATAATGGATATATTGATTTGCTGTATTATTTTTTTAGAGACAATAAATTCTGTATGTTTTAGAATACTATGACATCCATTGGTTTGGATAATAAAAAGAAGAGTACAGCATTAATTTGTTGCCATCTCCCTTCTTTGTATTACTTCTAGTAAAAAAATACATAATTTTCATAATCTTCCTTAATTGTTTTATTGCTTATTAACACCATAGATCATTTTAGTTGTTAAATAAGATAGTGTAGTGGCTCTATTCAGTAAGCTCTTCTTTGTACTTTCTATAAACATATCCTCAGTCACTTTCTAAGTAGTCTTCTCACTTAATTTAGGGGACTTGATTGCATGCTATCTTTTTCTCCCGATCACTCCTTTTCCATTCCAAGAAGGCACAGCAGTGTATTACTACTCCTCATAAATGAAGCTCATTCCACCTTAATGCAATGCTCTTTCTATGCAAGTCTCCCACCAGAAATATGTTCTTCCCTCCACTTCTCAGTTCTATACATCCCCTGTGATCGAAGCCATGTCTCATAACTTCATGAAGCCTTTTTCTATCACTTGATTTCCATATGGATCCTCTTACAGTAGAAAGCTTTATATTACCTACTGTTATTGAAGACATATTGCATTCTGGATGATGCTCAAAGTAGTTTCAAAGAATTATTCCAAAGGAACCCAGTTGATAGCTATTATTGTTTAATATTTAGTAAAACTAAAGCAATTAAAGGGTTTTCAAAGTTAGCAGATAATAAGGGAAGGAGAAGAGGGAGAATGAATCTCATGTCTATTTAACTACATCACCGTTAGTTTTCCCTGCATGCTGAGAAATGGCATTTACATCATGAGGTTAGACTATCAGGGAAGAAGGATGTGTGGGACTCCTCACAGTCCTACCTAAAGCAGAGTACCAAACTCCTAAAATTGCTACAGCCTGGTCGTAGTACCTGTCTCATATCTGAACCTTCTTGGTTGTCACTGATGCACTTTCCCGTAAGTATACATAGTTTTAGGCTACAGATTTCTTTTTCAGGGAATGTATATGATTTTTGCATTTTGACTCAGTTTCTCAATTATTTTGAGTTCTTTATTGGTATATCCCTGTCCACTGCTTTAGATCTGTTTAACATTCTATATAATAATAGGCCTATGTGCTGGATAGCTTTAGTGTCAACTTGACACACCTGGGTTGAGGGAGCCTCAATTGGGGAATTGCCTCTATTGGACTGGCCTGTGGCCATGTCTGAAGGGCATCTTCTTGATGAGTGATGTGGGAGGGCCCAGCTCACTGTGGGTGGTGCCACCCCTGGGCAGGTGGGCCTGTGTTGCATAAGAAAGCAGGCTGAGCAGGAGCCGAGGGAGCATGCCTGTAAGCAGTGTTCCTCCATGGCCTGTGCTCCAGCTCCTGCCTCCGGGTTCCTGCCCTGAGTTCCTACCTTGGGCTCCCTTATGAACTGCGACCTGGGAGATGTAAGACAAATAAACCATTTCCTCCCCAAGTTGGTACTGGTCAGAGTGTTTTGTCACAGCAATGAAGAACAAACTAAGACAGCCTATAAAATCATTCTTTTTAATACATTTTATTTATTAGTTTTATTTTATGTGTATGAGTGTTTTGCCTGCATGCATGTAAGTGCACCCATGTCATGCAATACCCACAGAGGCCAGAAGACGCCACCAGATCCCCCTGGATAGACAGTTGTTAGCCACCATGTGGGTGCTGGGAATTGAACCCGGGTCCTCTGTAAGTACTCTTAACCTCTGCACCATCTCTCCAGTCCCGTAAAATCAGTCTTTGAGTAATGAAAATTATGTTAGCTTTCTCTGACTTAAAGCAATTTGCGAAGATTTCAGTGGGAGCATTATTAAGAAGAAAAGTGACTACCTGCTGATTAAGTTTTGGAGGTAACATAACCTTCTGTTTGACAACACAAGCTCTGAAATTCAACTGTCTGGGTTCAAAATCTGGCAGCACTCTTTATTAGCTATGTGACCTTAAGCATTGTTTATTCTTAACTTTGCTGTAAATTTATTCTCTTACATGGAAAATGAAGGTAATGATGTTGCTTACTCTAGGGAATTATTGAAAGGATTTATTAAGCTCGTACACACACAGTTCTTTGAGCTGTAGCTGATGTATACTGTCTTAGATATGTTGCTGCTGCTGCAGCAGCTGTTTATATAACAAATTTTTCCCACTGTTCACAAGTTACTGTTCTTTCTAAAAAGTACAATCACCAAAAATCAGAGACAATTTAGTTACCCTACAATGAATTTTTGACTTGAGTGATCTTTTCTAGTTAGCTCAGTAGTGAAATAAAACTAAAACTTTATGTGAAAAATATCCTATGTTCAAACAGCCTACCCTTTGACAATCCTGCTGAATTTTCTTTACCAACTTATTTGTTCTCTGTCGACCCTAAGTCTAACATAAGATGAAAGATCAGTGATTCAATGACACTTTTGTGCAAATATGGGCATGTCCCTTCCTCTCCACCCTGTCAGTGTTTTCTCCTCATGTATAACTCATCCTACCTATTGAAACTGAAAAATCTCCATTATAGTATGCCAACTTTTGAAAGAAAATCTTGTGTTCCTCACCAATGCTTACTTCCCTTTTAGAGTGGCCTACATGATTCCTGTAGCTTATCAGATTCTGCACTAGCCTGCCACCCCAAAGGAATGTGATAGAACTATGCTCATGTTGATGTTCATTGCTTGGTGTGACTAATTGTTCCCATGGTCTTATAGACAGAGATGAATCACTGATGGGAGAATTGCTTCTCTGACAGCAGAGATCTTTTGTAGTAAGGAGACCATTTCAGTGCAGTTTCTTTTACAGATGTTCCTCAACACCCAGTTGCAAAATGAAAAATCTAGTCAAGATTTCATTTTTCACACAAAACAAGCAATCTGTGTGGGTAAATTTTTTTTTTGTCAAAATCATTAATGTGATCATTCAGTGTGCTTTTCCTTCAACAATAGAGTTTTCTTTTTATAGAGTCAATAACAACTACACACTCCATCAAAAGTTTATACCATATATGTTAGTGTAGACAGCTCTTGATCTTGTAAATTTAAGAGAACTAGATCCATTTTCTAATTCTAATATTAACTATACATTTTACTTTAGGCAAGTCAGATAAACTTTCTGCGCCTCTCATCTATGAAACACAGAAAATGAAATGTGCTCTGCCAGAGTCAGGAATAAACATGAATAACTATGTTGGTAGATTCCTAAGAACTCTATGAAGTTCTTTACTGTACCTATGTCATTTGTTGTTTTAAACCACCATCACAACCTAGAAAACTATTACTGACATAAGAGATAGATTCCTGCCAATGCTAACACATCAATTCAGTCACTGTACCTTTCTAAAAGGAATTTTTATCCCACTGTTTATGAGATTTGGCAAGAAATTATCATCAATATTTAGTTGGTAATATAAATGAATTAACTTAAAAGTACACACTTGATTTGAAGAAAATCAAAGAGAGAAGTATCATGTATACTTCTAAGATGGTAAGATTAAACAAATAATTTTTATTCTTATAATTGTTTTAATAGCTTTTGTATAATCTTCATTGCTATTATGAGATATAAAATGTATTTATCAAATCTGTAATCATTATGCCAAAAAAATCTGAAATACTGTAATATTTTGTATATTGTTAAAACTGTAACTTTAATTGTAAAAAAAAATTTAAATTAAAAAAAAGAGAAACTGGAAAAAAACAAATAATTGATACTAGATAAATAGTTGCTTATTAATTTTATATTCATTTCTTTGTTAAAGTACAACAAAAATGTTTATTTACAGTATCATATACACAGTCTTGGCAAATGTGAAAATTAGCAAATTAATGAATCAAATTCCTGTTTACGCTTCAGAAGACTTCTTTTGTTCAGCAAAGAAAGTATCGATTTCTCCACACTATACGTGATTTTAAAGAACTAGCTATTAGGGCTGGGGCTTTGCTATCAAGGCAAGATAGAAAAGTTCAAATGGTCTCTTGTTTATATGCTTATAATGTTGAAAAACTTTATTTTTTGAGTCTGGGGATGTGCCTAAATGGTAGAGCTCGTGCATGCATGAGGCCATCAGCTTCATTTTGACCTTAGAATGAAAAGAAAGAAGGGAGAGAGGCAGGGAGGGAGGGAGGGACGGAAAGAGAAAGAAAGAAAGAAAGAGAAAGTAAGAAAGAAAGAAAGAAAGAAAGAAAGAAAGAAAGAAAGAAAGAAAGAAAGAAAGAAAAAAGAAAGGATAGGTTTTTCTTCTTAGAAAATGAAAATTTTATTGTGGTGCAGTGAATGCATCCTGTGAGAAATCTTAGGTAGCGTACAATTCAAATGCAAGGAAAGGAAAGGAAAAAGATGGGGAGAATGATCTCAAAGCTGGTTCTCTCCTGAAATATTTAGAAAATTAGCTCACTTTTCTATTTTGCTGAAAAAGTGGCAAATTGGGCATATAATATAGGTAAAAATAGAAATAAAAAGCTGTGTGTGATATTGCATTCCTGTAACACCAGCATTTCAACGACTGAGGCAGGAAGAGTATTACTCCTAGTCCAGACTGGGTGACATAAAGAAACTCTGTGTGGTATGTGGTGGTGGTGGGGTCTGTATGTCTGTGTGTCTGTGTGTGAGCGTGTGTCTGTGTAAGAAGAGGAGTGTGGGACAGAGACAGACAGAGATGGACAGAGAGAGATTGAGTCAGAGAGACAGAGAAAAAAAGGAAAAAGAGGAAAGATCCTGAAAATGATGTATTTTTTTAATTAAAGTCCATGTACTATATTTTCCGATTTTAAAATCCAACCATACAGTTGGGTATGGTGGCACACGCCTTTAATCCCAGCACTCGGGAGGCAGAAGCAGGTGGATCTCTGTGAGTTCAAGGCTAGCCTGGTATATATAGCAACTTCCAGGACAGCCTTATTTTTGCATGATGGGGATAGATTCTCTTCTGTCTGTTTTATTATTTTCCTTCTTTTACCTTCTGTGGTGATCATGTCCACATTCCCTTTCTGGTTTTCAGAGTCCATCTGGATATTTTGGCTGCCCAAAATAGTGATGAGGGCCATTAGTTGTCCATCCACCTCACCTCTGAAGCTTTCAAATTTCTGCATCTTAAGTTACTGTGGCTGAAACCATGAGATGCTTCTTCAGAATTCTAGCATGCTATTGCTGCCACTTTCTCTATTAGTTTAGCAGAGTAATTTAATTCAATTTTAGGAAGACTGAAAGACAGAGGGAGAAAAAAGAAAACTTTTTTAGTCATACAGATCAATCCAATTGTTCTGAGCTTCAGAATGAATTTTTAAACTTGTTGAACAGAAGCATACAAATCTCCAAGAGCAAGTCAGATAGTGTACAAAGCCTCCATTCATTGTGTAGGCAGAAAGGAATGCTGGTACCCGGCAGCTCTCTAAGGAATGTTCCTTTGGCTTTGACTGTTCTGTTGGGAACAAGGAGGGAAACACATATATAAAATGAATTTATAATGTCTCTGGCTTGTAATGGCAAAATGATAAGAAAAGTTGGCTGTTTAATATAAACTGTCAGTTGCATATTCCAGGCTTCCTTTCTTTGAGGTTCCTCCCACATCCACACGCCTGGCTACTGTTTAGCGACGAGTACAAAGTGGCCGTTTATTATTATTGACTCTCAAGGCCTGTGCTCTAAAACTCATTCTGTCAACAGAATGTAAGCAAAGTTGGCATTTTAAAGCAGAGCCCTTTCGGTTCCTGGGTTTTCTTAGTTAAGCTTGCTATGCAACAGGATCAGTGCTGTAGTCCCCGGTTCAAGCTGAAAATGTTACACAGGAAGACATACCATGTAAAGGTCAGATGCTTCTATTATGTTTTTGATCTGTGTCTATACAAATGAAACTCAATGCATACCTCTTATGATAACTCTTCAAGGTCCTGTGGACTTTCCACCTGTCCACTGGAAAATATGATGGTGTTTTAAATGGGAATGCTTAGTAATAAATGTATGATGCCATAACGTATGCATGATGCTGTACCTCCAAGGTGAACTTAATATGTGTTGTCAAAAATATGCTTTTCTCTCATAGAGTCCCGTTAATGTACTGGTGTTGTAGACCAAGTACAACCTCATTTATTCACCTCTCTGTGTTTTTATGGTCATAGTCAACAGTACCAATTAAGAGGTGCATGAAAAATATAACTTGATTCATATTACAATGAAATGATTACCACTAAACTGTGGTCACCCACTTTACCATGTCATTTTATTGCATATCACTTTATAAAACAGTATGTTTTATCCATGGACTATAAGCATCTGTTTATGAAATGTGCTATAAACATATTACACCCCAACTCATAAAGACAAGGAATAAGTGTATTATATCTAAGAAGACGTTCATTTTTTATCTCCATAATAACATGACAAGGCAGGGCACCAAGAAAATTGATGTGGGTTGTGTTTTCTGTTTGTTGTCAAGTTGGAATTTCTTTTGAACTAATATATTTTTTTTCAGTTTTCCAAATTTGCATTTGCAGCTGTTATTTTTTCCCCTTTGGTAATTCTGAGTGTGTTCTTCCTGATGTCTGGTAGGATCTCCAAGGAGAAATTGAAGCTCACACGGATATCTATCACAACTTGGATGAAAATGGCCAAAAAATCCTGAGATCCCTGGACAATTCAGATGAAGCAACCCTATTACAAAGACGTTTGGATAACATGAACTTCAAGTGGAGTGAGCTGCGCAAAAAGTCCCTCAACATTAGGTAAGCAAAGATCAGGAGAAAAAAGCCAGATGTGAATTTGAAAAGATTCTCCTCATTTTCCTAGTAAAGTAGCTAATACCTCATATGTTTATGTAAATCACCCAATTTCAGAATGATTCATGTTATTTTGAATAAATGAATCATTCATTTTCTTGGGATGGAGATGATACCTGAGGGTTCGGGTTGGATTTAAATGGTGATGTCTTACAACCATGGGAGAGACGCATATTAAGACGTTAGAGTAAATTTAAATAGGAAGCACAGCAATCCTAATTTCAGAGTTCTCTCTTGGCTTATCACACTGTCATACAAAAAGCAGTAGAATTAATGGATGTTTATTATGGAATTTTCTCTTTGGCACCACTCTAAATGCATAACCAAAGGACATTCTTTAAAAGCTACAGCACATTATGATTAAGAGTTTAAAGAAGCACTCTCCAGAGTTTCTACAGTTAAGAAGAATTTAGCAACTTTATAACAATTTAGCTCTCATAGATTTTGTTAAAACACACCCTCTGTAGGCAGACTGAACTTTGAGATCTTCTCTACTTGTCTACTTTCTCCTTTGCCCCACTGAATTGCTTTGAGAAATGAATGGACGCATCTCAGCATCATTGCTAAGGAAGAGAAAGGCAAGCGTTCAGGATCCTTGTTTTGCTTGGACAGTTCTGTGAACAAAAGAGCAGAGCTGGTCTCTGAAATACTCACTGTTACCTTAGGAGCTGGGAAATGCAGGGAATAGAGAGAAGCCAGGCTTCCTGCTTTCTAATTGATTGTGTTTCCTAATTCACTTCTTTTTCTAAAGGTATTTTTGTCCTTTCATCTTTGTCAATAAAAAGAGTGGCCATGGAGAGAGGTAGAAAAGGAGAAATGAACTTAATCATAGTTACGAGAGGATGTACTGAATAGTGGGAGTATTTACTACCCTGCGGTGGTAGGATTATAAAAAAAGGAAGTTTTTCTTTCTTTCTTTATAGTTCTCCTAAATTGTCTACAATTTGTCCTCCTTAATGCATCGACCCTTATAAAGAGGACAAACACTTGGAATTTTATTAATTTGAAAGCACTGTTGTAAAAGGTGCACCTACTATGAAATAGTAATAATGCTAACAACTAACCAGGCTGTGTATACATCCATGAAATGAATGCTCTCAGAGCTTCAGAGTATTTGACTCATGTCATGAACTCAGCAACCCTGAAAGGTAGATTATTATATTGTCTTAACATT
Organism: Nannospalax galili; assembly: GCF_000622305.1. Classification (NCBI taxonomy): domain Eukaryota; kingdom Metazoa; phylum Chordata; class Mammalia; order Rodentia; family Spalacidae; genus Nannospalax; species Nannospalax galili. Next base: position 9,634,646 of record NW_008359081.1, on the reverse strand, counting down.
TAAAGAAAGTAAAGGACAGAGAGGTTAAGTAAGTTACCCAAGTTCATCTAGTTAGCAAGTGGCACATCCAAAGTCCATCCACAGAGAATCTAACTTCATCATCTGATCTTTTAATCATCATATTATTCTGCAGGGTGCAAATAAAGAAGGAAACTTTTGCAAATAGATGCCTAATAATTAAATGATTGATTTGGCAAACAGACTTCAAAAGAATAGAAAGGACCTAATTCTACAAAGCTTTTCTTCCCAAAGTTTGTGCCTCAGCCTCCCTGATGCTCATTTTGATCTTCACATTCTGCCCAGAAAATTTTTAATCTATGTGTAAGTGATGCATTGGGGAGCAACACAGTGATTTTCAAAGATAGGGAGGCTCCATCAGTTTTCTGAACCTTGAACTGCTAAGAGAGGGCAAAGTATGTAATGACAAAGGCCACACTTGTTACTTCTGTCTTTAAAAAGATTGAAACATGTAAGATAGAGAAGACATTGACACATAAAGAAAAGAGAGTTTTTCATTTTTTTTGCAGGAAAGAAAAAGCAAGGTCTGTAACTGTTCTGAACATCATTCAGTGCCTTTTCTCTCCTTCATGTGAACTTGATGAAATAAAAGGAGAACTGAATTGGCAAACAGCATGTCAGCCAAAATATGGGCTCTTCGTTCTCAGCAATTTCCCACATGCCAGCTTCTGCACCTTAGTTCTTGCTGTCATTAATCAAGCAGAAAAGAGTTACTTTCACTTATCTAAGAAGCTGTACATTCTATGATTTAAATATCCAGATCAATGGTTCGAGCTTTTAAATAGATCTAACACTACAGGATATGTTGGGAGCACTCAATGGTAAGAGACAAGAAATTCTTCACATCAAAGCAGTTTAGTTTATTTCTTAGTACTTGATTGAAATGAGGGTATTGCTCACTTCACAGTGGAAGCACAGCAGAGGTAGTCATGTTGGGAGATTCTGAAATAAGATGGAGGAACACTAGGAAGAGATAGAAAATTATTAGTGGCCTTAATAAGCCGAATAAGAATCTCATCAGTAACTCCACTGAGGTGTTTTTCATCTTGAACATCACGACAATTTTCAAAAATACTTACAGATATCTTGGGAAAACAACCTTATTTCTCCAAATTGTAACCATTATATACTACAAAACTGGAATTGATCGTTGTTTTGTCAGGGACTTTGAAACCATTACAGAGACTTAAAACAACAGTTGTATAAGAATACTCTACCGAAGAAACTAGATCCATCACAGTACTCCTTCGTTCAAGAACTTTCATCTTGTGCCCACATCTCATTCCTTCATCTGTTATGCCTTTTATCCTCTTTCCTTTTCCGTTCTTCCTATGCCCCTCCCACCCCGTTTCTTACTCACCATGTAGCACTGTAACTCCTGCCCAACATAAGTCTGTGAGTCAAATAGACTCTGCTTTCTAATCCCATTCTTGATTTCCAGCAAAATTCTCAGTGTCTCATGTGAGATGTATGTACATATACTGTCCCTTACATTGGAAACACAATCTCTCCTCTCATTTTGATGTGAGTTCTGTAACAAATATTTCCCTCTCTTGTTCTTCCTTCACTAGTTCTTTGCAGGACTATTCTAATATACCCTTGAAGAACTAGAAGTGTAGCTCAGCGGAAGTGCTTGCTTATCTAGCAGGAATAAAATATTTGCCTCGAACCCCTATATCATAAACCACACACACACACACACACACACACACACACACAATAACAACTTCCTTCAGTTGTTTCATGTTTGTTATCTCCACCTAAATTAAATTAATTTTTAAAAGGTGTAAAGTCTAAATGAGTCTAAAAGAAACAGCATCTTGGGCTGAAGAGATGGCTCAGAGTTTAAGAACATGGTTGCTCTTGCAGAAGGCCTGGGTTCAAATATCAGCGCCCACATGGCAACTAACGACCTCCCATAACTCTAGTTCCAAGGAATCCAATGCTCTCTTCTGGATTCTGCAGGCACTACACAACATGGGTACATTTACATAAGTAACATTCAGGCATAACACTCATACACATAAAATAATTTTAGAAGTTATTTTTAAAAATAAAATAAATGGCATCCACACCAATAGTTTTCTCTTCTGACTCTGTTATTATGTGACATGTAATCTTGAGCAAATTTTTTAAATACTTCAAACTTTAATTCTATCACATTTTAGTACAAAATGAAAAGGACTGACCAGAAAGAGTTGTTCTCTTCAAGTTATCTTCAAGTTCTATGATTAATTCAGCTAGAGTGGTGAATTGTCCCAGGATCCTTCTGTTTCCACCTCCTCAGTGCTAGGCTTAGAGGTATTGCTGTTGTGCCGGGCTTTTCAGAACTTAGGTCCTCCTCTTTGTGCAACAAGCACTTTACCAACTTATTTCTCTCCCAAACCCGTCAGTTTTCTTGTATTTAGATGGCACTGATTAATTTTTAAAATAGAGTAAGTACTAAGCTTTTGAAAAAATTATACTTAAAATGATATAATGCTATCTCATAATTCTGTTCAAAGGAATGTGTTTTCCATTCCATATTCATTATCACATCAAATATTGTCCAGAAGATATGAGGATAAGTAAATCGCCAGTGATAGTTAAGTTCAAGAGAACAAAATAAAAGATTTAAGTGTTGTAAGTAGGGAAAATCAAGTAAATTTTTTCACTTATATGTAGAAATGTACACATAGAGACTATGTAATATCAGAATGATGATCAAGAAATTGTTTCTCATGGTAGAATATTCCATATCTATAACCTTACATTTTGACTTTTTAAATATGAAAAACTATTTTTAGATAAGTGTTATTTATGAAAATTAATTTAATCTATTTACAGATTTGTTCCACATTAGTATGTATACACTTAACACATAATGTGTTGTCAAGGCAATTTTAGCAAAGTTTATATTTTATTTCGTAAAATACTTATAAAGCTTACAGACAAAGCTGATACAAGTTTTATATAAAATTTCTATTTATAACATTTCGAACTTTTATTTGAGAATCAAGGACACAAACATTCGTTCTACAGCAGCAATGATCTCGTAGGGACTCCTTCCTGTTAGAACTGTTAGAGGGTTTTTTCTGTAGTGGAGAACAAAGAAAGAGCAAAAGGGAAAAAAAAAAAGCAACTTGAACATTGAGTGTCTCTGACCTTTCTCTCACTCTTGGAATGTTAATTATGTTGGGAAGTTGGAGTTCAAGGCCCATCTGAAAAAAAAAATGTTTACTTCTCTTTGAGTTTAATTCTCTCTCTTTATTTAAAGCCCCATAGCGCCACTTTATTTCTCTGGTTCTTTATTATTTCTACATTTGTACCTTTTCTTTCTGTCTGCTTAAGTGCTGTTGTATTACACTAGGGCACCCAAGACACACAGGGATATATCACTAGCTTTATAAAGGAAGTCAAAGTGAAAAATGAATTCAATGTAACACATTTTGCTTTAAGAATATGTGCTCTTCAGAGTAACGTTTTATTAAGGATTTCAAACTAGGCATCAACCAAATCGCACTTGAAAAATCTGTACCTAGAGAAATAACAATCACTTTATTAGCCCCTATAATTCTTAGAGTCCTGTCTCAGAAGAATTCTTGCATTACAAAGCAACATATCCCAACATATCTAAAGGTTCTGTATTTTGCCTAAACCTTACAATTTGTGGAAATTTTCTGCTTTTCCAAGATCAGCACTTGTCTTTTTAAAGGCTGGTATCCCCTAAGCCCTTGTCTTCACTAATAAAGATTAATAGAGAATACATAGAAGCTAACTGTGCCTCTTCAAACCACCTCTTCTATTTCTAATCAGTAGGTTGGATTAAATAGAGTATATTTGACCATTAAGAAGCCATTCTTCTCTGGAATTTAGAACATTTTGTTAAAACCAGTATGGATAAGGATTTTCTCATCCAGGAATGACTTCTAATTTTCATTCTCTTTATGTAAATATGACTGTATAAATCCTATGCCTCAGCAGTTGTTTTATACCGCTATCCTTAGCTTTCCCCAACTGCAAAACAGTATCTGAACTATAATATTTGAGGTTCATTTTAGCCCTAACAGTCTTTGATACGTTTTTTTAAAAATTACTTCCAAATATAAAGAACAACATATATTTTTTTTAATTTTTATTAAAATTTTGTAATCCTATACAACAGTTATTAAATCCAGGCCCCCTCCCCAAACATGGTCCCCCAAGACCTCATGCATTCCGCCATACACGCTAAGTCCCATCCAGTCAAGCATTTGTGCCCTGATGTCCTTCAGTTTAAATTCGTCCACCAGAGTCTAATTGATCCATCTAGAAAGCAGATGTAAGGCATACTCTACCTCACCAGTCTCCAGTAGTTCTTAGTTTAGGGCTGACCTTGCTGAAGGTGGCTTTCCAAACATAAACATAGGCTAATCATTCAGAAACATTTTATACACATTCATTAAAATTAAAACATGGTAGTTGCTTCCAATAAATGTATCTCAAAAACTATTCACAAGTTTAATGTTGTAAAAGAAAGTATTTTCTGACCTCATAGCATTTTAAATTTAGTACACCTTTAAATGATGCCAATGAGAAATGCAGTCTTCTTCTTGAAAAGACCAACAGGCAGCATTAAGTGAATAACTGTAATACTTTAAGAAATTGTTTCTAAGTGTTCCTGGAGCTCACCTGAAGACCTCAAAAAATACTTGTTGAAAATGCTCAAATTCTGGAGGTGAGGCCTAATGATCTGAATTCTAAGCAAGTTATTCTAAACTTTTATGCACACTGAAGTCCAAGAACAACAGCTTTAGATTGTTTCTAAACTGTGTACACTTCCTGTCTTTCTTAACTCGAGCCCTTACTCTCTGTGCTTTGTCCCATATCACAGCTTTTGGAGGGAAAAGAAGCAAATAGCCATTAGATATATAGCTATGATGACCAAACATTCTTGATTTTGACTAACTTCCTGGCTTAAAGCATGTCCCCTCACCCAGATATCTGAGAGTTTCTCATCCCTTGTGATCGATGTCCTTCTGCTGCTCTGTTAATAGTCCTGACTGGCCTCTCTTCCTGACTTCTAACAAAGTCCCTCTCTCATGCTAGTAAATTACCTCTGGTTATTTTTGAATTGAATTTCCTAGGTGATAGAGCCATTTTTGTCTTCTCTTAGGGAACACAGAGATTTATTAACCTAGTGGTGATTAGTCAGCATCATTTAACCTAGATGTGGGGTTATAGCACTTCCTTATATAAACAAAGCAGCAGCGTGCAGTCTCATCATGGGCAAACTGCCCTGCAATGATTCCTCGCTTGGAACTCTATAGCACCTGGGTATTTTGCTTCATCTACCAAATAAAGGGAGGACAAGCTTTGGACATCTTTGTCTTCTTCTCTTCTTCTTTCCTGTTACAAGCCAATACCTTATGCAACTTAAAGGCACTCAACATTTCTTAAACCAGTGTCCCTTCTACTGTTGGCTGCTATTACATGTCTAGACTGTGCCTTTCTTTGTCTGCCTTTTAAACTATCCTGCTTCTGCTTCATGGCCTCTTTCACCTTCCAGGGGACTGAACAGTAAATTCCAAACACCATAAGGAGTCCTTGTAACCAGGACTTACTACATGCCCTCAAACACCTAAAATGTTGCATAGGAAATTCTCATTTAGGATTATCAGGAAAATTGATGATTGGGAAATGAGGCGACAACAGAAAATAAAGAATTAATTCCCATACTATCTACTTGCACTGCTATGTTGAATTTATTACATGGTATGTCATGATTAAGTTATTAGGTAATGATACATTTGAAGACTTGAACTATTTAATTTCTTTTGATGTAAAAGTCTACGGTTTCAATATAATGTTTATTTGTGTATTATAGAAAAAAGCTCTAAAAGATTGAAGAAGTATAAAGATGGAAGAATAGTTCACTTGAAAATGTACCTCTGAAAGACAGCCTTGCTTTCATTGCAGATTTTTTTTTTCATGCATAATCAAGCACGTGCCTACAAATGCGTACCTACACACAAACATTTTAGAGACATGGAAAAAAACTGTATTTGGTTTTTATAACCCACTTTCTCACTTTCCCATTGACATAAATATCTGCCTATGCTATCACACTCACTATTGCTTAGGATTTCACTGTGTTACTTTACCATTACATATGTAAACCAGTTCCTAGTATTGAATATTTAAGTTGTTTCTACTTTATCACAATCATAAGAAATGTTATAAGTAGCATTTTTCTACCTATATCTTTGTAGTTCCAGTTGTTTTCTTAGTAGTCCTCAAATCGAGCATTTATTTATACATTTTAAAGGTCTCTATCATAAGATTATCCTTCAGAAAATTTAAAACGATTTAATTCCTGGAGTAAGTACTCTGGCGATTCTAGGGCAAGAAGAAGAGTTATATTGGAAATGTCAAGTTAAGTTACTGAGCAGACAAGGGAAATGTTCCTCTACCTGGTTGCTTTGCTTTATATTTCTTGGCAGCCTTGGAGACTTTCATATATTTATGTTATAGGCAGCATTAATTTTTATGAATTAATTTGAGCTTGCGATAATGTGTGAGTGAGCAGCATGATTGCAGATTTACCTGGCGATAAGCATTGAGATGATCCTGCCTTTTCCCTTTGTTTTCTGGATGATGATTCATTTTATTAATTTAGTTTCTTGTCCTCAAATGAAATGTGGATTTTAGAGCACAGATCATTTGTATATTCTTAAATGGCTCCTAAGGATTAACATGTTCTAAATACAGTTGATGGTAAAGCACCCAGCCTCCTACCTAAATTATTCACGTTTGGGGGAAGCTTTCAGAAAAATATTTTCTCTTATATGTGAGTTGTTATCTTGGTACATTTTACACAAAGGAAACAACGTGAAAAATGTTAGAACTTGGTAAAAACAAATCCCAGGTGCACAGGAATAAAGAAAGACAGAGGGACAGGAGAAGCATATGGGAAGAGAACCAGAAAGGAACAGACACCAGACGGAAGGAGTCAATGGAAAAGGCTGCATAGAGTGTAAGAAATGCAAAAGTCAAAGTGTGAGGAGAGACCTTTCCATTTCTCAAGGCAGAAAGAATTCTAGTACTGGTATGAGTCACATGAAAACTAAGGGGTTTTTATTAGTCATTGGGTGTATTTTTTTTCCTAGTAGAAGCATTAAAAATCATTGATGGGAAAATGTTTGATTCCAGTGTGCAGGCCATGCCAAAAGTCTCAGAATTCTGCACATGGAATAAACATATGTCTGAATGTGGCCTTTCCTCCAAACTGTCATCAGCATGCTCCCAACCCTTGGCTCACAAAAGCAGTTAGCCATATTTTTTATTGAAGGTTGTGGTGTATAATTCAGAGTAGGCATGCGTTATGGAAACACACAACCAATGCAGTGAAAACTTGTAGAATCGCCAATTATGCTTCTGCATATTATGATGCAGTTTGTTCCTTTTATTTTTCAGGTCCCATTTGGAAGCTAGTTCTGACCAGTGGAAACGCCTGCAGCTTTCTCTTCAGGAACTTCTTGTGTGGCTACAGCTGAAAGATGATGAATTGAGTCGACAGGCACCTATCGGCGGTGATTTTCCAGCAGTTCAGAAGCAGAATGATGTACACAGGGTAGGAATTTTAAAGCCTAATGCCTTGTACATAGTAAGCATTAAAGGACTTTTAAAATAGTTCCGTTGGAAATTAAATATTTTTTACTCCTCTCCTCCAAAGGTCAATTATAAATAATCTACACCCATTATGCTTTAAATGTCAAAGCATCTGCATTAATAATATCCCTTTTAGCTATTTTTAAATTCGTATCATGGAGGATACTGAACACTTACAAAAGTAGTCAAAACACTGTAATAAACATTCATGTGCTCTTCAAGACATCAACAATCCTCAATTCATAGATAGTCTTATTTCTTCTATGCCTCCATTCATTCCGCCATCATTTTGAGGCAAATCTCAGGCATATGTCATTTATTCCTGAATATTTTAGGAATTCACTCAAAATGTGATGGGTTCGCTTTTATTAATTAAACATGTGTTACTACAGTACTTTAAAATAGCAATAATTGCATCACATCAAATACCCATAAATATTCAAATTTTTGTTTCTCATACAACACAGTTTTTAAGTGTCCTGATTTTATATTAAGAAGTAATTTAGGGGCAGGAGAGATGGCTCAGTCATGAAGAGCATTTATTGCTCTTCCAGAGGACCTAGGTTCAGTTCCCAGCACCCACATAGCAGCTCACTACGATCTATAACTCCAGTTCCAGGAGATCTGATGTCATCTTCTGGCTTTGATGGGCATGAGGCATGCATGTGGTACATTTATGTACATGTAGACAAAATAAATAAACCTCAAACACTAAAAGTAAATAAAATTGAAATGGGGTCCACACATTTTATTTGGTTAATTTCATTCTTAATTTCTTCTCCTCGCCTTTTTTATTCCCAGTGTTCAGAACAATGACTTGTTTACTAGCTTCCTTCCCCAAATTCCAATTGTTTCTTTCTTATTTTTTTGTTACATTTCTGTCCTCTCAACCAGGCTCTTGGTGGTAAAGGAAGAGCTTTGATCTTATTCACGTCTAAGACCACATAACCTAGTGAAGTGTCTGATGTATAGTGAATACCAATACTTTCTTTTTTCCAAATGGGAATAAAAGGCACATGTGCAAAAATGAATAGTCCAGTCCAAATAAATTACTATTAAGTGAAAAAAAATTGATGAAATGGCAGCACTTTGTATGTTCTCTTTAAAAGAAAGATCTCTATGGAGACTCAGGCAAAGATGGCCTCTTGAAGAAAATTCAAGAGCATGTTTTATTCCAGAGAAGATGGGATTATAAAAAGGGGGAAAGTAAGAAGAAAGACCCAAAGGTATTTAGAAAGAAACACCAAGAAAACTGCCTGTTTATTGGGCTATTCCCCTTTATATAATTAAGATGACTAAATGTGGTTTTTTATGTAGCAAGGTGAAATTTGGTACTATCATACTTTAAATGTCCTAATTTGGAGTAGTCCAACCCTGATCTAGATGTAGACTAACATACATTGTTGTGAAGGATGAGCATTTCAAAGAGAATGCATTGTTTGATGTACTGAAATGAGACAAGATGAAACGATTTTATTCTAGATCCAGAAGCTGAAGAAAAATGACTCACTGGACAAGTGTACTAGCAGTCAAAATATACAGATTGTCATTACTACTTTGTTCAGAAATGGAACAATGAGGAAATGGATTAACAGAATTGCCACAGTCCCTTTTTTTTTTACCAGCATTTTGTTATAAATACTGCTCCCTTGTCCCTGGCTACTTGCTCTGATGGCATACTGATTGTATTGTCACACAGACAATAGTGATAGCATCAGAGGTCCAAACTTTAACATAGATTTAAAATTGTGTGTGTGTGTGTGTGTGTGTGTGTGTGTGTGCTGTGTGTACTTATCTGTATGTAGACATCGTGAAACTAGAAAGGGGATCCTGAAAGGAGAGGAAAAGTCTTTAATGGACTTGTGAAATACTGAATGTAATGGAATACATGTAACAAGGAAGCAAAAATTAGAACTAATTGGGAGAAGAAAGGAAACTAACTGGAGAGGGTTATGCAGGAGGACAGTGGGGAAACAGACGGATGAGAATACTTGTATGTGTCAAGATAAGTCACATTACTTTGCATACTAACTTGCAAAATACAGCATACATAAACTCCAAGCTTTAACCTTCACTTTTGTTTTGGTTCTATTTTTTTCAGATAACTCTGGCATCTACCTAAAATGTCTAATAGTTGTATGTATTCTGTGCTTGATGCATACATTAACTTTATAATTGAAAAATAGTAAAATAAACTCACATGGAAGACAACAGAATAAGTAAAGGCGGGTGGGGGGCAGAAAGGCAATGAGAAAGGGTGAGATGATTCAGAAATATCAAGCCAAGGAAAAAAGGTCAAGGACATTAGGAGCCTGAGGATCCCAGCATTAGAGAGCAGACAAAGAAGCAGAGGCAGTGAAGTGTGTCCCCTTCTGGCCATTCAGTCGGGTCAACAGCTTCATATCCTGTTTCCAGGTCCTCTGGTCCTACATTGCTACTGATATCAATGTTACCTAGATTTCCTTGGCCACCAAATGAAGAAATGAAGTATTTTCCTTATGTCCTAATGTTATATGTACAATAAAGCATAGCCCTAGGCTACTTATGTCAGATTTGCATGATACAGAATTGCAGTCAAAATTGAGATAATTTTCGTACTCTCTTTTTTAAATATTTTGCTTATTATTTTTATTTTATGTGTAGGAGTGTATTGACTTCATGTATGTAAGTGCACCTGTGTTCTTCAGTGCCAGAAGAAGGCATCAGATCCTCTGGAACTGGATTTATAGACAGTTGTTAGCCACCATGTGGCTGCTGGGAATCAAAGCTGGGTCCTCTGCAAGAGCAGCAAGTGCTCTTACACCCTGAGAACACTGAGCCATTTCTCCAGCCCAGATTTTCTGATTCTTAATAGAACCTCTCCATCTAGACTAGAATCAGAAACATTGATTGTAAAACCCAAGCTTAACTTTCCAGAGATAGTTTTATTCCTTCTTATTGAATTTTTGTGAATTTCATACAATATATTTTGATCCTACCTAGACCCCAACCCCCTATCTGCTCTCTTCTTATACTCCCCTGCCAGATTTCATGCATTCTTGTCATTTATATCAAGTCAAGTTTGTGTCCCCAAACGTCCTTCTGTGTGCTTCCATCCACTGGGACCTGGCTAAAGAAAACCAACTCTCCCTTTCCCAGCAGTTCTTGGTTGTCAATAGTTACTAGCTAATGTTGGAGCTTCTTATCCATTTCCCCATTTGTATGCTGGTATTTTTTTCTGGTTTGCGCTTGCATGGGATTTGTCCATGATGTCACCATTGTAGTGAGTTCATATGAGTAACTTCCCTGGTGTTGGGAAAACTGTTTCTTTTGGACATCCACCATTCTGGCTTTTGCAATCTTTCTGTCCTCTCTTCCACAATGAATGCTGAGCCCTGGGCAGCAGAGGTTTGATCCAGGTATAATGTTTTTTTTTTCTTGTGTTACAAGTTCTTCTTTTCTTCTGTTTGTCTTCCTCCAACTATAACTCACATTCAGTCATCAAATATTTGAATGACTGAACATGCTTTTGTAAAGTGTGCTTAGTTGTTTTGTCACAAAATGTCACAAAACATTGTCCTTTCTCAAGGAACAAAATACTTCCTAAGTGTTAATGAAAAATGGTTTTACACTGAGTTTTACTCTGCAGTAACCCTTTCAGAGCTATAGTGCAAAGGCTTACTACTTACTTGACATACTTGTTGCTATGGACCAAAAAAAGCACAAAGAAAAATCTTTTAAGGATGTCTGAACTCAAGAAAAAGAGGAAACAGTTTAAAACTCAATCAAGATATAGTCACCAACAGATTTTAAATTTTATTTGTATTAGACTTTTTAAGATTTATTTGTATCATTTTTTCATGTTTTATTTTTTTGCCTTCCATGTTTCCAAGATTATATTTCTCTGCCTCTATGGATTTCTTGATTCAAGTGAGGTTTATATAGAAAATTAGGTATGGAGATCTGTCTCTTGTAGTCATGAACAAATTCCCAATATATTTGTAGTATCGCATTTTAAAAATCATCTGCTTTCTATCTGTGATAAGTCATTAATGCCCTTGGTTGCTGCTCTTGGTGGGAACACATATCCCATTAAATATCAAAAGTTGAAGCTATTATCAAATTAGAGTTTATTTTTATTGTTATTCTTTATAAATAAGGATGCTTAAAATGGGGATTTATATTTCCTTTTCATATCTTTTCAGGCTAATGATACAATTTCATATCAAATGTCACATCATAATGTTTTCTTGGAGGGAAAATATAATCAGTCTCAGTTGCTGTGATGAAGTTGTCTATGACTTTCCAGTAGGTAAAATTTCACAATAGTCCACACAAGTTGTGGGGAACTGCAGTCAGTTCTCAAAGCAATTTTCCTACCCAAGGGAGTAGATCTGTGCTCCCCAGACCATCTGGACAGCATAACAACTGCAACTGAATAGCTCTGAAGACTAATTAATAAAATAATGCTCCATATGCAATGAAGTGTTATAAATAATTAAAACTCAAATGTGCCTTAGCAAATATAAACTGACCAGTCTTTATATCTTTTGCATACATTATCCTGGCTTTTACAGTTCCTAATTATTTGCCTCACTAGACTGATTCGTTTTCAATTAGTGTGTATTATTCTGGTCCAAATATATTTTTAAAACTGACTTCCTTTGTTTTACTTGAGCAGCCACTAAAGTGATATTTATTACTTGTCTACTTCTGTGATTAACTTAGAGAGAGTCTTAAAGGAAATCATACTGGGAAATATCTAAAGAGGGCTGCAATAAACCAGGAGCTTATTTAATTCCCTTCTTCCTATCCCAAATTCAAATGGAGATTAGATCTTGATTATAAGAACGCTGTAGGTAATGACTTTTTGTTTGCACTTTTACTCATGAAATTGTTTGCTGTTAGGTTTTCATCTTTCAATTAAAAAAAAATCTGTGTAATCCCTTCCCTAGAGGCCATTAAGGACACCTTCAAACCTTCCTGAGATTTTTCTAGTTACGATTTGGATGGAGGTAATCAATACATATATTATTAAAACAGTGGACAGAAAGCCATTATTGCTTGGATGCTGTTGACAAATGAAAAAGCTTGAATAAAGTAGTTTACTTGTTCATTTGTCAGGTCATATATTATGCATGTTCGATTTATTCAGATGTCACCACAAAGTAAGGGAGAGGATTAAAAATTCAATAAAATTATCCCAGAATCACAATGTAGATTTTACGTTTATTTAGACTAATTCTATTATCAATGTTGACCTGCTTAGTTTGGATTTGTTTTAGTATATGTGCTAGCTGGATGAGTTCTCTGTGGTTTCTTTCCACACAAATAGAAAATATCTTTGGGATTGTTAAGGTTTAAGTCAGTTCTATGCTAAGAAATACAATCTTCCCTCTCACCTCTGAAAAACCAAAAAAATGTGATAGATTGATTCATTCCAGCATTCAATAACCTGGCCTCTTGGAGTTTCTAAATAGTTTGGCTTCCTGAAAAGTTTACCTTTAGTTATGTTTTTTTTCTAAGATGCCTTGTTAGCTGTCTTGGACAAGAGAGACATCATTTTATCCATTTATTATTAACAGAGGAAGCTGTCTTTGTATAAATGTGGTTTTCTGTGCAGTCCTATATAGAGATGCTGAATAGAAGAGACTTTAAATTTATTTTTAGAACTGCATTTCTAGGCATTTGAAAAAATCTGAAAATTAGCTATATCATCAAAATGTACAAATGCAGCCATCTAGGAATTGCTGCTTTTCTTAATGACCATAAGAAGATAAAAATGTGAGCAGTTTACTAACTGATTTCTCCACCAAAGTCTTTTTCCCACTTTGTCAAAATATTTTGGTATCTTGACAAATTCTCTTAAATATAGTATTTGTGTAGTATTTTAACCTTAAAAGCCCTTTTACAATGATCATTCAATTAATTACAAATGAACTTATAATCTTTTTCTGTGCTCATCTTCGTTACTAAAGCAAATTATTGTAGGAAAATTTGTGTCATTACTAAAAGTCTAAGAATGCATTGATTCTTTAAGAAACTTTTTATTGTATACCAACTACATGCCAGAGGTCAGGGAACAATAATGCATAGCAGGAGTCCCTGTCCCCATACATATCCAATTTTAGAGCTAAACACAGTACTCCAATAAATTAATGTATAAATTATTATCAAGCAGTCATTAATGCTGAAAAATGGAAATCAACTGAAGGTAGGAAAAGACAAAGGATATTGCCCTAACTCAGGAGATAATCACTGAACAAAGATCTGTGTGAATTAGCCAAGCAAAACCACAGTAAAAATCATTCTAGGCCAAATGAGTAGCAACATCAAAGCCCACATATAAGAACAGATTTGCAGCACCCATTGAAAAGTGAGATAGACAGGATTTCTCAAGGGAAATAAGAGGAAGAGTTTGTGGTAGGTTGTAGAGTGATTCAAAATCCACATAATGAACAGTCTTGTAGACCATAGTTTGAAGGTACATTTAATTCTGTGTATAGTGAGGCATCACTGGAGGGATCATCAATAGGCATGATGCAACCCAATTTGTGTCTTTTGATATCGATTACTTTGTGGATAAGTGACCGGGAGAAAGGAGGGTAGTGAATTCAACCAGAAAAAATGTGATGGTGACTTAACTGGCTAGAAAGGAAATGATAGATATGATGAAAAATTGTTTGATTCAATGTCTATTTTGAATGTTGATTCAAGGAAAACCATGAACCCTATACCCAGAATAAATTGGGAATTGATACTGCCATTTGTGGAGACGACAGTAACTAGAAAATTACCATGTTTGAAGATATGTGATTGAAGCAAACTAAGGACTCGAGTTCTGGAAAGTGTTGAAAAGACAAATGGCATGATTCATTATTTACCATTTTTTTCTTAACAATCTCAAATTTTGGTTGAATCTCAAGAACAGATGTAGACTAATTTGTCACATGGTTCTCTAATCATCCATTCATTTGTATTACCACTTCAGAAGGAATTTCCAGAATTCTCTAAGTGGCCATGGGAAAAGATAGAATTTCTCCCAATGATTTATCAAGGTCAGGTCAGAATTTAACAATTTTATTGTCAGTGGGAAGTGCCTTCCTCGGTGGTTATTGGAAACAAACCAGCCTTAGGTTTGAAAGTCAAACGGCTGTTCAAGATGATGTGTGAGCACTAATGTATTCCTCAGTAGTATCAACCAATGACCTGTGAGTTTCAAATTTTATTCTACCCTGTACTTTTGATCTCAGAGATCACAATTTTTGTTTTAAAAGACTTCCATAAAAATGAATCTGGACAAGGAGTTTGTAAAAGAGAATTCTCCTAAATACTCAAAAATGTTTTCTCATGAACAGTGGCCTTTAAAATTGATCTCTGGCTTTAAATATGTCTATTTTCCAATTTTATTTTAAATTGTTTTAAACACCTTGACGAATGAATCATTGTTCATGCTGTTGTGTTTATCTTCAGTTTTATTTGGTACTGGAGTAAAAATAAGATGTAGCTTTTATTCATCCTATGTAAAGATGACTACACAGTCAAACTCATAGAACCAGAGAGTAGAAAGACTTGGCAAATGTTGAGAGAATTATTCTTCACTGAGTATAAAGTTTAAGTAAAGAAAGATGAATACATTTAAAAGTCTACTGTGTACAACATGTTGCCTTTAGTTAACAATACTGATGTCTGCCCTTAAAGTTTTGTTAAAGGTTAGATCTCATGTTAAAGATTCTTGACAAAATAAAAAAAAAATTAATACGATTGCCTTCTTTCAGCCCACAAGCTTGTTTTCAAAACTTCTTTAATGCTAGTTTTCTCAGATAAACCTTAAAGGAAGATTCTGTCTTTCTGATTTTTATTCTGTTTCCTCTTCCTTCAAATCTCTTTATTTTATGAGCACCTATGCAGCGATATGTTTAGCATCCTTGAGCCAGTATTCATGCCATCCTGTCATGTGTCATATTTCTGGATACTTTCTCTTTTCCAAAATCTTGGTTTAAATTAATTGAGAATTTATTATCCCGAAGTCATCATTTGATAATCCTGTGTGTTTGAGACTCGATTGGTATGGTGATGGTGACCCTTTAAATGAGGAAGATCACAATGATGACAGAATATGTACATCAAGTTTCAAGCACAAAATCAATACCACAGGCATACAGACAAGGTAGAAACAATAGTATGGGAATTATTACAGCAAATAGTGACAAAACTATTAAATACTGATAAAATTACAAATAGAACTATGTTAATGATCATCCTATGCCTGCTCCATAACCACTTTTTGAATGAATGTAACTATTGAATCACCCTGAATGTAAGTGGTCAGTTCAGTGTTCTCTCATTTAGCTCATGGTGTTTAGGAAAGGTATAACCCCCCCCCCAAATAGTGGTTTGAACCAGTGGTTCAAACCAGGAAACTTGGAAATATTTGAGAATAAACATCTCCTTTAAGAAACCATTAAGTTTGCCAGCCATGGTAGCCAGCACTCAGGAAATACAAGCAGGAAAATCACAATTTTGAGACTAGCCTGGGCTACAAAGCTGATTCCAGGACAGCCAGGACTGCATATGGAGACCCCAAAAAAGAATAAAAGTAAGGAATAAACAAACAAATGAAGTTAGTTGAAGAAAGCATAGGTTATCGCAGTCACTGCCTTAAGATATTGCAGTCAACAACTCAAAGATTACACCGAGCTTTGAATCTGGAATACAAGATCGAGCTCAAAGTAAGATCTGTTTGGATTTTGTTTCCAATTTGCAGCAATGTTTTTTTTTTTTCTCTAATGATTCAGGAGACAAAGTTTTCACCTATAAGCCTATTTTCCATCTAAATTAAGCAGGCTTCTCTATAATATACTTTTCTTAGTTGGTTTTTTTATTCAAAAATGTTTATTTAGAGTCTACTATGTTCCAAGTCATGACTATAATTTTTGTTACTAGCAATGATGCTGAACAAAGACTATTTCAAATTGCCGTCATATAGCAGTTTGTAGCATGTTGACTATAGAGTGTGAGGACTGAATACGAACTGGAAGGTGGTTACCTAACTTGAGATCTCACAAATGAGGATGGAAAGTCTAAGGGAGATTTGAAGACCTTTACCAAATTGCTGTAGCCAGTTCTGGCCCTAGCCAGGGTTGGACTCGAAGGCTTCTGCTACTTGGGACTACATTGCGTTGTAGGCAGTTTCTATCAATATCTACTTCTGAATATGAGAATAAGGTGAAATTACATTCTGAATAACACAAATAAAACACAGTCAGTTCAATAGAAATGTAAGTAAAATTTAGATCCAGGGAACCTGCACATGATTAAAACGTGTGTGTGTGTGTGTGTGTGTGTGTGTGTGTGTGTGTGTGTGTGTGTTTGAAAACCAAGGGCTTTTACTTCCATCCATCATAATGGGATCCTGTAACTCCTGTCTCTAAGTAAAAGTAAGATATTGCTTCTCTGTGTAACATCAATATCTATGCCCAGGATGCTCATTGTGTCCTAGCTTCTCTTCGCATAAGCACCACGCAACCAGTATCTCATCATTTTTTTCCTGAATCACGTGGTTCTGAGTCACTTTTTTCAACTAGCATTTCTTTAATTGTAACTTGATATTGTCTACTGATTTTTTCAAATCTCATATAATACATATTGATCATATTTAGATCCCCTTCCCTATCTGCACTCCCCATGCCTCCCCCACCAGTTTACATGCATTTTGTCATGTTTGTTAAAGCCTATTGACCCAAGTTTCTATCCCCAAATGTCCCTCAGTATGAGTCTATCCGCTGGAGCCTGGTCAACCGATATACCATCAGTCCCTTAAAGAAAATCATCTCTCCCTCTTCTAGTAGTGATTGGTTGTCAATAGTTTCTAAGGTTGGGGCTTTTTCTCCATTTCCCCACTTCTATGCTGGGATTTTGTATAGTTTGAGCTTACATGAGACTTATGCACACTGTCACCACTGCTGTAAGTTCATAGGAGTAACTTCCCACCTGTCTGGAAAACTGTTTCCTTCTGGTCTTCTACCAGCCCCAGCTCTTACAGTCTTCACACTCCCTCTTCCACATGGTCCTTGAGCCCTGGATGGGTAAGGTTTACCATAGGAATCTTATCCAGGAACTCCACAGTCTCGTATTCTTTACACTTTGGCCAGTTGTGGCCTTCTGTGTTAATTGCCCTCCACTGCATGAGGAAGCTTCCTGGTAAGAGTTGAGGTATGCATTAATAGTCTCTCTATCCCCTGTTACACAATATTCCATGATCCTTGGATGTAGAGGTTCCATTGTAGATGTGTCCCTTAGAACTGGACTTCTAACAGACACTTATTCTCTACATTCAACCAGTTGTGAAACCCTAATTGGTCTCCATCTGTTGCAAGAAGAAGCTTTTTTGATGAGTGATTAGAGGTACACTTGTCTGTAAATATAAGGGGGCATATTCAGGATACAGTAAGAAATTATGTTGGTTTAGGGATATGACAAAAGTAAATTTTTCTCTAGAATCGATGACTTCTCCATTTTTAAAAAGAATTGCATGCATGGCCAGACATGGTTATGTATGCCTTTAATTCCAACAGCCATGTGGCAAAGGCAGAACGTTTTCTGTGGTCTAAAGAGTGAGTTCCAGGCCAGCAAGTACTATATCATGAGACTCTGTCTCAAACAAACAAATAAACAAAAAGAATTCCATACATGGGGCTGGAGAGATGGCTCAGCAGTTAAGAACACTTGCTGTTCTTCCAAAGGACTCACGTTCAGTAACTAGCACCCACATAGTGGCTAATAATCATCCATAACTCCAGTTCTAGGAGATCCAATGCACTCTTCTGGCTTCTGCATGACTTTGCATGCATATGGTGCACTTACATATGTGCAGGAAAATGCTCATACACACAAAAGAAAATAATAAATAAAATTAAAAAAAAGAATTCCATGAGTACAATGTTATTTTTATCATATCCACCTTCTCTTCCCTTCTCAGATTCATGTCCTCTAATATTATTGCTTGTACGTATACATATATGTGTGTATATATGCATTTATACATGAAGCTTACTGAATCCAATTATTGTTGCCCATATGTACATGGATGTAAGGTTGGCATTTTGTCATAAATAACCTGTCAGTGGGCTCATCCCTGAAGAAAACTTACTCTTCCTCCCTTAGCAGTCTGATACTGCCTAAAAGTCTTCAAGTAGAAAATGGGGCCTTGTGAGCCATTCCCTCACTCATGCCGAAGTAGCAAATGGTATGGTCTTGTGTAAGCAGCCATGTTGTTGATTTTCCATGGATACAACATCCCTGCCATGTCCAAAAGATATTATTTGACTTTTATTGTTTTCTTTATGGCATTATTAGGTTTTTTGGTGATATTTATCCATTTTGTTCCTAGAAGCAAGAGAAAGGGGAAAACAAGTAATGATTTGATTCTTCTCCATGAATATCTTTTGAAGTTTCTGATACACATCATTGTAGATACACAGACAGACAGACAAATAGATATTATCTTGATTCTATATAAAAATGATACATTTTTGACATTTATCTTCCAAATTCACATAGTGCTGATTGATCGACTGCTCTCATTTTTATTCCAGCTTAAGATGTGCAACATTTGAACTAAAAATATCTAATAATATCATGGCCTTAGGTAAACACTAGTTTATATGTACCTTTATTTGCATTGTCGAAATACACTTTAGACAAAGACATGTACCGTATCCATCCTACCTAAACAGATTGTTGATTTCTCAAGGACAAAAGAAAATCACTCCATCTCCCCTATTTTATCTAAATGTACATTGGAACTTAATATAACATTTATGAGCATACTTCATATAGGTTTATTCTGTAAAATTAGGAAGCTAAGGGGAAAATCAATTTAATGTGCCTATTTTTTCTTATTTGCAAACAGAATAATGTTGTATTTTCATGGAGGTGAAACTTTGCTCCTAATTCTTTCATATCACTGTTCTGAACCTTGTGTTTGACTATCTAAGAAAGGTGAAGAATGACATGGCAAAAAGAGTGTTTTAAAGAAAATGATCTCATCTGTTCAAGAGATTTAAGAATTATCTTAACATCTAAACACTGACATCTGAATATTGTAAATATATATTCTATGTGTATATAAGAGGTCTCTGTGCCTGATAGGTTTTAAGTCAGCATATGAATGATCCAAATTCTCTGATTTAAAAATGTCAACTGTAATTTATTAGAGAAAAATCAGTGATGTACTGGAGAATGTATTTTCCAAACCTCATTCTTTGAAAGATAAGACACATATTTTTAAAAAAATCGAGATTCTTCACATTGAATGTTTTTGTTTGTGGCGGTTTGTTGTTTGTTTGTTTTAACTTTTGGTTCATTCTAATTAAACCTGAAAGCCCATTACCATTGTACATGCATATATTTCTCTGAGACGGGGTCTCCCTGTAGCCCCAACTGCCCTGGAACTTACTATGTAGACCAGGCTGGCTTCGATCTCACAGAGATCTGCCTGCCTCTGCCTCCAGACTGCTGGGTGTAAAGGTATGCACCACCACGCCTACAAATGTTATTTTTGTTCTTTCATTTTAAAATCACTCTGTTCATTATAAGGTATTAGATACTGGAATTTTTCCTTTTCAGTAATTTGTAAGCCAAAATAATGGGTTTTGTTATGATATTTTTATTTTCACACATAACACGTGTATCTTCATATTTTGTTATTTTTGTTCCTAACTCTAAATTCATAAGACATTTCTATGTCAGTTTTAATGATCATGTGACTTCTTTCCTTGAGTCTATGTAGGTGCTATATTAATACATTTACTGATTTGTGTATTTTGTATCATTCTTGGATTTCTTATGTGGCCTTTCTTCTTTCATATTATTTTTGAATTATCACTTTAAAATTTTTATACAAGTACACATGATTTTCCCCCATAACTCCATATACTCCCTCTGCTCCCCTTTACCTCAACCTGCTAGTCCTCTTTCTTCCCTTGGACAATTTTACTTCTATTAATACTTTCATGTTGTATATCCTTATATGATTTTATGTATCTGTATAAAATTTAATAACTGCAAATGAGAGAAATGGCATACTATTTTTTTTCTGCCTTTAGCTTAAGTTGTTTAATATTATTGTCTTAGGTAGCATCCATTTTCCTGCAAATGACATAGCTTCATTCTTCTTTATAGTGAAATTCCCCTATTGTATATGTATACCACATTTTCTTTATCCATTCATTTGTCATTGGACACCTTCAACTAAGTTACAGGTTCCGTAACTTAGTTGTTGTGAGTGGTGTTGCAATAAACATTGATGTGCAAGAATGTTTATGATATGTTGATTTTTTCAAAACACCCATGATTGGTATAGCTGGGTCATATGTTAGATGCATTTTTAGTTTTATGAGAAACTTCCATACTGATTTCCACAATGGCTGATGTGGAGAGATCCACATCTTTTGGATTTCCACAAGAAGTGTATAAGGATTCCTTCTTATCTATTTCTTTGTTAGTGTTTGTTGTTACTTATTTTCGTATTGATTGTTAGATCCTATCTAACTGGAGTAAGATAGTATAGGCTCAGTGTAGGCTTTATTTTCATTTCTCTGATGACTAGTGATGTTGAACAGGTTTTTGTATGTTTATCAGTCATTTGTATTTCATGTTTGGAGAACTGTGCATTCATTTTCAGCCCATTTGTTTGGTGGGTTGTTTGAGTACTTTTAAAATATTTTTATTTATTTTTATTTTATGTGTATGAGTGTTTTGCCTGTATATAAATACACCACCTGTGTGCAGTGCCCATGGAAGCCAGAAAAGGGCATCAAATTCTCTGGAATTGGAGTTAAAGAGGGTTGTTAGGCACCATATGGATGCTGGGAACCCAAACAAGGTCTTCTGCAGAAGCAGCCAGTGCTCTTACCATGCCTCCAACTACACCATCTCTCCAACGCCTTGGTTGAGTCTTTTTCTTTGCTTTTTTAATTCTTTGTATATTCTACATGTTAATGTTCTATAATATGTATAACTAACAAAGATTCCTCCTACTTTGTAAGATGGCTTTTCACTCAGTTGGTTCCTCTGTGGAGCAGATTTTCATTTCGTGTAATGCCATTTGTTAATTCTTGGCATTGTTTCATAAGCAACTAGAGTAGAGTCCTTTTCACAAAGTCCTTGCCTGTACCTATAGTTTTTTATATAGCGTCAATTAAATTGGTTCTTTACCAGTGTCCTACAGATATATAGCACATTCTTTTTACTCTCACTGCCTACACTCTTTCTTAGTTCCCTCCTGCCTCTCACCATCACTCCTCATTACAAGTCCCTTTCATATATTCATGTCTTTTGTGTTTTGTTTTGTGACTCACAGAGTTTAACCACAACCATCTGTGCTACCATAGGTTTGGAAGTAAGCATTGGTGCTTGATGGGCTCACCAGTGGGTCCATAGCTAAAGAAAGTAACAGTCCCTCTCCCAAATTCTGTCAATACCTTATAGTTCAGAAGGAAGGAGTAGGACCCCAGGAGAATCTCCGTGATTCATGATTAACTGTTGGCAGACTCAGTCTTCTGCAGGTCCATTGCAACCTATGCCTATATCTTGAAGTTCTTTCCCTAATATTTCCTCTAAATGTTTCAGGGTTTCAGGTCTTAACATAAAAGTCCTTGATCCACTTGAAGTTGTTATTTGTGCAATATGAGAGGTGTGACTCTGTTTTCATTCTTCTACATGTGAATATCCAGTTTCCTAGCATCATTTGTTGAAGAGACAGCCTTTTCTTCAACATGTATTTTTGGCATGTATTTTGGGTATTTTTGTCAAAAATTAGGTGGTCATAGCTACATTGGCTTATATCTGGGTCTTTAATTCTGTTCCATTGATTTACATGTCTGTTTGTGTATAATCTTCTTAATGCATTCTCGAATTCACTTTTAAATTTTTATTGAGAGTTTTTACAACTGTGTTCATGAGGCAAATTGATAAGTAGTTTGGTTCCTTTGTTTCGGCCTTTTATCTACTTTTGATATCAAAGCAATTCTGACTTCATAGGACGAGTTTGGTAGTGTTCCTTCACTGTCTATTTTGTGAAACACTTTGAGAAGC
Organism: Nannospalax galili; assembly: GCF_000622305.1. Classification (NCBI taxonomy): domain Eukaryota; kingdom Metazoa; phylum Chordata; class Mammalia; order Rodentia; family Spalacidae; genus Nannospalax; species Nannospalax galili. The sequence continues at coordinate 9,611,921 of NW_008359081.1, read as the reverse complement.
ACTGATGTTAGAGCTTCTTTAAAAGTTTGGGAGGATTGGTTATAAACCTTTCGGGTCCTGGTCTTTTCTTTGTTGGGAGATTTTTTTGTTTCTTATTGTTTCCTATCATCTCACTGATGTTACGAATCTTTTGAAGTTGTTTATGTCATCCTGATTTAATTTGCTAATTTATTTGGGTCTAGGAATTTGTCCATTTCTTCTGGATTGTCCAGTTTTTCAGAATATAAGTTTTCAAAGTATTCCCTAATGATTCTTACTGTTGAAGAAAGTGGCCCCAATTATTGTACCCTGGGGTATTTTCTTAACAAGAATTTTGGCCTGAAAAATCACAGATACCTACAAGACTCTCTGACTTTTATCAGGATGACTTCATTTCCCTTTATTTAAAAATAAGTTGTGTTTATTTTTATTTTATGTGTATGTATGTGTGCCTACATGTACGTAAGTGGATCTTGTGTGGGCCTGGTGCTTGCAGAGACCAGAAGAGGATTTCAGACCTGCTGGAACTAGAGTTACAGACAGTTGTGAGCAGCCATGTGGGTGCTGGGAACTGAACCAGGGTCCTCTGCAAGAGTAGTTAGTGCTCTTAGCCACTGAGCCATCTCTCCAGCCACCAGGATGACTTCTTCTTTTTAAAATGTTTAATTTATTATTTTATTTTATGTGTATGAGTGTATTGCCTGCATGTACGCAAGTACTCCTGTGTCATGCCGTGCTCACAGAGGTCAGAAGAGGGCATTGGATCCCTTGGAACTGGAGTTACAGACAGTTGTTAGGTCCTTGATCTTTTTTTTTAATCACTCATAGATACAACTTTACTCCTAGAATTGTTTTAGCAGTAAATTGCGCATTCATTTCCATGTGATTCTGTGATTTTTTTTAAATTTCCTCCCTTACTTTTAAAATAACTGTTAAAGAATGTATCTTTCACTCTCCAAGTATTTGTGTAATTTATGTGTTTTTCCTCCTGTTAATTTTGTTTTATTCCACTATGATCTGGTAAGGTACAAGAAGCTATCTCCATTATTTTATTTTTATTGGGACTTGCTTTGTAGTCAGGAAGATGTTCTATTTTAGAAATGGTTCTATGAGCACCAGAGAATAATGTGTATTTTAAATCTGTTGGAGTGAATATTCTGTAAATAACTGTTAAGTCTTTTTTGCTCTTGGTATTAATTTAGCTCTAATATTCTGTTGATGTTTAGATTGTGTGAAATATGAGAAGTTGAAGTCACCCAATATTACTATATCATGATTTATTTGACCTTTTTATAATTATTAGTGTTTGAGTTATTAGGTAGATATTTAAATTTAAATCTTCCACTTTGTAATACAGAATCTTTCTAATTTTTAATTATGTAAGAATGTTTGTCTTGAATTCAGTGCTACAAGTACTGTTAGTATGCAGTGCAAAGAAATATTTTCATAATAATTGTTGCTCAATATTTACTGCATAAATAAATGAAGGGTTATTCATGTAACTGTTTAAAATGATATAACTATAGTTTTCCATAAAATGTGAAATATTACAAATTTATTTGGACTCAGCTTTCCTAGAACCAACTATTTCTTTCTTTTCTTTGTCTTTTTTGCTCATTTTGTAGTCTAAATATTCTTGAATTCTGAAGACACTACCAAGATATAAACCTCTTCTCTATCCACTTTCTTTTCTTAATTTCAAGAAATGATGTGAAAATAATAGTGCTTATGTCTTTGTCATGACTGAAATCCCTTTGTCTTTTCTTTAGACTCATTTTAATCCTCAGTGACTCACATTTAAGAAAAGAAATTCTGCAGCTGTGGTAGAGCTAATTCCTTGCTAACAAATCAGAGGGAAGACAAGTGGTCTTTCACAATGGATGACGTTTAGCCTTGAATTATTTTCTGTCCATTTTAAACAATGGAATTGTATCATTGAATTGTAGTTTGAACTTCCCTCAATTCGTTGAGATCTTTAAGATCTCTACCCTTGTTTTTATAGACCTTGCTCAACAATTATGTCCAACTTCTTCTCTCCAGATTATTATTCTATTTCTTTATATTTTATCTGTTTCCGTTTGCATGGTCAATTGTCCTAGTTTTCCAGGACAATTTTCTTGATTTTCCAGCAAGAGTACTAGTGTTAAGTTTGCAAGCTTGTGTGAAATCATGGTACACACAGATACTCTTAACAATCCATTCAGAAACTCATAAGTCTAGAGCAGGAGGATCAAGGGTTCAAGGTCATCCTAGGCTACATAGTGAAAATTCTATCTCAAAAACAACAACAAAAACGTTTAAAGTTCCACATTTTTTAATTATTTATTTAATAACCACATGATTAGAAGAAGCATTTCATTACAGCTTTAACATATTCAATAACAACTTCCAGAGCAAAGATACATCTCTTTCAAAAGTGGCTATAAAGTTTAGGATCACAGTTGTATTAATACAGTTATACAATATTGAACTCAGTATAAATCCTGTATGACATAAAATTAAACGAGGTTTTAACCTTTAAAAAAGATTTCCATTTTAAAATATACTGTTTCCTACAGACTCATTTTTAATACTACTAACACTTAGATGTTTGCACATGCATCTCTAATCTCTATGTACCTGATTATTACTAGTCACAGTCAGTTACACTCAGATCCTTGGCACCTGAGTATGGATATAAAGTCATCAGGTAGATTTCAATGGTAATATTTATCTACCTCTACTAATTAACATGAAGTAAATTTTTAAGCTTCTTCAAATATAACTCATTTTTGTTGATTTTTTTTGTGTGTATAGCATACAGAACATCCCAAACAATCTTATTCATCTATATACCCACTTCCTAGATGGCACCCTCCCATAGCCTCCCCCCACTAGAGCCCATATACTGCCATCCCTGTTACTGTCCACTGTGTTGTTGGTGCCCCCAGCCATTCCCCAGTGCTTGTTCATCCTCTGAATATAGTCAGCGTATCTAGAGTTCCTTGTTTTAGGAAGATCAGATGCTTCCCATCTAGCAGCAATCAGTTGTCAATATTCCTTTAGATAAGATTGGGGTCTGCTGTTCATTTTCCCAGTTCTATGCTGGGTTACTGTCTGGGAGTCACTTGGGCCACCCTGGGCAACAACTCAAAGGAAGATATCTCCTGTCTGGCATTGTTTCTTGTTATGTGGCCTTTAGCTATACACATTGACTCTTAAAAAATTATATTGACCCCTTTAATCTTTGGTTATACTTTCCTGTTGGGTGTTTAAGACCCTACAGTTGGCCCAGGTAAACCAATTTATTTTTACTCTTAAGGCCATTTGAGGATCTATTCCTCAGGGGTCACATGGGCTTGGGAGGAGCCCCTGGCTCCTTTCTTTTACCAGTTCCATCTATGTGAAGATAAGTCAAAGGTCTTACTCAACCATGGCTGGCTTCACTTGGAAGCATGGAGGAAATGTTTCCTCTGTGTTGACCCTCCTCTTTGTAGACTGGACACTGGTTCAAGTCCATTTGATGGGGTCTCCATGGCCTCCTTGATCAAGAGGACAGGTGACTCACCTCAGTTACAGGACATTTTGAGAGATGCTCAGAGTCCCCTCAAGAAAGTTCCACATTTTTCATAAACTAAATGCCCCAAGATCATTGGCTAGCCCATTGCTAGCTTCCATCTTTCAATCCATATTCAAATCACTCTTACCCTAAATGTACCTCTTTTCCATTTTTTTTTGTTATCTTCTTTGTCTTCCTGTCTTATCTTCCTCCTTTTTTGACCAAGAAGAAAAACTTATGCTGGACAAATAGTTTCCACTGGAAATACATAGTTCCTCTTCTACTCTGTCATTAGCTAAATCTCTCAAGGCTCTGTCTTCTATTGAAATTGCAGTAAAAGAGTCCAATGAAAACTCTTCAGTACAAATATGTCTTTGCCACTGTGAATCATGACTAAATAAATATGCTTGGTCACCTTCCTTTGGAAATTTTTATCAATGTTTCTAATTTGCTTGTCTTTGGTCTCTCCTGGATTCTATTTTACTGTCTGTTCATTAAGTGTTGATATACAGCACTCAATATATATTAGCTGAAAGAATGGCTCCTAAGTCTCCTTTTATCCTACAGCAATAACAGAAAGGCAATTTCATTATTTGCTTACGGGAAGAATGTTACTTCTCGAAGTTGAACAAATTACACCCACTTTTTTCCCCATATATAGAATGACAACTATCATCTTAGTAGGATTGTAATAGTAAACTTTATTAATTTTATCCTGAATACACACATGAGGTATTCTACATCCAAGGCATATTTTTTAACTACTTTACAGCAAATTGTCTTGCCTCCTCCCCTACCTTTGCCTACTGACATGCCGCTAGGGGAACATAATGAATGTTGTTAAAAATTTTCCTCTGTGATTTCCTAGGTACTCCAGAGGCAAGAGACCAAGAAAAGCTATTTTTCTCTGATTACAAAGGAGGAGCCAGCTGTCTTCTTTTCCTTCTGGAAGATTCTCCTTGGAAACCTAATGGGCCTGAATCTAACTCTAACTTTTCAAGGAGCTGGTTAACTGCCACACATGTTCCAGGTTTTACAACCTAGAAATGTTTCCAGGATCTGAGCTTTTTCTTTTTTAGCTCTAAGTACCCAGAGATTCCAGTTTTTCTGGCAACTTGAAGTTTGGTCTAGGAGCTTACCATCTGAATCACTGACCTATGGCCTTCCTGTATCAGAGAAATTAAGCAGATAGCACACATCTAAATTGCACAGTATGGAAAAGGTCTCAGCAGGCTACAGCTTTTATAGGTGCATGGAATAGTGCAGGAAATTTTATTTCCTTAAACTTAGTGGAAATTTCTTCCTACTCACCCATGCCTATGATGAAATTTACTTTGTAAATATGGCACAAGGAGATATTAACAACAATAATTACGCTGTAGATTTTAGCATTCTCAACACATACTTTTTAAATTTTCCTTATTAAGATGAGAATGTTTACCCTTTCATTTAAAGGAAGTACCTTATGGCTTCTCTTCCCCTTGCCTGAACTGGCAGCATCTCCTTTCTTCTCCTTGGGGCTATTCTTTAGTAACATATGATTATTTGAAACTAAGCACTGAAGCATGACAGTTAATCTGCAAACTGGGATCAGTACTAAGAAACAAATGCATATAAGCAACATGGATACACTCAATAAAGCAATTACTTGTGTCCCAATAGTTCAGTGTACAGCTTTCCAATATTTCAACATGCTTCTCAGAGTAATTCACTATTTTAAATTTATGAATTATTTATTTTTGCAATTATCTATTTCATATTTTCAGAATACAGATCATCAGAAGTAACTAAAACTGTAGAAAACACAACTGTAGACAAGGAGAAACTACTGTGTTCATTTCAGGGATATTTTTGTTTGTTTATTTGGTTTTGTTTTATTTGTTTGTTTTTGAGCCAGGGTCTATTGTAACCCAGACTGACCTCTAACTAGCTAAGCAGCAGAAGATGACCTTGAACATCTGATCCTCCTGCCTCCACCAGCTAAATTCTGGGACTACAGATATGCCTCATTAATATGGTACTGGGGATCAAACCTAGGACTTCATGCAAGCACTTTACCAACAGAGTCATATCCCCCGTAATCAGGGATGTCTTTCACAAACACATATGTACCTGTGCCACTGCCCTACATAAGTCTTTTCAAAGGTTCCTAATTACCTACAAATACCATCTAAACTTTTCATAGAGTCTGACTCTCAAATTCTGCCTTAAAACTCTAATACATTTCAAATATAATGACTGTGCCTTACTTCATCTCTGGTGACATTCTTTCCTTATTACTTATGTTCCAGAAAAGCAAGTCTGCTTGAAGATAGTAATACATATTGTGTGTTATTAAGCCCTATATCTCTGTGCTTGCATTTTCTGAGAATATCCTCTAACCCACCCTTTCCTAGTTAACTCATATTTATGCTTTAGAATTCTATGTAATTGAAATTTCTAAGAAATCTATCCCAGATTACATACCCATACAGTACTTACGACATTGTATGAAACTAATTTATATGTTTGAATCTTCATTATATGCTGTGACTTCCTCAGTAAGAGTGACTAATTTACATTGAACTTTTTGTTTCCAGTCTGTAGTGTAACTACTGGTACACAGAAGTTAAATCTAGGCAACCTTTATTGTTTTTATAATCAGTAACGACAGTATCAGTTGGCTTTGGCTAATTCTAATTGGGTACACTAATAGAAGTAATAATTTGCTTGTATTATGAAAGTTGAATGTTTGAAGACACACAATACTAAGGATGTATATCCACACATATATGCAGATGCATAAAGTGTACAGCCACAGCACAATGAACATGCTCAATCTCATGAGATACATAAACACATATACAAATACTTGCAAATGCACAAACACAGATATGCACATTTCAAATGACATACTAGAGGTAAAACAAGGCTTCTGTGTAAGTAAATAATATTCTACCCAGTGTGATTTCAAGGGCACAGGAATATTCCACAATGTAGAAATTGCTTCTCCATCTACAAGGTTGAATCCAAACTGTCCACTTATAGAGCTACATTATTTTGGTCAGACACCTTGCATCTCTCTCCTGAATTGTAAATAACTATGATAGATCAATTATTTTGTAAAGTGTCAAACTTAGGGTTCTTTTCTATGTTGAGCATCCCTAAGATTTTACCAATAAATATGTCATATAATACAATTCTAGAGTACAGTGCTGGGTTACAGTGCTATTTCTGAAATTTAAAGAAGGACACCGTTGATTCTTTTTATCCCCGTTGACATAACAGGGCTTAAATTCAGTGGCCAACTTTGCTAAAAATGAGGTAGAGTTGAAAAATGGTAATTAAGGCCTAGGTCAGAGTAATAATGATTTTTATTACACAAACACATTATTATTTATATAATGCTTAATGTTTATTAATTATAATCACCTGTGATACCATAGAATCAGAATCAATAGTTATCTATTTCTATTTTTAGAGTACTGCTTTATCCCATCATCACAGTATGTATCATTGGATTATTTATGAACCGAGAGTTTCCACTCAATTTCTAGTGTGTTAGATTTTTTTCTTTCTTTCCTTCTTTCTTTATTTGGTTGTGTTTATTCGGTTGGGATTTTCCAGTTGCTAGGATTAAACACAAGTCATGACTTATTTCATCACTGTGCATGTTTTTAGCTTGTGATAGGCACTGAGATATAGCCCTATCCCCGTAGTTTTCTTTCTTATTTTGGTTCAATAAGTTCTTGAGGGCAAAAACTTCATTTTTCTTCACTCTTAATCCCCTATAACAAAGATGACAATTTTAGAGGTTAAAATTGTTAACATCAGGCATGGTGGTACACACCTTTAATCCTAGCCCTCTGGAGGTAGAGGCAGGCAGATCTCTGTGAGATCAAGTCTGGTGCACATAATGACTTCCATGTGGGATGGGAATAGGGAGACCCTGTCAGAAAACAGAAAACAGAAAAAAAATTGTTACATAGTCTCACTAGTCAACTTAATTGTCTGAAGATACTTATTCTAGGAATATTCATTCATAGAAAGGTGTTTCCACAATCCCTGTATCTATAATAGCTGAAAATATTTCTATTAGTCTTACAAAAGTCACAATGGAAATGGAATGGGTATTTTGCAAAAGTATGGGCACTTTTCCCTTAGCCTATTCTATAGTATTTTAATCACCATCAAACACTTTCATAGAAAGAAGTGGTTATTAACTAGATTTGTTGCATACTTCAATGAGGTCAGAGTTCCAACACGTGGCAGTGGAAGTTTTCCATTGTATGCTAGATTATTTGGGGTATATTTAAATTCTCATTAGCCAAGTTAGGATTTTGTAATATATACTTTGTAATTATGTTTCTGGATTTGGTTCTCAGGTCTTATAAGCAAAGTGCACTTACCTTAATGAGAGGACATCACTTGTCTTGAAAGCTCCCCCCGTCCCCCAGAAAAGTTTTACAAACACAGTGGTTTCCTCATTAACATTAAGACCCAGATAGCTTTTCTTATCATTTTATGACTATCTGTTTATAAATAAGGGAGACTGAAATTGACATGGGGATTACATAAACAAGTTCTGAGCATCCAGGATTAATTTTAAGGAGAATGTCACAAGCCAAATAAATATTTCTTTTCATCTCATCTCACAGGCCTTCAAGAGGGAATTGAAAACTAAAGAACCTGTAATCATGAGTACTCTGGAGACTGTGCGAATATTTCTGACAGAGCAGCCTTTGGAAGGAGTAGAGAAACTCTACCAGGAGCCCAGAGGTAATTGAAGGTGGAACTGTAATAACATATTGATAGAAGGATCAGTGATGACCGAGCAGCCCATCCATTCTTGCTGCCAGAGTCTGTACAGCTCTCACACTTTCTGGGTTAAACAGAATCAATTCAAATTAAACCTAGGTGTGGAAAAAATAAAGAATCATAAACCACCACGTGCAAACCTGTTTTCACGTTCATAAATCAACATTCAAAGAGCTTAGTGATCAGGTATTGGAACATTTAAAACTAATAATGGAGTTTATCTGTGAGAAGGACTTCTATCATTACAAAAACTAGAAACTAATTTTCAATTTAAGAGCCTGACTGAAGGAAATTAAAGATGTTCTGTACATCCTAGCGTTTTTCTCTTCCATAGCTTAGATGAATCTGATTTATCTGATTGATAGAAAGAAGAAGAGGTTCTCTCAGTCTTTAGGTGTGCTAGACTTTATCAAAATGTCCTTGGGACTCTTAGCAACATACTCTGTTCCAAATGCCAAAAAATGTCAAAAGTATTTGGGAGCTCTTATCGAATCCCTAAAAGATTTTAGGGTTACTTCTTCAGAGGGAGAAATGTTAGAGTAGCAGAAAAAGAAAGAAAGAAAGAAAGAAAGAAAGAAAGAAAGAAAGAAAGAAAGAAAGAAAGAAAGAAAGAAAGAAAGAAAGAAAGAAAGAAAGAAAGAAAGGAAAGAGAGAGAAAAAGAGAGAGAGGGAGGGAGGGAAGGAGGGAAGGAGGGAAGGGTACACAAAGTTGTCAGAAAAAAGTTATGGGAAGATATGGGAGGGGTTGGAGGGGAGGGAATGGGTTTGGATTTGATCAAAACACTTTTTATGCACGTATGAAATTCTCAATAAGGTTTTTTAAGTTAAAAAATAAATTTAAAAAATGTATGTCAAAGTGTAAAAAAGCCATTGATCAGTAAATGGACTCTCGTTTATCTATATTCACTTCCTGTCTTTCAGTCTGACCTATTCAGCAATGAGTATTTAAAAGAAAAAGTGAATGTGGCTTTAAATCTTGTCATTTGTTAATTTAGAGCTGCCTCCTGATCAAAGAGCCCAGACTGTCACTCGGCTCCTAAGAAAGCAGGCCGAAGAGGTCGACACTGAATGGGAAAAACTGAACTTACACTCAGCTGATTGGCAAAGGAAAATAGATGAGGCTCTGCAAGGACAGCAGGAACTTCAGGAAGCTGCAGATGCGCTGGACCTCAAGTTGCGCCAAGCTGAAATGATTAAGGGATCTTGGCAACCTGTGGGCGATCTCCTCATTGACTCTCTCCAAGATCACCTTGAAAAAGTCAAGGTACTATCTTCCGCTTTGCTTCATAATACCTGACATACCACAGAAAGGCCCTCTTCTAAGTTTGCACAGCACTTTCACCCACCAAGTTAGGAACAGGGCCAATAAGCAGTAAAAGTTAGTTGATTTTTCACCAACTCAAAGTCTTCATTCACATGGTGTTTCCTCTAAGAAAAGACAGTGATGTAATCATTTGTCTATCTTCAGTGATTTAAACAAATGAAACATTAAGGAGCCTCCTTACTGTAGTAGGTAGTGCCTCAGGCTCAGAAAATGAAATATTAAAAAGTTACAGGGTCATAAGAAGTTTTGATTTTTGCCATTAGGAAATTGATTTATACTGAAGCAGACTGAAGTAGTGTGTGTGTGTGTGTGTGTGTGTGTGTGTGTGTGTGTGCTCGTTGTGTCAAAACAGAGAAAATAAACGCAACACTTGTCAAGGCAAGAAACCCTGGTTTTGGACTTTTTCCTTAGCAATATGGCAACACTTCTGAAAAAAAAATCATTTGTTTCCCAGTTCTTTTATTCTCCAATTACTGTCCCTTTTTGCTTATGAACTTGTGTTTCCTGTTGCATTTAATTAAGCCTAATCCATCAAGTTTTCTGGGCTGCTAGTAACTTTAGGTTCAACTTTATAACCCTTCTACAATTTTATCTTCTACATGCCATTCACTCAATTCACTCAAAATATCTCTTTAAACTTTACTCATTTATTAGCCAATGTCTTTTTAAATTCCTAATATTTTTACTTACATGATAGAGAAGATGTATTCACTTTACACATTCCAGTCAGTGTACATGGCATATATATTGGGTTAATGATGAGTAAGTTCTTTAGTGGTGCTTCTCCACCATCCAGGCTCTTCCGATTTTAATCCAAAACTCTTTGTTTTGATGAAGCTCACTGAAAATAAAAGAGCATCTCTTTTCTCCTTCTCAGTGACTTTGCCACCCAGTTTTAGCCCCTAGCATGCAGATCATCCACTATACTCTACCCATGCCACCCTTTTACCAAAACTGTTCATTTTTTTCTCATAACTGCCTGCCCTTAACAATGGTATTCCCTCTGTCTGGAGCACCACACGTGTGGAGCACCACACGTATGCCTGGTCAATACTGAGCCCACAAGGCCCCACTTACATGTCATCTTTTTCATTATTTCTTTTTTATGTGTATGTTTTGCTGGTGTGTATGCAAGTGCCCTACATGCATAGAGTGCCCACAGAAGCCACAAGATGGCGTCGGATCCCCTGGAACTGGTGTTACAGACAGTTGAACCCAGGTCCTCTGCAAAAACACCAAGTGCTCTTAAATGCTGAGTCATTTCTCCAGGCCCACAAGTCACCTGTTTCTGTAGTCTTCCATAAATATCTACCACTCCCGCAACTCCCACCAAGGGGAGGAAACTGCTCTCAATTTGGTGATCTGATTGATCACTAAACACACAAATTATCACACTTAAATTCCACACATATTGTAGCAATTTATTTAGAGATATTTTCTTCAACAAAAAGTACAATTCCTAAAAAGTATCATAAATCTTAAGATCTTAACACAATTCTAACAACATATATGGAATCATATTTAGTAGCTTTAGTCATTCACTGAAGAACAGTTTGGGGAGGCAGAGGCAGGAGGATCACAAATTAGAAGCCAGTCTTTGTGGACTCCATGTTGTAAAGAATCCCAACTAACAGCTAGGCATCTAGCTACCTAGAAGCACATTTGGTATTCCTTTGTCATTTTGATACCCCTAGTGATGCTGTCAGAGTACTTTTCTCCATTCTGAACTTAGTGTTTTAAAAGTTATTCATGTGACTACAAAATATATGCTTCTGTAGAATTTATGATTCTGTCATTTCGCTAACAAATATGCCTTTTGGTAATAAACACCCCGCAGTCAATACTCTATGCACTTTGACAAGTTGTGGAACTTATAATCATCTCCTTCTGTTACAAAAAAAGAAGGTTCTTTGATCAGTTGTGAGAGCTACATTTATCTGTAAATAAAATGCAGCCTCTACACCTGAAGCTCAAGGAAGATCCTGGAAAAAGGGGGCAAAAGGATTGTACGAATAGAAGACCAGGGTGCCCAATGCTCAATAATAATTGACAGCCAATGGATACTGAAGGAGGGAGACTCAGTTTTCTACAAGGACAAGCTTCCTGATGGGTTGTTCAATTCCTGGTGGTAAGCCATAAACACATGTGCTCTCAAGCATCACTAAATGGATTCATATATTACATACATATGTGTGTATGTAACAATAATAATCAGAGAGGAGGTCATGAAGTTGAGAAGGAGTAGGATGTATAATGGAGGAGTTGGAGTATGGTTAGAGGGGTGGAAATTATGTAAAATGAGTACTCATGTATGAAATTCTCAAAAAGAAATGAATAATATATAAGAGAAATAAGAGGAAGAAAAACAAAAATGTACCTTTTGGGTTTGGAAAATGGATAAAACACAACTCCTAAGTCTCTAGACGCTATGGAAATTCTACCTGATCATCTTCATTGTGATAAATATTATAAAACAGAACAAAGAAAAGCAATGCTAAGATTAACTTTGTAGGTCAATAAAAGAATCCTAGTGTTGCAAATATAGCTCTATAAGAATAGCCATTAAAATAAAACTTAAATTTCAAATTCATCTTTACTTTCAGAATTCAGGATGATCGTTACCTATCAAGTATTGTAAAGATACAATGATGATTTGTTACCACATAGGAAATAGCATCAATGCTTATTAAACTACACAAATATTTTACTTTACTTATAATAGGAAAAAAGAATTACTGAACCACTAAGGGCTCTACATAGATCTGTAAGTGAACCATGTAAAGGCTTTCAGAATGTTGAATCGCTGTTGGAGGTATTGAACCAAAAGATTCACATGTGCTGAGTAATATCCACTCTCAGCCTTTTACATAAGGGAGAGGCACAAGAGAAAGATGGAAAGAGAAAGGGAGTGAGAGAGAGAAGTGTTTTGTATAGAGAGAGAAAAAGAGAGAGATTGATTGATTCATTGATTCATTTAGAGATATATTCTCACTGTGTTCCCCAGGCTGGCCTTGAACTTTTGAGTTTTAGTGATTCTCTTGCATCAGGTCTGAAATAGCTGGGACCAACAGAGTAAATTATGAACCCAAAGTCTGCCTGTCTATTACATCGGTGTCATTAGAAATAATCCCGGTGTGAAAATGTTTGTGGGTCACTATCTTCTTATTCTAATCAACCATTTGTTTCTCTACATAAAAAATGGCACGGTATTCCTCAGTCAGGCATTTAGTATACTTGTTCCATTTATTTATTTATATTTATTTA
>NW_008359081.1:9595585-9599000 GCF_000622305.1 Nannospalax galili | reverse complement strand
TTATTTATTTATCAATCAGTTTCTTGCTGGAGATTAAACCCAGGCCTTAACACATGCTTAAAATGTGTGCTGCAACTAATACACAACTCCCAGCTGTGACTTTAAACACAGTATTTCACCCACCCATAGTTAAGCCCTCCTAAGTTTTTATCTTGGAATGTGCAAATTTGTCACATCTATGAATTTATGCATTTTGCATTTTCATCTGACTTCTAAGTTATACTTCTTACTGTGGAAAGTGAAAGGCAGAGATTCTAGGAGTTATCCTATAAAGCTCTTAGTGAAATATTCTGATTAAAGCTTCTTGGCATTTTAACTGAGTCTGATTTCATGATGCATGTAGTGGACCAGAGAGTATGATAAAACTACTGTGCCATTTTTATTTATGTTCAATATTCATATCTAAAAATTTAAGAAAACTCACAATTGCATCTTTTTTCAGTCCTTCCAGACTAAGTTCTTGTAATTTGCTTTCTTTGAGAAATTTGTCAAAGAAATGCTATCTCAGAATTTGACATTGAGAAAACAAAGTGTATTATTTTTAACAGATAATGTGGACTGCGATTGAATGAATTAGAATTTCATTTTCACTTTGGTAACCAGAAAGCTTGCAACCATGTTCATGAAACTTTATCTTCCTTTACTGTTATTACCTTCTTAACCCTGGCTCTAATTCTTTTTATTATTCCCATTATAGTTGTCATGGACTTGAGCCAACCTTAAATCCTTTCTTATATTAGAGTTTCTTAAAAAAAATATAGTGCTTTCTTGCAGAGTTAGAAGATGCAGGTATAGAGGAAATTATGATAAAGAGGACCTTAAGAACGAAACAGAATGTAAAAGTTTTCCAAGAGTCAAGTGATATCTATTTTTAATCTTTATTTATTTGTGTATGTGTGTGCTTCTGTGTGTATGTGCATGTGTGTGTAATATGCATGTGTACGCATGTGTGTGAAGGTGGACTCCTCAAATTTTGATCATGTTGGTACCAGAAGTTGACTATAGGATATCTTCCTCAGACACTTCTCCACTTTTTTTGAGGCAGAATCTCTCAGTGAACTTGAACTCATCAATTGGCTAGGCTAGCTGGCAAGACAGCCCCCAGAAGCTTCCTGTCTCTATCTCCTAGTGCTTGAGTTATAGACTCACACTGCTGCTGCCAGCTTTTGTATGGGTAAAGGGATCCAAATTCACAGGTCCTCCTGCTTGCACAGCAGGTGCTTTACCCACTGAGTCATTACCCTAGATCCAAAATAATATCTTTATAACAAAGGAAAGTGTTACTGCTTATAGCAGGAAAGGAGAATTTTATTGATAGATTGCTCCATTTTATGAACTGCAAGCAAAAGTATTGTTTTATGGAGGCATTTTCCATTCTTGTTCCTGTTTTGGTAAAAATGCTACATACATTAAGCTTTTGATGAAGAAGAAAATATAAACACAAATCTATAATCATTCATACAACTGGATTAGACATGGAACTAGTGTTTCTTACACAGAATGGTCAAGTTTTATCTAGTTTAAAAATATGTAGTTTTGTTGTTTAAAGTCATATGATTTGGCCTATAATATCTGGGAATGCAGCTATAAAAAGACATTATAGTAAAGGTTCGCTATGTACTTTTAAAATATATAGAAAGGTCGTTGTTGGCTTTAATCCAACTGAGAAAGTAAAATACAAATTACTCATTTTATAAATGCCTACCAAATTATTTATTCAATGGAGAATTAATTGTAAGTTAGTGTTGCTAGGAGAGCTTATTACTCAGTTCCCATGTAGTCACTCTCATTTCCTGCTTTGTTTATAAAGCTAGAAGCAAATTACTTAGGACAGCAATGTCAAATCACTTTCTTTACCGAAAGCATCAGATTTTAGATAGCACTATGTATGTGTGTTTTAAAAGCCCCTACCTCGACATAGGCAAATAGAACCTTCGTTTGCCATGCTATTCCCATCTTGCCTTTGAAAGTTTTGAAAAGGCGGAACAGATTAATTGTTTCAGACATCTGCTTAGCATACTTTGAAGTGCATATAAGTTCTTTTTCAGTTTCATTTGAACCCCAGCTGTCTTCACCAAAGTCTATAATCAATCTGAATTAAGTTGTCCTACTTCTCCTAATAAGTCTCTTATTAAGTTCTGCATCAACCTCTTGGGGAGACTTAAAAGCTAATTCATGTAGAATTGCCATTTTCTACTAATTCATTTGTCAGCTCTCCAAATTCCAACAAAAACAATTGCAAAGACTATTAATTTGGCTCTTCATAAAGAACTTATGTAAGTGTAGTATACATTGGAACTGAGCAAACAGTTTAAAACAGTGGGTGGGAGAAAATGAGTTGATGACATTCAACACTCTTTCTTCTTTGACTGTTTTCCACATCCACACCATAAAGACACTTATTTAATAAGAGAAGCATCCTCCTGCTTTTACTTTCATAAATAAGATAATTACTGAGTAAGCTTTGCTTAACGAAAGGAAAATGCTTTACAAGAGTTGGAAAAGGAACATCTTCTTTTCCTTTATTGAACCTATTTTAATTTGGACTTCTTTGTGTTCTTTTGATGGACCATGATAAAAGAATGAGTTAGCACTGGTTGCCATTCTCATTGCATTAAATCAAAGTTGTACAGCTGCTCTTCTGGTCATGGGACATTTAGGAGAACATGGATTATCACAATATTCTGCTAATGAGTTACTCTGACATTATTCTACTAACATGTTTAATTAAATAATAATTTTTTTTCCAAAATATATCGTCATTCTTACAGCATTTGAAAACAAGCATATGAAAAACTGATCCTTTAATATGCCGATCCTGTTTACTGAGGATTTACTCCAGGAGCTTTGCTTGTGGCTGATAATTATAAATACTATTCCTCAAGAGTCTTAGATAATAAAAATATATTCAGAAAAACTTAACTAATGCATTCAGTATTCAATGATCTAAAACCTCATTCACTCATTCATACATTTATGTTGTGGTTAAAACCTATCCAGAGAAATCTGATCTCCCTAGAGAATATGACAATCGATTTAGTTCCTAAATTGAATCAAATTGGAGATAGTATTCATGGTGTGTTAGTTTCCCTGGGAATATTATCATTTAGCAACAAGTTAAGGGAGCAAAATTTTATTAGCTTGTATGTATATGTGCACATCAGATACTGCAATAATGAGAATCAGTTATACAGTATATTTATTTGATTAAAATTAATATTTCTGTAGAAAGTTGAGTCATCTAGCCACTGTGCATGTTTCTTTTCTTTTGACAGCTGCTAAAATGGTAACATGTTTAATGTTATTCTATTATCATAACAAAACAAGGAATTATTTAAGAACAAGTAACCCAAGAAATGGGCTCCTGTTATCTTCTTTTTATTCTGCAGATACTATTTTTTAATATTCAGCATTA
>NW_008359081.1:9586942-9595410 GCF_000622305.1 Nannospalax galili | reverse complement strand
CATTAACATGAATACTAGGCCTTAGACAACCTTTAATTAATTAATTAATTAATTAACATAGTCGCAGAATTGAATAATTGTTCTTGGAAAACCTGTTTATGGCTATTATTGAAATATATGTTCCTGTAATGCTAATATAACCCTCTTGTTTTAATGGGGCCTAAAACAGATAATGTTTTCATAATAAGGTATTCTTTATACTAAAATAGCATTTCCAACAGGTTTTTCTGTTAAAGTCATTTTTCCAAAGGCATTTCTTCTCAAACTTTTCTATTTCAGTTCTCTTAACCCCAAAGAAGAAAAAGACTGATAATTTCCTGCTTCCACCCACTTCCGTCCTTCCTATATGATAACGAAATTTCGTTCTTGGTTTTTTAAAGTTCATGCCAATTTTGTGATGTTCACCATGGTGCAGTTTGTAAAATTTCAACATAAAGATGGTCTTCCCCTCAAATCTTAAGTGCACTCAGCTGCTAGTATAAAGCACAATTTGAAAACATGCCATGAAAGATTGTCTTGCTTATTCAGGCTTCATTTCTTTCTATCCACTTCTTTCACAGTGAGTAGATTCTTGTCATTTTTCCACTTCCTTCTGATCATTGTGATGAAAAATCTCCATGATTTATAGCTCTGTAATTTTGAACATGTATTCTTTGAAGCTTTTATTAACAGTCACTTAATGACAAAGTGTTTTAAGTCAAGTTCCATGCAAGTATACCCAAAGAAAAGTCTGGTGCACAAGATTTGTAGAGTTTCTACCTTCTAGTGAAGACTCTTTAATAGTTAGGGAAGTAGAGCTGAAGAGAAAAAAGTTCCAAGCAAGTATAAGATCTCAGATGACGCCTAGCTCTGTGTTCTTATTCCTGAGAGATAGCTCTGGAACTAAAGTACACAGCAGAATTGTCCTTTGAGACCCAGCCAGTTACTGCTTGTGCCAGTGATGAGCTGGTAAAAATGTTTCACCTAGCTTTGGGATAGTACAGATCCTGGTATGTACCATTTTCCATTTGTCATGGCATAACTCTTCCTCCCGATGACGATTTCTCAGCTACCAGCAAATCACTGATTAGAGTACTAAGAGCACATGCACACAGTTGGCTCATGGCTCTGTTTCAACACACCACTATCCATGGTCCACCCTTGAGGAAGTAGATTATCTCCTAAACCAAGAGCATGGTGTTATTTCCTGGCCTAGGGAGGTCCCATTAGCAATAGTCCCCTCCCTTTAGATGGTAGGTAGCTATAATAAATTAATAGTCTATCATTACAACAGCTGGGGATTCCCAGACATAGTAAAGTATCCTCTACCAATAGTCAGTGAGCTTAGTAATCCACTCAGGCTCTGTGTCTCAATATGGCTTTTTCAATGTCCTTTTGCTCTTAGCCATGCAAAAATTATAAATCATTGGGACTGGAGTGATGGTTCAGAGGTTAGGAGCACTTGGCTGCTCCTGCACAGAACCTGGGTTTGATTCCCAGCACCCACATGGCAGCTAACAACCATCCATAACTCCAGTTCCAGGGGAATCCAATGCCCTCCTATGACCTCTGGGGGCATTGCACAACCTGGGTGCACTTACACACATGCAGGCAATACATTCATACAGATAAAATAAAAATAAAAAAAATAGTTTTTTAATTATAAGTTGTGAGAATTTCCCTTGTAATAGAAATCTCACACTCTCTCCACTCCCTCTTCAGGAACCTATCTGAACTAGTGACAGAATGTAAGTATTAATGAAATGTAATAATTCAATCGTGAGTCATAAAAAATGGCTTCAGAAGTGAATTTGGTTTTTATAATAATGCCATCTCCAAGTATTGGAGAATTAAGTTGTCTACACATAGTCATTAAAAATGTAGGGGGCTGGAGAGATCACTCAGTGGTTAAAAGCACTGACTGCTCCTTGCAGAGGACCAAGGTTCAATTTGCAACACCTACATCGTGGCTAACAACCTTCTGTAACTCCAATTCCAGGGGATCTGAAGCCCTATTCTGACATCCGTGGACATTGCATGACACGGATGCACTTACACTCATGCAGGCAATACACTCATATACACAAAATAAAAACAATAAATAAAATAGTTTTTAATGTGAAAGATGGGTCTGGTGGGATGGCTCAGCAGTTAAGAGCACTGGCTGCTCTTCAAGAAAATTTGAGTTGGGTTCCCAGCACCCACATGGCAGCTAATAACTGTTGGTAACTCCAGTTCCAGGGAATCCAACTACGTCTTCTGCATGTCACAGGTGCACTGTCATACATGCAGGCAAAATACTCATACATATAAAATAAAAAAAAATATTTTTAAAGGATTTGAAGGGCATTCTGGACAGCAGTTCTCACTGTAGCATGCACCTAGATTTAGAGATCTACCTTCCTAAAATTTCTCATTCTGGAAGTCTAGAGCAGGCTTTAAATCTCCATTTCAATCCAGTTCCCAGGGGATGGAAATAATTCTGGTCTAGATAAAGACTTTGAGAACCACTGTTTAACAGTAAAAGTATTCTATGCAAAACTATATCTAGTCCTATAATTTTCAATCAAAAATAGCAGTTTCACTTTTACTTTATTATAAATACTCCAAATAGAAATTGTTCTTCTATAATTTAAATATAATATTCCTAACATTTCTTTCATTTTTTAAAAATAGTCACAGAAATATTTTTCTATTTAAAAGTAATTTTAATTGAAAGATCCCTAACAATATTATTTTTGGTAATAATAATATCATTTATTTCCATTATTTATCAATATCTAGAACATTTAATTTAAAAATCAACACAGACACGTGACCTAGAATGATTGATAGTATGGATAGGAAGAGTTATTTCACTCGGGAACCTTGAAATGAGTGATGGTCTGTGCATTTCTCAATCTCTCTTGTGAAAGGCACTCACAGTTATTTATGCTACCTTTCTTATTGGTATTTTAATGACACAAGTACAATTTGAAGGTTGTTTCAGATTACCTATAAGTAGTCTTATTAGTATTAACACATTAAAATTAAAATATATAATCCCATAAATTTATAATTTTGTCTAAATGTTTAATGAATTGTCAATGACAACAATAAATTCTCTGCATTATTTTCTGCCAAACATACTGACTAAAAGCAAGTGCATTACAGTTTCTAAAATCTAGGACATTGAGAACAGCTGAGACTATTCAGCAATTTCTAAATAAGATCTGCTTGGTAGATATGAATAGCTGATAGCTACTCTGGGAGTTCATACATATGATGACTTACCTTGTCAACTTACTGGGGCACTATATTCAGGGGGAAGGCTATATATTTATATGCAGAAATGAAGATACGGCCATGGAGAAAACTGAAAAGCCACTGAAAGGGGTGAGAAAGAATCTTAACTACATGACTGACAAGGGAGAATTTCTTTCCCAAAAGTAGTGCAACAGCACTGTATTAAATACTTGTCACAAAGGTCAGAGTTATAACACAAGGTGAATAGCATATGGGATGTGAACTATGTGGTAAACTGGTGTCTTAACATTGTTTTAAGTTTAAATGAGAAATATTAGAAACAATACCCCCTTTATTCTGTAATCTTAAAAGTGGGAATGAAGGATATTTTACACTAAGTGAATTTGACTTAGGTTCAATGCAAATTGAACTAGTTGGGGTGAAGCAGACTTGAATTGATTGTACATTAAATAATCGATTTAACTGAATTATCCAGAGTAAAACATTGAGAAATATTGATTTTTCAGTGTTTTCAATATTGGTCCACATATCATTACTACCCTTTTTGTTTATGAACTTCAATATTTATAAAGTTTCCACAATGTGTTCATGTCAAATTCTCTTAATCAGATTGATCCAGGAACATCAACACTTAAACTTCTATTTTCTTTTAAATAATTGATTTGGGGGAATAGTTTTTTCTTCATTTAGTTCAGAGTCTGACAGTCCCACTTAAAGACATTCTCCAATTCTGCATCATTATAGACTCAATGGACTCATTTACAATTTTCCATATCAAAAATTCAAATTTATAAAGAAGTAATGAAATTGAAACAAAAGTGAATAAGGTTCATTGGCAGTATGATGGTGTGCTTTTTAGAACCAATGCCAAACTACTATTGTTTTATTTATTTATTTTCCTATTCTTAAAGCACCGTAACCGAATTTGAAATTAACCACTACTGTAAGCCTAAAACATATTATGTCTCATTAAATAATTCCCATTCAGTTGCCCTAGTGTTTAAGTCTCTTATCTGTCCCTAGGCAAATAGGCTTCTTGGAATAGCATTTTGCCTGACTCTCCCACAACTTGCCAGTTGGCCGTTGGCCTTCACATATTTCTAACAAGAACAGGGCCCAAATCAAGAGAATAAATTGTTTTAGACCTACAAACCACAACACTAGAATCACCATAAATGCTAGAAAATATTATTGGTGACTTCTACTCAACCAGTACAAATCAGCCTAAGTTCTGCTGCTCTTGTAGCTGACAGAGTGAATAAAAAATTTCCTCTGGAACGTCCTTGGCATTTTGTTACAAAGGTTAAAAGAACACATTCCCAAGGTTTTCTAAGTGACAAAATTGACAGTTAGAGTAAGTATAATACACAGCACCAGTCTTAAATCTGACCCAAGTGACTCAAATTCTGATGAATTTTTAGTTAAAGGAATGTTTATTTTAATATTTTGAATATTGGGACCGGAGAAATTGCTCAGTGGTTAAACAGCATTGGCTGCCCGACCCAGATCTGGTTCCCTGTGGCCACATGGTGGCTAACAACTGTACATTATTTCAGTTCCAGGGGATCCAATGCCTTCTTTTGGCCTCTGTGGGCATTACGTGCATGGGTGCACTTGCATACGTGCAGGCAAAACATGCTTACACGTAAAATAAAAATAAATAAATACAATTATTTTTAAGATTTTAAATGTTTTCCAAAGAAATATTGCTTTTGTTTTGATAGTTAAAACAGGACAGCATTATCTCTCATAGATGTTTGAAGATACTACGTCATACTCTTACTTTACAAAAGAAAAAATGTGTTAGTATTTAAGTGTAATATAGTTTTACCTGAATACCAGTCTGTTTTAAAGAATATTCTTGTCCAATGAGTTTGATGTTTTTTTTAAAAAAATTATATTTATTGTTTTTATTTTATGCATTTGAGTGAGTATATTGCCTGCATGTATGCAAGTACACTTATGTCATGAAATGTCCGTGGAAGTGAGAAGAGGGTGTTAGATTCCCTGTAAACTGGAGTTACGAACAGTTGTAGCAGCTATGTTAGTACTGGGAATCGAAACCAGGTCCTCTGAAAGAGCAGCCAGTCCTCTTAAACGCTGAGCCATCTCTCGAGTCCCATGATTTTTTTTTAACTAAAATTTGAGTACATTTGAACAGACAGCTTAACACTTAGACACATTTGTGTACCGAGTAATTTATTCATCATTTGCATATATTTAACTGGACATTATCATGATAGTAGTTGTCATAACATACTATAACTGGATATGAATTTTCATATTACTGTAAGGTAGAGTCAGAAAAATCAAAGTATTATCTTGGAAATAGAGGTTTTCAATTAAATGGTGAAAAAGAACTGAATGAAGTCTCAATTCAGAAGCTAGATCTTTAATACATGAGTATGTTCACTGAGGCAGAGATAATAGCCATCGGTAAATCTGAAGGGCTAGCATTGTTCAGAAAACTTTCTCTGCAGCCTCAGGATATAATGAAATAAAAATGAACCATTATTAAACAAATTTAACAATTTAATTTTAAACTTGCTGTTGTGTGGATTTGAATAATGAAAAGTCATTTTATGCTTATTTCATTTGACTTTAAGCATATCTTGCTTTTTGTTTCATCTGTAAAAGATAAAGCCGTTTTGAAAATACTCAAAATGCTAATTAAATGTAGGAGCCACAATAATCCTAAAATAAAAGTGAATATTAAAGAACATTTTGCAATCCTTTCAGTCCTTTTCCTTATATTATTTTATCTCAATTCTTAGAACATTTATATTCATCTTTGGTTCATTTCGCTTAAGCATTTCAAAGTAGAAAATATATTGAATAAAAATATGTTTTGTTTCAATAGTAGTGAGTGCCTACCACAAAGAACTAAAATTAAGTAAAAATTATAATAAGTCAATGCAGGTGTAATATATCGTACAAGAGCTCACAGCCTTAGATTTCTCAAGTAATCATTATTCATAATGCAAAGGTAGCTTTTCCTTAATTTGTTTTAATGAGAAAAAGCATCTCTATGCACTGATTATACAGAGAAATATAAATTCACCCTGTATTTTCCAGGCAGAATAATGTCGTATCTTATGGCTCTTAATGCATTTTGCCTTGCCGCCTGTTTCTTTATAAGCCTATATAATGTTAGTCATTGTTTATATGAAATAATATACATTAGAGTTAAGCTATGTAATCACAGGGACTTTTGTGCTGCTCTATCCCCAATTACTGGCACATTCCCGGCATGTAACAATTGCTCCGCAATATTTTTGAATAAATGAATATATAAAGTGAAGAAACAAAGGGCAAAATATTCTCTTTAAGCTACCTAAGACCCCTAAAAAATTGTTTCTAGATAATTTACTATTCCCATTGCCACCATCTTGTTTCTGGCCATTGTTACTTTCTGCTTTTATGTACGAACTTTCATTGCCACTTGACGTTTTGGAGATGAACATGCTTCCCACAGAGGGTCATGACTTTTCTGTTGTTCCTGCTCTGAAAGAAATTCAGTCATCTCATTTACTCAATAAGTCTCTCCTGCCATACCTCAGTATCCTTGCACTTTTTGAAACCCATGACACAATTTCTCTTAGCATGAATTGCTTTGGTTTTTTTTTTTTTATATATATAGCCCACTAAATAGTCTGTCTTTGATAATGATTATGTGAGTCCTGGTGCACATCTGCATAGTACACAGTAGGTATAAAATAAATGTTTTCAAGTGAATTGAACCCAATTACAGGGGTTGAAGAACAAGACATTCATTCCCTTTTGGAGAATGTGTCAATGGTTGGTTTGCAAAAGCAATCTCATTGAATACGACCACAAGCATGCTCCAGAAAAATGCCCAGAATTTGTCTGTCAGTAATACCCTCTGTGTCATACTTCAAATTTCAAAAGATTACTTGATTGTCCACAAATGCATATTAGGCTTTCTTACCTCTTATTCTTTTGTAAGCTCTAAACATCCTGCATTTATGACATTCTCTTCTATGTCAGTTTCATATACTACATCCGGATGTCTACTTCTAGGAGACCCCACCTTGTATGGTAGAAGAGTGAAGAAAGACAAGTTATCATGAGGTAATATGGAGAGTCACCTCCAAAGAGGCAGGTACCTAAGATTACAATCTTAGTCTGTGGCTCTGTCACCGATGAGCTTATTATCCTCTGCTTCATATAGTATCCCCGAAGTACTCCAAACTACATTTTGTGTGGCTTTCTATTTCTAGTGTTGCCTGACATAATGATTAACTAGTGGTAGGTAGAATGAAAGAGAGGAATCAGACCTAGTCACTCAATTTTTTATATTTCTTTATTAATATTTTATTATTTTATGTGTATGTGTGTATTGCCTGTGTGTATGTAAGTACACCTGTGTCATGCAATGCCCACAGAGTACAGAAGAGGCTGTAAGATCCCCTGGAATTGGAGTTATGGACAGTTGATAGCTGCCATATGGGTGCTGGGATTCGAACCCAGGTCTTCTACAAGAACAACTAGTGTTCTTAACCATTGAGCCATCTCTCCAGTCCCTATTCACTAATTTTAAAGCAACCCTGATATGTCTCTCATTTTCCATTCTTCTACAACAGCACTGCTTGAAAAATATTTACAAATGAACTTTGTTATAATCTAATATTTGGCCATCTCTTAGATCATAATGATATTTAATTACTTTCTTCGGTGGAAAACCACTAAAATGACAGAGAGGGGAGGGGGACACAGAAGGGGAATTGGAAAACTAAAAGAGAAGACCATAAGCTCAGTCTCTAAAATCCCAATCCTCATAAGGGCCTCTTTGGACAAAGTAGAGAAAGCCCTACTTCGTTCAAAGACATTCCTATCATATGTTAAGGCCCACCAATTGATAAGGGAGTTTATGTTGGATTTCTATTGGATTTTAATAAACAGCTCTATAGAGTTACTTAGAATAACCTTTTTTTAAAGTCTTCTGATTTTTTTTTACATTTTCATTTTATCTCATTAAAGTAACATTCAAGCCAGGTGTGTTCTTGCAGGCTTATAACCTCAACATGGGGACACTGAGGCAGAAAGATTGCCATGAGTTCAAAGCCAGACTGGGCTGTATAGTAAGCTCCAGGTTAGACCGGGCTACAGTGTAAAACTGTGTCAAAATAAACAAATAAAAAAGCACTCTGAAGGTTACACCAAGTTGCTCCACCACCAGAATAATGTACTTTCCTTAAATAGGTTGCTCACTCTTTTTTTTA
>NW_008359081.1:9582604-9586413 GCF_000622305.1 Nannospalax galili | reverse complement strand
AGAGAGGGGAGGGGGACACAGAAGGGGAATTGGAAAACTAAAAGAGAAGACCATAAGCTCAGTCTCTAAAATCCCAATCCTCATAAGGGCCTCTTTGGACAAAGTAGAGAAAGCCCTACTTCGTTCAAAGACATTCCTATCATATGTTAAGGCCCACCAATTGATAAGGGAGTTTATGTTGGATTTCTATTGGATTTTAATAAACAGCTCTATAGAGTTACTTAGAATAACCTTTTTTTAAAGTCTTCTGATTTTTTTTTTACATTTTCATTTTATCTCATTAAAGTAACATTCAAGCCAGGTGTGTTCTTGCAGGCTTATAACCTCAACATGGGGACACTGAGGCAGAAAGATTGCCATGAGTTCAAAGCCAGACTGGGCTGTATAGTAAGCTCCAGGTTAGACCGGGCTACAGTGTAAAACTGTGTCAAAATAAACAAATAAAAAAGCACTCTGAAGGTTACACCAAGTTGCTCCACCACCAGAATAATGTACTTTCCTTAAATAGGTTGCTCACTCTTTTTTTTAAACCCTTGTTCCATTTTTATAAAAACATTCCTAGATGATACCAAAAACTGAAACTTCATGACTCAACTAAGACAGATAGAGATGCTTGAAAAAACAGCACCCAAACCTGCTTGCAACATAATAGAATTCACCTAGAACATATAAAAAATGTATTTGGTACTTAACGTTTATTTGGGAATACATCATAAGATATCGGTAGAAAACTTTGAGACAGCTAGACAATAACTAATAGTGTGTAGTGTTATTAAGCAATGCAAAAGTGCCTAATTCTGTATACTTTTTCAATGCTGGGAGTCGAACCCAGGATCTTGAAAAGTTCTCTAACACTACACTACATCTCCTACATCCCCTGAACTCTACTTTTTATTTTTTAATTTATTTTAATGAATATTTTATTCAGTTTTCTGTATTTCAGACAATAAATCTTAGTCATATTTAGATCCCCTCCCCTCCTATCTGCACCTCCCCATAGATGCGCACACACACACATGCACACACACACACACACACACACACACACACACACCCCAAATTTCATGCATTTTGTCACATAACTTAAGGCTTATCCTGTCAGGCTTTTGCACCTAGATGTCCCTCGGTGCAAGCTTATCTGCTGGAGTCTAGTCAGCCTGCCTAGAATCACTCACTTAAAGATGATCAACTCTCCCTCACCCTGCAGTAATCAGTTGGTAATAGTTCCTCGGCTAAGGTTGGAGTTTGCTGCCCATTTCCCCAGTTCTATGCTGTGTTTTTGTCTGATCGACTGTTTATTTTTAACATACACATATTAAGGATTTTTCACGTAGCAGTTATAAAAAAATCTCCCATTTAAAATTATGTACATAGACTTGTCTTCCGTTAATGAGTTTTCAGATCTTGGGAAAGAACAGATAATGAATACATAAACAGACAAGTTAGTACTCACTTGGAAATTGGAGAGTGGACTGCTGAAATGAGACAAATCAAGATGCTTACTCTGGATAGAACAATGAGGAATTGTCTCTCTTTAATAGTAACATTTAGCTAAGATGGAAAGTATTCAACTAGGAGGCAACTAGTAGAAACTTTAAAATCTAAGAAGAGGGAACTAAGTGAAGGATAAGCTTGGTGAAATTTCCAAGTTCAGCAACCTTCAAGTTCTTACTATTAGGGAAATGCCAGATTTTCAGGCCTGCCTTCAACTATGGAATAAAAATATCAGGTAAAACCAAGCTTCTCTGTGTCAACAAATCCTCATGAGAATAATATGTCCTGTTATTTGAAAATCAATGTAATAAACCTAAGTTTTGAGCCATGTCGCAGAGGGAAAGAGCAAGATTGTATCTCTATTCAGGAACAATAATAGTAGCAAATGGTACACAAACCATGGAGTATTTGCAAGTTCTAAAATATTGTTAAAGTCCAGGATACAGCCCAGTGGTAGAGTACTGGCCTAGCATGCATAAGGCTTTGAGTCCATCCCCAGCCCGGAAAATAAAAGAACAAAAAAGCTAGCTAATCATAAAACATATCTGCCTAAAATAACTAATGAATCTGAAGATTATTTTCTTTGTAATTGTTATTTTTATATTTCTAATTTATTCTTTTTATGTTTAATTTACTTTTATTTATTTTTAATTGAATTTGCAAACTTCATACAATATATCTTGATAATATTTAGATCTCCTCCCCTATCTGCACATGCCTCCATAGCTTTCCCATTGGATTCATGCATTCTGTCATATGCTAAGGCCTATCAAGCCAAGTTTGTGACCCAAACTTTCCTCCTTCACTGTGAGTCTATTCAGTGGAGCATGGTCAAGCTATCTAGTGTCACTCACTTAAAGAAAACCAACTCTCCCTCTCCCAGTAGTCATCAGTTGCCAATAGGTTCTAAGCTAAGGTTGGGACTCCTTAACCCATTTCCCCACTTCTGTTCTGGCTTTTTGTCTGTTTTGACCTTGCATGGGTCTTTTGCATTCTTTTACCATTGCTGTAAATTTATATGAGCAACTTCCCAGTGGCCTGGTAAACTTTGTCTTCCTGTGGTCTTCCACCACTCCTGGCTTGTACAGTTTTTCTGCTCCTTCTTCAGCAGTGGTCCCTGAGCCTTGGGTGGCAGAAGCTTGATATACATGTTCTGTTTAGGCATAAGCTGTCTGAAGCTTTTTTCCTCCACACTTCAGACAGTTTTGGCTTTATGGGTTAATCACTTTCTGTTCCATGGGGAAGCTTTACTGGTGAGAATTGAGAGACACATTAATATTCTTTCTGCACCCTGTTCCATTATATCCCCTGAGCCTTAGGTTTAGAGGTTTCATTAGAGATGTATCATGTGCGAAAAAGCAGTTGCAGACGTAGTAGCTTAAAAATCCTACTGAAAAATACACATACAAAATGTATAAGAGTGCATATGTATAGCTGAAGGTCACATAAGAACACCAAGACAATCAGTGCCATGCATTGGAAACCTCCCTTCAATTTGTTAGTCAAGGTAGTCCAGGAGACTCCCAGAACAACTAAAGCTATTACTATAGCCCTTGATTGCTTCCAGGAACTTGAAGATAAAGAGCCTATTGCTGAAGACAGGCCACACTTTGGACATAAAACTTGAGGAATCAAGCTGAAATTGACAAGTAAACCTCCTTCATGAAGACTAGCTCTCATGGTATCAGAGGTGACTGTGAAAGTTGCAAAGGGAGAAAACCAGTCAGTGGTTCTACTGAGCTGTAAGGCCTTACGAACACAACAATGAGTTGCCCAGCAAACTAGTTCTATTGGGACAATAGAGGCGCTTTTATCTTGGTGGTATTCAACAAACAGCTGTTTAGTTGCACCTAAGGCCTGCTCAATCAGAAGAAACTCATGTGTGGGACTATAAACAAAGCCAAATACACATGACTAGAGAGGTCATAGATCCTAAAGAAAAACCTGCATCTGTCACATTCCTAGACCACAATGTCATTCTTACTGTACTCAAGTTATGTATCATTATAGTTACAGACAAGTATACCTCTCACCATTCATTGAAGAAACTTCTTTTTGTGACAGATGGAGATGGAGATTATTAGAGAGTTCCACAACTGGTCAAATGCAGACAATATTTTTCATTTATTCTTTGAAAATTTCATGCATGTAGTGCTGGAGAAATGGGTCAGCAGTTAAATAGCACTTGCAGCTCTTTCAGAGGACCCAAGTTGGGCTCTCAGCACCCACTTTGAGCAGTTCACAACCACTTGTAGCTGTAGTTCCAGGGGATCCAACACTCTCTCTTCTAATTTATGCAGGTACCAACACACATG
>NW_008359081.1:9529792-9582553 GCF_000622305.1 Nannospalax galili | reverse complement strand
AATAAGAGAATAAGTGTTTTTAAAAATGAAAAAAAACATGTATATATGTACATTCAATGTGTATTGATCATACCTGCCCCCCCCATTTTCCTCTTCCAGCTCCTTCCAGGCTGCCTTTCCCAACTTTGTGTCTTTTCTTTATATCCCACTGAGTTCAGTTAGTACTGCCCACATGCCCATTGGTTTGGGGCCATCCACTGAAGCATTGGCCACCTACAAATGGTCATACTCCCAGTGAAAGTGACTCTTCCTCCCCTAGCAGCCATCAACTGCAAATGTCTCCTCAGTGACTTATATTTCTAATGAATTATGGATTATTACTTATTTTTAAATAAGTTAGCAGATTTCATTAACCCTATTTTGCTTTATGCGTTGTCACATATAATTAAAATTTCTCAGAAATAAAGTATTGGCTTTCCTTCTCCGTTTCCTTAGCAGCCTAAAACATAGCCTACTTAAATGATTTGTTTATACTCATTAGAAACCCTTTTATTTTAATTGTGCATATTTTGCTATTAGCCTCTGTAAAATGCCCATGAAGTACCTTTTTATTAGTTTTAATTGTGTCATTAGAAAGCTGTGGAAAGCTTAAAATGGCTTTGTTTGTTTGTTTGGTTTGTTTGCTTGCTTTTTTCTATAAAGGAGAAATAATTAGCAGCCAGACATAGGACTACAGAATTAAGTTT
This sequence comes from Nannospalax galili, assembly GCF_000622305.1. Classification (NCBI taxonomy): domain Eukaryota; kingdom Metazoa; phylum Chordata; class Mammalia; order Rodentia; family Spalacidae; genus Nannospalax; species Nannospalax galili. The sequence continues at coordinate 9,581,867 of NW_008359081.1, read as the reverse complement.
TCAAGGAAATAAAAGGAACTAAGATTGTTCAACTTGTCCTTAAAAGTTAAAATCTTGGGTTGAGGATATGACTCAGTGAGTAAAATGCTTGTTTTGCAAGTATCAGGACCTGGGTTCGGATCCTTATCACTCAAGCATGCTGCTGAGTGTGACAATGCATGCCTGTAACCCCAGCACTGGAAAAGTAGAGACAGGAGGATCCTGTAGGCTCACTGGCCATTCATCCAGTCTTGTGGAAATAGCAAGCTGTAGGTTCAGTGAGAGACCCTATCCCAAAAGTTGGAGAAATGATCAAAGACAACTCCTGATAGTCAACCTCTGATTTCCATATGCACATGTGAGTGTACTCTCACATACATGTACACACACATGGAAAAATGTTAAGTTAAAAGCTTTCCTCTATAATCAGCGCTGTCCTTTTCTTCATTCTCATGTATATTTAGCCACAGAAACTCAGTGGTTAACAACGCTGCTCTTACAGAGGACCCGAGTTTGGTTCACAGTACTCACGCTGGTTAGCTCCAACTGACTGTAACTCTACTCCGGGGTAGCCAACACTCTCCTCCTACAAGTACACACACAGCACATACATGGCATACATACACTCCCACAGATATACACATACACCTACGTAAAAATAAATCTTTTTTAAAAGTTATGGGTGGAAAAAGTGGTCATTATTGAAGGGTAAAGATATTTAGTCTTTATTTTAAGAACATTGGTGTTAAAGCTTCATGGATGCTTCCAGAACAGGGAATATGCAGAATTATAGCACTTGATACAGGAGAATCATAAATTCTCAGCTAACCTAGGCTGCATGGCAAGGCACAGTCTCAAAAAACTTGTGATCAGTGCAAAAGGGAACACATTTTTAAAGTACATTTTATGTTGGGGTGTGTAATTTTTCAATAACATGAAAGGAAGTAAGAGCTCCTTTCTCATTTCAAAAATGATTCTTTATGTAAAACAAAACATAGCAGTCAATTGCTATTTTTCTTATGTCACAAATTTGGAATTATGCTGAGTATGAGAAGAAACCATACTTAAAATGTGATTACTGATAATTGTTTGGAAACTAAGAACATGAAGTTTTTTCAAGCTAACAGACGTCATATTATTTTCCTAAACTCTATTAATCTATTCTTCCCCAAGTTGTCCTGATTTCACCACATCTAAGTTATTAGTTCTGAGTCTTTTTTTCATTATTTATGTTCTTATTCTGTTTGTTCGTCAAAAGTTATCATGCCCAAATATGACAGTTTACAATTGGTCTGAAACCTGAATGCAAGGGAAACAATGGAACCACATAATATTTAGCTTTCAGGCTACTGCCATAAAAACTGATACTGGAAGGGAATTTAATTGCATCTCTATTTTTTTAAATACATGCTTCAATGGCATAATTTGTTGTCAAGAATAATGCTTCTGTCATAACTCCATGCAATCCTTCAGAAATTGGAAGAAATCAGGACCTCAATATTATAAAGAAAGTAACGTGTCTCAGGAGGTTTGTTTTTGTTTTTGTTTTTGTTTTTATTTTGAGGGGGAGATCCACGAGACAGCCCCATAGCATTAGAAGTGAGAATTCTCACGAAAAAGAACTGGGGGTGAGGGGGAAGGTGCCTGACACGTAAATCAGAAGTAAGGGAGAATGGGCAATCAGGTAAAGTTAGTTGAGGTAGTGACTGCTGTCAGTGGCCCAGCCAGATTCCCCCTGGGGCTGGTGTACTTGTCCCCCAGCAATTATAAATTCTAACTGATAAAGACTCAAAAGGGAATCCTTTTCCAGAGAACCTCCCTCAACGGAAAGGAAGAACTACCCATTTATTCTCTCCTAAGATCACCAACGGTGCAAAAAAGCAATCCCTTTGTTTCATCTTGTGTTGCACAGTTCCCAAGGAACAAACTGATTCTGCTCTCCATGTGGGACCACACGTGCCCATAGCTTTCTTGTCTTCTCTTCCTCCTTCTCGCTCCTTCCCAAAAGAGCACTCATTCTTTGCTTCCCTAAAACCTAGCCTAAGGCAGTAGGCATCACTGAGCATGTATCCTGGACATCACATTAGGTAGGAGACAACCACAATCAAAAGTCAATAAGACAATGATGGAGGCTTTCAAGTGCCACGCATTTCACGAAAGGCTTGCCTACCCTTGACCATATATTTCTTTGAGATTGGTACAATCGTGTTTGAGGAGCTCATTCTCCAAGGATATTTTAGAAATCCCCATAGGTCTGTGTACTGTGATCTTTTCCCCTTTGGCTGGGTTTTGACCTCAGATTATTTCCAGGTTTGCTAGTTCAAAAGAAATGGAGCAAAGGAAGGCCAAAGAGGGGAAAGGCTTCATGGCCCCAGGCCATGGGGTTCCAGAATGCATCAGGGCTTTTCTAAACAAAGGTCTTACAGGAGGTGGAGATTAAAAGATTAACATTCCTTGTCATGAAACAAAAATTTCACAACAGTTTGGAAGACAAAAACTAAAATTTAACGTTTCATACATTAGTATGATACAGCCATCCATAAATTCAGATGTTGTAAAACATAGCTAAGCTGTACCCATCCTCAATTTCTGGGCTCCTGAGAACCATGAGGACTTCATTTTCTCCCATTTAAATCCACTAAAAGATCTGTTTGCAGAATCGGATTTCTATCTTTTCCTTCTGAAGCTTCCCACAGCTGACCCAGCATGAAGGATGCTGGGACTTTGTCCAATACCTCCTCTGTTTAGGATATTTTTTCAGGGTCTTGGTTCACAAACACTTGTTCAATAATGATTTCTTGCAGAGAAAAATATGTTTAGTCATTATTTCATTTCTTAAGTAGTGTTAAGTAGTATTTGTCATATAAATTTCTCTGCATGGTGTTAATAACCTTAGAATAATATTTCTTCATGGTTTTGACTGGACCAGTTTTGAATTCCTAGCAAAGCCTAACAGGACCCATACAAGTGAATAGGTTCAAATTTCAGAAAGATTGAATGCCTTAAGAAAGGAAGATTTGTAGACTTTCAGTAGCACTGTTTGTTTGTAGCTAAAGATATATATGTTATGTATGTATATAAGATTTATAAATCTTATATACATATTACAGACAGACAGACAGACAGACAGACAGACAAAGAAGTTATTGGTGCATCCCAGACTCTCCTCTCTCTTTTGGTTTAGTCATATAATAATACTCCTGCTACGTGGCCTTACACTATCTTGGATATCCACATTGACATTTTTATTTTCTCTCCATCTACAAGCATCATCTTGTTTTACTTCTTTCCTAATCCAGTTTAGATCCCACAGTCTGTATTTCAATCACATTCTGTCTAAAATTGAAACTCCCTTATCCCTAAGTATTTGTGCCACAACCATCTGACAAAACCTTAAACATGGATCAACTGTTTTCTCCTTTCTTGCAAGGAACATTGTTGGCGAAGGGAATTAGGACAGATTGGTTCTGCTAAAAGCATTTGATCCCCAGCCTCAAATGGGCTCTCAGTTCTGTGTGGCAACCTCACTGCATTTCATAGGTCAACTCCCTCTCACAGCCTCTATCAATACTATTTCAAATGTTTCCAACTCTTAGCTTTCATTCATCTTCAAACTGAGTGAATATTCATTACACACTATGCACTAAACACTCTACCCAATCTGTTGCTTCCAATTTCACAGAATAAACAAAGGTTCTCAAAATCGAATTCCTGGGGCTTGGAACATGGCTCAGTGAGTAAGAACATTTGCTGTGAAGGCAAGAGGGCCTGAGTTCAGATTCCCAGAAGCTACGTAAAAGCCGGCATGGTCTCATGGACCTGTATCCATCCACAATGTTAGAAGGTGAAGCCAAGTAGATACTTGGAGCTTACGGGCTAGCCAGCCTACCCAAAACAGCAAGCTTCCAATTCAGTCCATGAGAGACCTTGTCACAAGGGAACTGACAGAGAGTAATAGAAAATGCCTATCACACACACACACACACACACACACAAGAATACCCTCAATGCACATTCTCATTTTGCAAAGTGACCTTCTGTGTCTTACAGCAGGAAGTGTCTCTTAACTGTCAAGTCAAAATTGCTTCCTCATAAAAATGGCATTTCTTGATAACAGACAATTCCTGTCTTTTTTTTTCACAAAAGTGGTTGATGACTGTAATTCCAAACATAGCTGAAAAAAACCTTAACTACATAAAGATAAGCAAAGATATGACAGGCAATTTAATTTTGTAAAAAGAAAAACTTGACATATCAGACTTATATATCATTCTAAACCAGTACTTTTGTATCTATACTCAGACTACATTTAATGAAGTGAAAATTTTGCCTGCATGAAACTAGTCATAATAAAATTAGCCTTGCTTTGCTCTTCCACGGAGAGCATATTCCAGATGTTTAAGTGATTCAAAGAATTCCACAGTATGACAGCGCCCTTCAATGTTTCTCACACACTGCTTCCAAATTAGAATAAAGTCTAATGAAATTCTGGCTTCATTTAAGTAGTGTATCATTACTCTTTGGTGTTAGCAGCACTTTTTGACAGTTTACGTCCAGTCAGTATTTAGGAATTCAAACAGAAATCTATGTTTAAAATACTACAATCTCTAATAGTTGAAATATATTCAAACCCTATGTTGCATCCACTTAAATAATATAGTACCAGTATTCACATTTTACATATTATTGTTATTACTTTTCTTCTTGCTGTGATAAGATACCCTGAGAAAAGAGAAAAAGCTTATTTTGAGTCACAGGTCAAGAGTACAGTCCATTATGGTAAGGGAAGTCAAAGCAGCAGGGGCTTACGGCAGTTGCTCACCCAGCATCTACACACAGAAAGCAGGAGATGAACGCACATGTTCAGTTGGCTTCCACCATTTTATGTAGTCCTAGACCCAAGTTCAGAGACTTGTGCCACCTTCCTTTAAAACTTCTGGATTATGTTGCTAAAGAGATGGCTCAGTGGTTAAGAACATGCCTGCTCTTGCAGAGAACCCAGATTTCATTCCCAGCACTCACGTGGCAGCAGAAACCATCAGTACCTCTAGTTCCAGGAGACCCAACATCCTATTCTGCCCTCTTTGGGCATTGCATGACATGGGTGCAATTATATACATGTAGGCATAACAACTCATACACATAAAATAAATCATCATCATCATCATCATCACCATCTTCTGGATTAGTTGCTTTTCTGTTGTGATAAATGCCATGACCAAGGCAAACTTGAGAAAGAAGAGTTTATTAGGCTTGCAGTTTCAGTGGGATAAGAGCCCATCATTGACATCATGACAGAGGAGGAATTGCAAGAAGAAACAGATGAGGCAGAAGGCCGAACCCTCACATCTTCAAGCAGGCACAGAAAGAGAGAGAAACACTTGAAATGGGAAAAACCTAAAGCCCACCACTGTGGTGTGGTTCCTCCAGCAAGGCCATTCCTCCTAACCTCCAAAAGCAGTGCCAGCAGCTGGGGACAGCCTCTGGGAGGCATGCTCTCATTCGAACTACCCCAGAGATGTATGCAGGTACTCAGCTAGCTTCCTCCTTTTTGTGTAGTCCGGGATTCAAGTGTAGTGAATGGTGCCACCCTCCTTTAGAAAGAGGCTTTCCACCCACTTCAGTTAACATAATCAAGACGATGCATCACAAGTGTGCCTGGAAGTTTGCTTCTTAGGGAATGCCAGACCTTATCTAGCTGATAATCAGTATTAACCATCACAGCACATAGGCTTTGTAATTCAGTGTGTAGGGATCATACTTGTGATGGGTAATTCTAGTTAATGACAGCCTTACAGCAGTGAGCCATCATTAGTATGAAGAAGTCACCAGAACCAAGAGCAAATGCCAACATGAACATTGACTGGATGCACCTTCATAAAACTCTGCAGCCTCCTTTCTTTTCTCATCTTTTCTGCTATCACTTACATCATTTCTTCCATACTCATATGCTTATTTCCTCTTCATAACGTCTAAGTGTCTAGATTCCTTGATTCAACTAGGACTGATCAAGACACATTCTGAAAATGAAACTTTGTCTAAAACTGCCATTTTATCAATTGACCTCTCCCTAATCAAAATTTTTATAACCTAAGCTGAGCATGGTGACACACACCTTTATTCCCAGCACCTGGGAGGCAGAGGCATGTGGACCTCTGTGAGTTCAAGGCTAGCCTGGTCTACATAGTGAGTTCTAGGACAGCTGGGGCTACAGGGAGAACCTGTCTCAAAAAGACAAAAAAAAATAGTCTATACCCTCTATTCACAGAAATCAAGAGACTGAGGAAGGGAGATTATGTGTTTCAGGCCAACCTGGTTTGCACAGCTAGTTCTAGGCCATCCTGTGCTATATAACAAGACCCTGTCTCAAAAATAATAATATTAAGTACTTAATCTCAAAAACACTTTCAGAATCTTCCGTGCAGCTGGTGAAATGGCTCAGCTAGTAAGTACACTTGCTACCCAGTCTAAGGACATGAATTCGATCCCCAAGACCCCTCATGGTAGAAGGAGAGCACCGACACCCACAAGTTGTTCTCTGACCACCATATGCGTCATGACACATATAGCCATCCCCACCTCATACACAGTAAATGTCAATTATAATTCACAAAACATTTTTGAAAAACTTTGATTATCATATACCTTAGTCAAAACTTTGGTATTTGGATTAAACTGAACATTTTTTAATTATAGTATTTAAATAGTAATAGCAGTTAGAGAAAAAAAACAGTATTAAAAACCTATAATAGATGTTCCATCTTCTGATTCAATTAGGAACTATAGTTTAACAGTTCATTGGAAAAGCCACCTAAATGGGTATCTTAATAAAAATATGTCTTAAACAATTGATTTTTAATTTAAATAGTCACAAATATCTTGATTTTATGTGAAAACTTTCTTTAAATGACAGGCCACTGATAGAAGTTCTCCATAGGTCACACTGATAATGCAAACTTTTTGATTTCCCATTCTGTGTGTGTGTGTGTGTGTGTGGGTGTGTGTGTGTGTGTGTGTGTGTGTGTGTGTGTGTGTGTGTGAAGAAAGAGTGCATCAGGAAACATGAGAATCTTTCTGACCTCACTCACACTCCTGAAATTTTAGGGTTGCATTCCTAATATTTGATTGGATTTAGATCCACATGCACCTACTTACCTTATTTGCTTTTCTTTTCTTTTGTATGCAAGTTTCGGGGGTATTTGACCTGATTTTTGAAGAAATAGCAACTTTATTTGGTCTTTAGATGAATAGCTCTTTGGTTCGAAAATCCTTAATTAGATTATGTAATTGTAATACTCACTGGCAAAAACAGGTTTGCAAGAATACATACAACTGATAATTGCATGAACACCTAACATTTCAACTAATGAATGTAGAAGGACCACACATGCTGATAGATACCTCAAACCTTTTTAGTTACTTATGCACAGATCCCTTCAGAGAAAATCAGTTATCATTGCTAGAAAGGAGGTGGAGAATGGAGCACTAATCCGTGACCTTTCAGAATTTATAGAGGGAGAGATGTATATTTTTCAAAGAAAATGAGAGGGGGGAGTTACTTTATGAGTAATTATAAGTACTGCAATTCATTTTTTAATTCTTTTCGTCTTCCAAAATACTGATACAGCATTGTACCCAGGATTTGGGGAGAAAAAGTCAAAATCAAAATATTTGACTCAAAGCATTGGAACGTGCACACTATGCAAGCCACAGGGAGCTGAAATCTAAGTATGATGTAACTTAAAAGCTGAACATCTCAGTGTTTGACAAGAAAAAGCAATCTTGTCATCTCCATAGTGTTCACCATCACGTGTTCAATAACGGTTACTAGAAATGCTAGAAAGGCATGTGATAATCTAGAAGAGGCTGGCAACATTTAGTATCATTGTCCTCCTGGTTTCCCTACTGATATTTCAGAAATCAGTTTTCTAACTTTCTGTTACACAAATCATAATGATTATGGATCACTTCCTTTTAGAGACACAAATACATGTATATGGGTTTAGCAGTCGTTCTAACCTGGGCACCTGGGCACTTGGTTCTTTTTTATTTTATTTTATTTTATTATTGGTGGTGGTGGTGATTTTTGAAACAGGGCCTCACCAGGTAGCCCTGGCTGGCCTGGAACCTGCTATGTAGACCACACTAGCCTCAAACTCACAGAGACCTGCCTGCCTTTTCCTCCTGAGTCCTGAAACTAAAGGTGTGTCCCACCAGGCCCAGCATTTCTGATTCTTTGAACAGTTGTATTTCTTTGTAAGAAATGAATAAAATTTATTAGCAACATTCATAAAACTTTTAAAGATTGATTCCCACGGCATTCCATCAATACAATGCTTAATAAACATAGGTATATTGCATGATGCTTCCATGTTCCTGATAAGAATGGGGTCTTTTACATTTTTATTAATGTATAATATATATCATAAAATTTACCCTGTTAAAATGTACAGATCAGTAGTGTTTATCTTGTACTTTAGGTGTGACTACATTAACACTACTATAATGAGAATTTGGTCAGGCCAAGTGAAGCCATATGTTTTGAATATATATTTTAATGACCACTTTTAAAAACTGTAGGGGCTGGATGTGGTAGCTCATGTCTTTGATTCAAGCACAGAGAACATGAGAGGCAGAGAAGGCAAAACTCTGCCATTTTTTAGGCCAACCTAGACTACATATTGAATTTCAGGCCATCCAGGGCTACATAGTGAAACTCTGTCTCAAATCAAAAAACAAACAAAACCCAAAAAAGACTCTAGAATACTCTCGCATTATGTATATATATGATAGTACATTAAATTGGGCGGGGGGGAGTGGGAAGATGTGGGGATAAGGGAAGGAATCTAAATACTATCAGACTATATGATAAGAAAATGGCAAAAATTAAATTTAAAAACAATAGAACACAAAATTTAAAAGTCTAAATTTTGCTTTGGAACATAGGGGATGAGTACTGTGAATTCGAAGTCAGCCTGGGCTACATAGCAAGACTCTCTATTTAAAAAAACAAAAACAGGGACTGGAGAGGTGGCTTAGCGGTTAAGAGCACTGACTGCTCCTGTAGAGGACCCATGTCCAATTCCTAGGACCCACATGTCAGTTAACAACCGTCTGTAACTCCAATTCCAGGAGAATCCTACACCCTCTTCTGATCTCCCCACACATTGGATACAGGTGTACATATATACATACAGGCAGTACACTCCTACACATAAAATAAAAATAATAAAATTAAAATAAAAACCAAAAATCATAAAACCTTAAGTTGAAGTTATTCTTCCCTTGGCAGCCCTACCATTTTCCAGAATTATTTTCATATTCTATCTATGTTTTCCCTGCTAAAAAATATACAACCAAGTTGAACAAAGTGGTTGCCATGTTATATTTTATCCAAGAACAATTTTAAGAATCTTAAATCTGTGTGATAACACATACTAGTTGTGAGATATTCAATTGATTTAAGAGGATAGTATCATCTTTCTTTTGATCGTACAAACCAGTTTTCATTAGGAACTGGAGGAAATGCAAAGGGTTACAGATCATGTCAGTGCAAATAGTGGTTTTATCAACACAGTTAACCAGAAAAAGAAATAATGCCTACCCAGATCAACAAGTCTGATAGCATGCAAAGTCAGTGGTGCTGTCTTTGTGCACTGATATTACATTACACAATCTTTTCTCCTAAGTGAGGGAGTTTCTCCATTAGATATTACTCATTGGAACATGTGGACATCATACATCATGTTAAAGATCCATAAACGCCATCTCGATAGGGTATATATGATGCATGATAATATCCTCTGCAAATCTACATGGAGTTATGTTCAACTGATCATCACGATGCATTGCATTAGAGACTTCTGCATTCAAGCTTCAGAGACAGCCAAGAAGGTCCCATGGGAGCCGTCAGAAGTTACTGCTACAAGGACTAAAGTACCAGGAGAACAGGAAGTCATTTTAGACCTTGACAAAATACCATCCTCTCAAAATTAAACTATTTATTATGTAGTTGCTGCAAAGTATGATTGCATTATTTTATGACTGAGTGTATCTTTTATTGTAAAACAATACTAATCCCTTTCTCCTTAAGAGATGAGTAGAAATTAGAGTCTAGTAGCATTTTATTTGTTCTTTTACTTTGCCATTCCAGAATTTTTTTGAGAGGTTTATGAGAATATGCACTCTGGCAGAGCATGATGCTGCATGCTTTTAATCCCATAACTCAGGAGGCAGAGGCAGGCCACCTCTATGAGATGGAAGCCAGCCTGGCGTATATACCAAGTTCCAAATCAACTTTGGCTGCAGGGAAAACCTGTCTCAAACAGGCAAACCAGCAAAATGTGCACTCTGGAGGAAGACAAACCGAAATATATATCCCACATTACACCATTTTTACCCATAGGATTTTGGTGATATTTAATATCTGCAAGATTCTTTTCTCAAATGTAAAATGAGAATTCTTGAAGTACAAGTCTCATAGGGTTGTTGTGTAGGAAAAAGATTAGATTGTGTGTGGATAGAGCTTATCACAACATTATGTGCCTAGCAAGTGTTTGATAAATATTAATTATCATTATCCATTCCTTAATAAACATACATAGTTACAATACCAACCACCAAAGTGTCTTTATCTGTATGGGATTCTATAACAACAGAAACGTCATAAACTGAGTGATTCATGAAGAATAGAAATTTATTTCTCACAATTTTGGAAGAGAGGAAATCCAGGTTTAAGTCTAGCAGATATGATATTGGATGAGTCTATCCTTCATAGACACTGCCTTCTCACTACTTCCTCAGTCAAAAAGAATAGCTAGCTCTCTGAAGTGTCTTTTGTAGGGACACTAATCTCTAAACTTACCTTTCAAAAGGACCCACCTCCTTATAGCATTGCTGGAGGTGTTATAATTTCTGTTAATTACTGATATTCTTTCTAAGATTTCAATGTATGAATTTTGGAGAAACCCAGACACTCAGACCATAAAATGAACAAATCTGAAAATGCACCCAAAACAAAACAAGATGTGTTATAGTTCCAACATGTCTATATTTTCTTGCTTTAAATATCTTTCAATTTGCTCACAGGTGCTTCGGGGAGAAATTGCCCCTCTTAAAGAGAACGTCAATCATATCAACGACCTTGCTCGGCAACTCACCACTTTAGGCATTCAACTGTCACCATATAACCTCAGCACACTGGAAGATCTGAACACCAGATGGAAACTTCTTCAGGTAGGCACGTTATGAACATTGCTGTCCCTTGCTGCATACAGTAAAATGGCATGCACATAAAGCTTGTTTGTAAAGAGCAATAAAATTTCTCCATTTGATGTTTGAATAGAACATGGAAGTAATAGAAATAATAAATTCTAGTACTTCATAAATCCTTGTGTAAATATTTTCAAGTTGCTACTATTACTTTTGAAAATGCCCCAAAGCTAAACTTCAAAATGTCTTGCGATAGTGCTAGAGACAGTGGTGAACCCAGTTGCTAGCAGGCAATCCCTTTGTGCTGCTGTTGCTTGGATTCTGATAGCATCCTTCCCATTTGGAAACCTAATTGAAAGAAAAGTCAGTAGTATGTTCTAATATTGTTTTAAGAACACACTTCCAGAGGCTGGAGAGATGGCTCAGCGGTTAAGAGCACTGACTGCTCTTGCAGAGGACCCAGCCTCGATTCCCAGCACCCACATGGCAGCTATGAATCATCCTTAGCTCTAGTTCCAGGGGATGGGCTGAAGCCCTCTTCTGACCTGACTCACATACATGCAGGCACATACCTGCAAGCCCTCTTCTGAACTGACTCACATACATACATGTGAGGTGCACTCACATACATGCAGGCAATACACTCATATACATAAAATAAAAATAATAAATTAAATTAAATTTTAAAAAAAAAGAACACACTTTCAAACGTGAGGCTGCACATGGAAATTTTTCATAGGTTTGTATACTAAACATAGGGAATAGGTGTGTGTTCCAGAGTCACACTTACTACATGTGCCACTTGTTAGCCTTTTTGAGCTTACTCTTTCATCTAAACAAAAAGATAATGAAATTCTCTACAATGTTAGTTTACGGTAGAATGAATAAGCCACAATAAATGGAAAGTCACTGAAGCAGCAGAACTTGTCCCACAGTACTCTATGCATTCTACCTCTTGGTGTTACTACAATTATGATTTTCCTGATAGTACATAGATTTTTCACTCAGACTAATTGGCTATGTGACCTTCAGGCTATTTAACCTGTGGTTGTTGGTTCCTTCATCTTCAGCATAGTTACCAAAACATTGAAGGAGCTGATTCACGTAGTTTTTAGAATAGCATTTGGCTTATAATAATAAGAACTCAGATGGTTATAGCAGTAAAAGTGTGTCAATATACTTGCTCTGCAGTGGATATTGTGTTCTACCTACTAAATGTAAAACTGGTTTATCCATAAAATTAGAGAATAGCATTGTTTTTCATTTCCATTTTCATAGAATGTAGATTGTATGCTCCTGAGAACAGATAGAAAACTGGGTTTGGAAGTATTTACTCTGAAAGTTTTAATAATGAAAACATGACAAACCAGATTACTCTGCCATCGACAATCCATTTAAAAATATGATTGAAAGTCCCATTAAAGTATTGCTAGATCTTTAATAAAAACAGTTTCCAAATTCAAGACCTCTTGAGATCTCTTATAATTTAATTCTTTTGTGATGGATCACCTTGAAATATTTATATGACTGATTGCTATAAGTGGCATTCACTAAAGGAAGACAATATAGTTAAATGATTCTATGTCAGGTGGCCCTGTAGAGTTCACTACTTTTAAAATCTTATCAGTTTCATTCTTAGAATATTTTTCATTTTAAGCATAAATAATGAAAGTAATGTGTCCAAAGGCACCAATTGTCATATCTGTTCCATTCAAGCAGTCTTGAATTGTGTTTTAAATTTTCTTATAGAGGATTGAATGTCAAATATTCTTTTCAGAATGTATACAAGATTTGTGACACCTACATGTAAATTCGTGAATGAGATTTAAAAATTATAACTGATAGCATAAACTTTTAAGAAACAATCTATGTGAGTTGGAGATGTAGAGTGCTTGCCTCACATGCGTCAGACCCTGGGTCCCATACATATCATTAAAAAAATGCTGTGTGATACATTTTACTTACTTACACTATTTATATGTATGATCAATGACTTAATTTTTGTCAAAGGACTTAATCATAAGTACATGGAAATTCATGTAAGGAGATAGTGAGATATAACAAAAAAACATAATCATTATAGGGTCAACATTCTCATTTTTAAACTGAAAAAATCCATTTTGTCTAATCCACTTTGCCAATTCTTTAATTCTGTATCTGGATATCAGGGAGAGATACACATGACAAAATTGAGTTTAGAACCAATGAGGATGTTTCTTCTGTTCATAATACAGATGTGGCTAGTTGAAATTGCATTAAGCCTTCCATAACTCTAAATTTAAACCTTTTATCCCAAGGCCACATAGACACAGCCTTTTCATTAAACAATTTAATCAGTGTTTGGTATAGGCTTTTTTTGTATGTAGCAAATTTCATATGTTTTTACTTTGGACCATAACCTTAAGGACTTTCTTAAAATGTACTTCTAGTAGAAAGCTGATAAGTCCAAGATTTTGGTTTGCATCTAGCTGACCCAAGTTGACTAAATACTTTTCTTTTACCATAATTCTAACCACTTCTAAATATGAGTTCTTATTCAGAAAGGAAACAAAGCAAATAAAAAAATTATATCAAACAATTTTATTCACTTTTGGAAGAGCAACTCGCATATTATTCATATGTACCTTTGCAAGAATGTGTGCAAAGACTAAGGTATTATCCAGGTTCATGTTAAAAGCCAGATGCAAATTCATATTTGCTTCTGTAAAGACAAAGAAAAATAGAAAAATAGAGTTGAAACAGAAAGGCAGATATAAAGGCAAAAAAAGGAAAACAGTCCTAAATTTGAGTGAAATAGTGTAATAGAAGGAATAAAGTTATATATTGTCATACTATGTCTTTCTTGATATCAAAGTATCTTGGGTTTAGTTACTTGAGAAATGCATTTGGTTTTGATAAGAAAACGACACTTGTATTTTAGCTGGATGTAAGATCAGTGAAAATGGTAGAAACATGTAAGCAAGACAGATGTGACCATAAAAAGCAGAGTAAGATCCTTGCCATTATCAAAAGTTCTGATACCATGTCTTTATTTAATCTTCACAACATCATGATTATGCATAATAATTACATACCATGATTATTCATTTTCACAAGTAAAGAAACTGAGACTTCAAAACTTGACTCAACTGCAGTCACATAGGTTGTAAATATCTATCAAGATCAGAATCAGGTCTTCAGAACTCTCTATTATTCTGTTTAGATTCTCTTAAACTTAAGCTTTAAAAATCCATATTTTGAACAACACAAGTACAAACTACTTCAACTTTTTCCATACTCCCCCTCTTTTTAAATTATTCTCAGATATATTAACTTTGAAATATTCCTTTAACAAACCAGGTCAGTATACCCTTAAAAATTATACTTCTTTCCAGGCGTGGTGGCGCACGCCTTTAATCCCAGCACTTGGGAGGCAGAGGAGGGCAGATCTTTGTGAGTTCAAGGCCAGCCTGGTCTACATAGTGAGTTCCAGGACAGCTGGGGCTACAAGGAGACCCTGTCTCAAAAAAGACAAAAAAAAAAAAAAGATACTTCTTGCTGTGTTGGGATTTGGGTTTGCTTTGCTCAGTAGGGGACCTACCGACTTCGGGGCAGAGAGACTTGATCAGCAACAGAGTCTTGGACCCTGGGACTTGTGTCTTTTCAACAAGCCATTTATTTCAAAGTTCAGATGGTTTTCACACATCCCAAGCAACTGGCAGTCATATGGGATATGGCAGTCGCATACAAAGATTTAGGGTTAGCTGGTGCCAGAAGGATGCGTAAGCTTTTACTCAAAGTTATCAATACCTATCTGGTAATTTATTGGTCACAATGTTTTCTTTCTTAGAGGTAAAAACATGGTAAACTTTTAGCTTTTAGCTCAGGAGTAAACCTTTAACCTGGCCTAATCTCTTAGCTAAGGATAGCTGAGTTATTTGTTCAGGACAAGGAGATGAGCTAAGGGTTGTTGACCAAGACACTTTCCTACAGATCAGGGAGCCGGCATTTATGATCAGGCCACTGTCTCCTGCCAGTCTCGTGGTATTCTGCAAGACAGAGATTATCAGAGTTACTGTTTTCAGCACCCATCCCTTTAGCAGAGAATGCAGCTTGGACTTAAAGGTTTTAGGCTCATCTCACCCTAGGGCTAGGCATCCTGGTTTCCTACATTGCTGGGCATGGTGGTGCACACCTTTAATCCCAGAAAATTAGAGGCAAAGGCAGGTGGATTTCTATGAGTTCAAGGCCAGCCTATTCTACATAGTGAGTTCCAGTCCAATTGGAGCTACAGGGAAACTCTGTCTCAAAAAAATTATACATCTTATTTCAAATATAAAAGTTTTAAACAGTATTTTTCTCATGCCTTTACAACATTGAAATTGCATTAAAATCTACAGAAAGTAATTTTATAAATCAATTCTTTTTTGAACTTTTAAAAAATTTTATTGAGACTTTCATACATGTATATAAGGTGTTTTGATCAAATTCATGCCCACTCCAACACCTCCCATATCTCCCCATCACTTTTTCCTGACAACTTCTTGTACTCTTTCTTTCTTTCTTTCTTTCTTTCTTTCTTTCTTTCTTCCTTCCTTCCTTCCTTTCTTTCTTTCTTTCTTTCTTTCTTTCTAATGGGGCTTTTTGTTACTCTAACATTCCCTATAATTCTTAAAAAAAACCAATCCTAGTATTTGGTCAAGTACATATGCATATCAAAAATCAAAGGGGAAGAATGAGAAACTTTTTTTGAATTTTGAAGCAATGCACATACATTGAGTGGTATGGCCATTTTATTTATCACAGAAGAGAATGGTGAACCATGTCTCTGCACTCACAGATAAATATACACATAGCAGCAAAGAGCTGAAAATATACTGTATCATAAGGAACACATCCTTTAAGAAATTATAGAATCTAAACACTTGAAAGACATGATTTTAAAGCCATTTATTGTAATGTATTAAATGACAGTATTACAAATTTTTCACATTCTGCAACTATTTCTAGAATTCTTCTGAGTTCATACAGAGGTAGTTACACACCTCCTGCAAAGCACTAAACAGGCTTTCTGTCCCAGAATTATAGATACTCATATTCTGCACATTCGTACCTTCATTCATTCTTTTCTTTCTTTGAGTTAGGCTTGAGTAAGCATCTATTATGTACCAAGGAGACATAGGAATAATCCTACTTAGTCAACAGACAACTATCCAGAAAGCCTTCATACTTATGCCATCTTAGGAAAATCTTATAGATATGTTTTCTGCTATTATTCCCACAATGGTCTCATCTCTCAATTTCTCCATGTTATCAACATGTAGTAATATTTTCATGGCTTCATTCTTAAATGAAGCTAGCTAAACAAAAGTATTTAGGTTTAACTATTAGAGAGTGATTGATGCTAGATGAGGGAGAGTGTGCTGGAGGGACCAATTAACACTGAAGGACATCTGGGTACAAATGCTTGACTGGATAGGACTTAACGTGTATGGAAGAATACATGAGGTCCAGTGAAGGAATGGGGGTTATTGATGGAGGAGGGGTCTAAACTTGATTAAGAACTGTTGTATGAAATTACAAAAGCTCAATATATTTTTTAAGTATTTAGGTTTAAAAATTAAAACTAGTCAGACATGGTGGCACATGCCTTTAATCCCAGCACTTGGGAGGCAGAGGCAGGTGTATCTCTGTGAGTTCAAGGCCAGTCTGGTCTACGTAGTGAGTTCTAGGACAGCTGGGGCTACAGGTAACCCCTGTCTCAAAAAGACCAAAAAACAAAATTAAAACGAAGCTGGGGAGATGGCTCAGTGGGAAAGTGCTTATTGTTCAGATATGACAACTTTGAATTCAGATCCCTAGAACCCATGTAAAAGCCAGGCTTGGTAGCACAGTCTGAAATCTCAGCACTCCTATGGCAAGATGGGAGGTAGAGATAAGAGAACCCACAGCGGCTTATAGGCCAGTCATAAATAGCAGGAGACTTTGTGTCAAACAAGGTTGAAGGTGAAGCCTGACACCTGAGGTTGTCCTTTGATCTCCACTTGTACAACATAGCACTCATGTACCCAGATGCACACTCATGAACTTGTACATTTTCACATACCATGCACACAAATAATAATTAAAAACAACAAAATCAACAGAGAAATCTATGCTCTTCTTTAATGAGAGATTTTTCTAAGCAGATCTTATATCTGTATATGTGTTTGTCAGTACGAAAATTGAACATAGGATTTAATCCTACAGATATGTTGAGACATTTTGAAAATTTACCTCAAGTTCTTCTTTTATATAATGATCTTATACTAATCCCTTTCCATTATGAAGTTCCTTCTAGGCAGAAAACCTAGGTAAGTTATGTCAACTCCTCCTACAAATAATGTAAACCCATTGCTGCGGAGGTAGACAGAGGATAACTGGCCTCCTTCACGTCACAAAGAGATGGCTTCACTTCACAAGGGATAGCTCTACTGTTGTCTTCCTAGTATATTTTCCTTTGATTTCTTTCTTCAGCAGCACCTAAAATTATTTATCATTAGAACAGAGAACTTAGATGAGGCAATTCTCCAGAGAACTATATTTTCCTGTATCTAAAGTTCTCGAATTTTAGTGAGCATCACAATCACCTGGAAGTTTGATTAAAACAGTGGCCCCCTTCTTGAAAATTTCTGATTGTCTAGGACTTGAGAGGAATTGAAGACTCTGAATGTCTAACAAATTTCCAAGGTTGATGTTGCTGTTCCAGGGAACACACTTTGAGAACTACTGTTCTACATTAAGCACTTCTCAAGGAAAGTTTACAAGGCAAAAAAAAAAGCAAAAAAAGCGTGACTGTTAGACACCTTATGGAATTTAAACTCTGATTGAAGGAATTAAGTGTTATGCCATGCAGAAAGTTCCATTCTACGGAAGTATTCCAGTGCTGTAGAACCATGGAAATCCAAGCACCTAACTTTTCTGTGAGATTGAAGGAGGCGGGTAAAGGGAAACTTGAAGACTGAAGGGAATATTTTATTAGATTGTAAGCAAAATGATTTGCTGCTGTATGGATTTTTATTTACTCTATTTCAAATTGCATTGTCTAAAATTATGTTGTCCAACATGTTAGTACATTGGCTATTGAGACCTTGAATTTAACCAGTCCATGTACAGATTTGTTACAATGTAACATACACATCAGTTTTCAATGATGTAGTGAAATAAAGTAAATTTCTCGTTTATATTGTTCTGATTGTATGTTGGACTGGGAATATTTTAAGTATTCAATTAAGCAACTTATGGCAATACAGTACATTTCCCTCATTATTCTTTTACTCATTCAGACTTGGGTATTTTTCTTAAAAAAGAAATTATGAAGTCAACCTGTCACTTCAAACAAAACAACTGACAGTGTTTGTTTCTTTTTTACTTTTTTCAATGTGCTTATTAGAACCTTTAACAATGCATATGTATCCTGGTTAGCGTTCTGCTACTGTGATTTAAAAAAAAAAAAAAAAAGACCACTTACCAAAACTAACTTGGGCGAGAAAGGGTTTATTTCATCTTACTCTTTCTTGGTCCATCACAAAGGGAAGTCAGGGCAGGAAAGCGAGGCAGGAACTTGGAAGTAGGAGCTGAAGCAGAGACCAAAGAGGAATGTTGCTTCCTGGCTTGCTCCTCTTGGCTTGCTCAGCTAACTTTTCAAAATATCTTGTTTATTATTTTATGTCTATGAGTGTATTGCCTGCATGTATGTAAGGGTACATGTGTCATGCTGTGCCCACAAAGGTCATAAGAGGGAGCTGGATCACCTGGAACTGAAGTTACAGATGGTTGTCAGCCACAATGTGGATAATGGGAATTGAACCCGGGTCCTCTACAAGAGCAGTCAGTGCTCTTAACCACTGAACCATCTCTCCAGCCCCTCAACTAACTTTTCTTATACAGCCCAAGCCCACCGGCCCAGGGATGGTTCCACTCACAGTGGGCTGGGTCTTCCCACATCAATTAGCAATTAAGAAAATGTCTCATAGACCTGGCCACTGGCCATTAGTTGGATAAAATTCCTGAATTGAGGTTCCCTCCTCTCAGGTGTGTCAAGTTGACAACTCAAGCTATACAGCACAGTATGGAACATTCACTCTATTTGTGTGGGATAGCACTGGTCTACAACATCATTCTTACAACCTTGTGCAACTAGAGCTTTGGGCAGGCAAAAGCCTGCACAACAGCAGCCTCAACAGTCTAGGCTTGGTCACTATTCTCCAGTACACCAATTAAAGAGACACGCAATGGTAGAAAACAGAGAGAGGAGATTTGTTTAGCTTGACCACTTTGGGAAGAGGAACAAGGAAAGGGATCCAGTGACCCATGTGCATCTTCCATGTACTGCCAGGACTTTTAGGTTTAAATAAAAGAACAAGACATATGTACAATTAAACTATTCTGGTCAAGTCATGGTCCTACCGTTTGTTGTCTCCTTTCTGGTCCTGGAAGGAGGCCTGAAGAAATCCTTACTGCAAGGCTAATTTTAAAAATTTGTTGAGACACAGATGCAGCAATATGGAAGGCTAGGAGATGGGGTTACACTTTTCTGTGTTCTTATGGAAACTTTAAATATTTCTTTTGTATGGCTTTTTGTTCAGTTTTCAGACATGATGCTAAAGTATACCCCTTAGCTGCTGAGCAAGCATTTATAGCTTGTTCAAAGGCAGATTGGGCCAAAAAGCTTAATGCTGTGACCTGTTTTAAAAATAAAGTCTCTTTAAATAATTAGGCACTGGGAAAGGTTTGAGTGTAGCCCTTCTATAAGGCACACGGGTCCTGCATAGGTTACTGGAGTCTCACCTCAGTAGCATGGCAAAGAAGGGGAAAGATGGATGGTCCAAGGCCATGTCTTCTATGTGTACAATGTAAATCTGCTCAGCCCACCCTGAGTGTCTGCAGTTGGCCATAAACTTGGGTTCTCTGAGCCTGTTTGTTAGGAATGTCATCTTCTAAAAATATTTCAACAACAGAGGCTAACTTGATGTGCCCACTGGCAGTTTTTAAATGTTGAAGGTAAAGGAAATGAACAGAATAAAGAAAGAAGGATGTGTTTGGTTTTGAAAAGGTCACCAAAGGATTTGTTGATATTAGGAACAGAATGACCCATGGAAAAAAGGACAATTAAGTTCTCGGAAAACATCTTTTCAGTAAGGAAAGAACAATCATTTATGCTTGACCTCAACTCTATTAAAGAAAAAAAAAGGAGGAAGCAAACAAGGCCCTTTAAAGAACTGAAGAAGGGTGTAAATCTAAATGCTCAGAAGAGTGACAGGCTGAGGTCAAAGTGTGTGGTCAAGCTTAAGAACATTTGCTTTCCAGTGTTTTTACAGGTACTTTTACTTTATTCAACAAGAATGCTGCTGAAATTGCTCGGGTAACCTTGAAAGTAACAAGGCAAGGTGTTCCAAAATCTAGCCCAAAAGAAAACCTAACTTTCAGAATCATTATTGTTTTTTAAAAAGGCTTCAGGATGTGTAGGACTATTGCGTCAAAAATAAATGACGTAGTAGGGAATATGACAAAGAGGGAATTATATGAGCTACGAGGTGGAAAAGAAGCCATCACCAATCAAATAAATCTTTATGGGACTAAAGAGAATGAAAGGCATAGTGTTTATTTTCAGAAATTTTATAATTTGAACCCAAATCATGAAGTGTTAGTTAGGGTACTTAATAACTTGATCTTTATGTATACTACTTAATTTCTAATTTGTCTTAATCAAGAATTATTTTCGCTAATTCTGAAGCTAGCAATTACAGTAATAAATGTTTTCTTATTATTTCAAAGTGAAATGTGTCCCTATTAAATTGTTTACACAGCAAATTTTCTGCCTTATGTATTCATATATTTTACTTTCCTGATATCTTAAATTTGTTTTCTAAAAAGTGTACATACATAGACACACTCATTTGTATTTCTGGGTATATAAAGTTTCCTGTCCTCCCTTGTTCTACAACTGATGTTTGCCCTTGACTTCAATTTCTTACTGCTTTATTCTTTAAGTGTTCTTCCCTCTGCAGTCTGACCTTCTCTGCCCTGGAGTTTGACCCCAGCAGCCCTTTCTTCGGCATTTGCCGGCCCTGGTTGTTTTCCTCATTGCTTTTCCCATTCCCACTGTCCTGCTGTGTGTGAAACACTCCACCAGCAGCTGCTCGAAGTTCCCATGCTACGTCATGCTCAGCCTTCAAAGAACTGCTGTTCTCACATTTCCACCAGCAAGCGCCCCCTCTCCTCCTTCTCAGTGCGTTCCTGGGGAAAAGAGAAAGAGCTCTCTTTCAGGCCAGATGAATAGCTGCATGTTAAAGGCAACTCTGTTGGGAGGGTAGAGAGAAGCTTACAAAATTCAGAAGTGCTATTTTAGAAGACAAATGGCACAAAGTGAATTTCAAATTGCTGTACTTTGTACTACTGTTTCTTTATTTGTATGAATTCTACAATGTCCTCAAAATGATTCTTATGGTATAAATTCTCCTGTTGCTGAATGTATCAATCATTAATGTACTAATGATAAATTATAAAGTAGAAATAAAATAAATTAGAAACTGATTATTGCATTAGAAATACAGCCCTTACAAATAGTCGTATTTATTTGACCAGTGTGTTTGCACATTATAAATCTGAGAAAAAATGGTTGTAGTATTATGCGTTATTGAAATTAGTAAGAGCACTTATTGAGCACTTACTCCATGCCACTTACTCTTCTGAGTACTTTTATGTGTGCTAGTGCTCTTAAGTCTAACAATTTTTAAATATTTTAATTTATTATTTTTATTTTATGTGTATGAGTGTGTTGCCTGCATGTATTTAAGTGCACCCGGGTCGTGCAATGCCTACAGAGGTCAGAGGAGGGCAATGGATTGGCCTGGAACTGGAGTTATGGATGGTTGTTAGCTGCCATGTGGGTGCTGGGAGTCAAACCCAGGTCCTCTGCAAGAGCAGCCAGTGCTCTTAACTGCTGAGCCCTCTCTCCAGCCCTGAAAGTCTAACCATTTTTTTCCTTGTTTTACAAGTGAGCAAAATAAGGGAGCCAAGGTTAGGTGACTTGATTATACATCTGGTAAGTAAGAGAGTCAGGATTTAAGCCTAGGTAGTCTGGCTGGGAAGCTGTCAAAACCAGTAACAATATTACCTATCAAATATAGTTAAGGGTTGACATGACAATTTTATCTTAATTTATATTGTAAACCTATGAACAACCAAAAAAAATAGCTTGCCCTTGCATTTGTTAATGTGTAAAGAATCATCTCTATCACAAGCAGAGGGCTAGAGGTGTGGCTCAGTGACAGAGGACTTACCTAGCATGTACAATGTTCTGGGTTCCAGTTCAGGAAATGGAAAGGAGGGAGAGAGAGAGAGAGAGAGAGAGAGAGAGAGAGAGAGAGAGAGAGAGAATATACATTTAAAGCAGGATGATTAGATAAATCTCAGACCACAATCTTAGAAATAGGCTGCTTAACGCAGCGCCTGAATTAATCACAGATATAAAACTAGAGCCACCTTCTTGTAAGACCAGCAAAACGTAATGATCCAGCTCTTCCTGTGAGCAGAATAGTCCTTCATTCAGTGAGCCAATCAATATTTTTTTCTATTTACTCTTTGTCAAAGTGTGTACATAGGGATCCAGTGATAGAAAAATCATCTCTGCCATTACAAAGGTTAAACTTTGGTGGGAAAGCAGACACCGATTTATTAAAATTGTTCTCCAACCGTTAGAGATTTAAAGAAGTATTTTCAAGAAAATTCAGGACAGGACTAGAACATACAAACAAGGAGTGGGGGGCAGGGAGAATAGAATGAATGTTCATGCATTCTGCGGTGATTGGAAGGCAAAACCTGGTGAACAGGGAGGCTTCCCAGAGAACAGCCTTCAAGCCAAAGCCTGAAGGATGCAGATAAGCTAAGTGGGTAACTTGTCTATTCATCTGTAGCTTTTATTTTATAAGGCCTGAAGCTTGGGACTAACAAACTAAATAGAGTAGTGTAATTCCAGTATGTAAATTTAATAACTAGGGATCATTTGAAATAATGAACTACAGAGTTAATGTATAATTAAGTCACATTCAAGGAAGATTTCCTTTCATTATCATAGATAGCATCCTGTTTCTTTCTTCTTAGCACTTATGAAAATCTGTAGCTATGCATTTGTTGACTTATTCAATGCTTGTCTACAGTCCCCTTCAGAGTTTCAGCTCCCTAAGGGCAGAAACTCCATTAAGGCCATGTCTGTTGACACTAAAAACTGTAGGTGTTTTGTTTTGCTTTTGTTCTGTTGGTCTTTTAAGACAGGCTCTGTGTTCCTGGCTAGCATGCAACTTGCTGTGTAGAATAGTCTGACCTCTAACTCACAGAGATCCACCTGCCTCTGCCTCCTGAGTGCTTGTATTAAAGGTATGTGCCACCACATCCAGCCTTAATCACTCTTGTTTACATGGTAGGCATTCAACAAATATTTTGTGATTGAGTTAAATGTAGGAAACTAAGTAAAAGTGCTGGCCCTGGAAGATGGCCCGGTGGGTAAAGGTGCCTGCTGCCCACCCTGACAACCTGAGATCCATCCCTGGGACCCAGACGATGGAAGGAGAAAGTCAACTCGCACAAGTTGTCCTCTGCAACTGCACAGTATATAAATAAATAAATTCAATAAGAGTGCTATTATACACAGTAAAAATAAGCAAAAAGTTATACCATAGGGTAAAATTAGGAAGTAAAGTTAGTTCTGAAAAAAAATCATACTTATGCCTAGATCTGTGGGTGCATATGCTAAGTAGCACTTAAGTAATTCTGTGAAAATTCTAAGAAAACATACAACTGATCAAAATGAAGCATTAATTTTTTACTCCATGATTAATATAGTTCATTTATGTTCTAGACATTTCTTAACAATTAATGATCTGTGTGCTCTGAAATACATATATTTCGTTTCCTTCAGAGGAAAATGAGATGGGGTAGCTTCCCTTTTGCTTGTTATAATAGTCTTCTTGAAGAATAATTAGCATATTGATCATTAAAATCTACAATTTGATAATCTGACATATATTTATGTCCAAGAAATCATTCCATTATCACATTCAAATTAGGGACTATATCTTTTACCCAGAAGTTTCCTTATTCCCTTAACAATACTTCTTTCTTTCCTATCCCCTGGCCTCCAGGCAACTACTGATCAATTTTCTATCATTGCAGATGAAATTACAAAGAGACACATACCAGCATAATTATCATGAATTTCATTCTCTGTGTTCCATATATCAGTACATTGTACCTTTTTAATACTAACTAGTACTCCACTGCATGGGTTTTACCACAGTTTCTTTATATTCTTACTCTTTAGTAGATTTGGGGGTTGTTGCCAGTTTGAGGCTTGTAATACTTACTTTTTTCAGTGCTATGACAAAATAACTAAGGAAATCAACTTTTATTTTGTCTCACAGTCATAGCAGGGATAGTATGACAATAGGAGTGTGAGGTCACCTTGAAATCACCTTCAGGAAGCAGAGATGGAGTCTGGTGCTCAGCTGGTTCCTTTTTCCCCTCTTTATTTAGTCTGGGACCAAGTCCATGAGATGGTGCCACCCACATACAGAATTGGTCTCGCCTCAGTTAAACCCCTTTGAAGACCCTCACAGACACTCAGAAGAATATCTCCTAGGAGATTCTAAATCCAGACATGTTGACAATGAAGATAAACCATCATGGGATTATTACAATTAAGGCTGTAGTGAACATTCATTTCCCCATCTTTTTATGGATGTGTACTTCATTTCCCTTGGACAGATACCTGGGGGGGGGAATCCATCATAATATATGTTGGATTTATGTTTAACTTACTGAGAAACTAGCAAATTGTTTTCCAAAGAAGTTATATGACTAAGCATTCTTATCAAAGGTTCATTCATTATATTTCTCATTCTTCCACACAATCCCCCAAATTGTAGCCATTTCATCAGGTGTGTAGTGATATCTCATTTTGGCTTAAATACTCATGTCTTTAATAACTAGATACAGCCACTCCAACTTTCTTATGACTAATGTAGCATAATAATTTTCACCTTTTTACTTCTAACCTATTTGTGTCTTTATATTAATTTGTATATCTTCTAGGCAGCATATAATTAGATCTTGCTGTTCTAAAATCTAACCTGACAGTCATTTAATTGGGTTGTTTAAACCATTTATAGTTTATGTTTTTATTGATATGGTTAGATGTACATCTCTCTTTATCAAGCTATGTTTTCTCTTTCTCCCATCTGTTCTTTGTTTACTCATGAGTCTTCTGCCTTTTAAATATATCAAGTATTTTCTGTGAATGCATTTTATACCTTATGTTGGAATATTAGCTCTAGCTGTTTGCTTTGTTATTTTAGCTATACTAAAATAGTTTATACTATACCTCTTTAACTCATCACTGTGCACCTTCGATTAATGCTAGACTTGTGTATTAGTAAAAGCTGGCTGTTTTGTTATTTGCGTGATTGCTTTAAGGCTTGTAGTATACATCATTAGCTTAACACAGCATATCTTCAAGTAATATTAGACCTCTTCACATATACTGTAAGACTCTTACAGTAATATGTTTCCATATCATCCTTGGCAAACTGTTTGTTATTGTCTGATTCTTAGATGTCTTGCTTTCAATATGTAAGATCACCCCTCTTTCTAGAAGTCATTATTTCCCACGACTGAGCAGCATCTCTTTCTGTCTCTAGCCAATGCCTTGTGAATGATAAGGTTTCCAGTCTGACTGATAGGAAGTACAATTTCCTCCCTGCCTCACATAGATACTGGATACCATGATTTTTTTCCTTCTGATTTTTCCCAGATTCTAGTAGCCTTCCTCGTCTAAGTACTTGAGGGAGAACCTCCACTGATCTCTATTCTGTCTCTCTTTCCTCCCCTTTCTCTTCCCCCTCTCTCTGTGTCTCTCTCTGTCCCTCTCTCTGACAAACACACACACACACACACACACACACACACACACACACACACACCTTCTTGGCTTCTCTCTTCCAAACTCTAGTTGCCTTAGTCTTTCTAAAACATCATTTCTATCTCCTCAGCTCACAGAGTCAGCCAGAATTCTTTTGGCATTTTCTTCCCTGTGCTCTGGACTAGAAAATCTTTCATGGTAGTAAACTAGAACAATCCTAAGGCTCACCTTGCAAATATATGCCATCTCTCAGTCTCTTCCTGGGGTAATACCCTGGCTCTTGCCCATTGCCCTATGACCGACTATTATATGTTTTGTTCACACTTTGGTTATTTCAGGCCTGAGGGTAAATTTTTTTCTTATTACTTCATCTTGTTTGGTGACCAAGGTCCTAAAATAGCATTTGAAACATTGTTATTTCTTTTTCTTTATCTGAAGATTATGTGCAAAGAATGTTGGGGGGAAAGAGATAATTAGGTGATAATCTGCAGTCTTGCAGACACAGAATTTCTGTTACTCACTTACCAGTTTTTGTACCTTGTTTTGCTTTCACAATAGTGCTGATTGCCTTCCACTCATTCCATCATACATTTTCCCCAGTAGTATTTATGACTTTACCTTTGTAATCGAACTGGATAAGCTTCAGGCTTTAGTGAATATGAGGAAACTCTGCTAAGGAATTACAACTAAATCTATGGAGCAAGTCATTCCTAGTGTTAAGTTAATAGTAAATACCTCAGCTGCTGATGCTACTTTTAAAACAGCTGAATTAATCAGTGTATTTCATTTCTTTAAAATGATCTATTTGACACTATTAAACGTTGTTATATCTTTTTACTTCAGTAATCTATTTAGGAGCTAGGGATATGGTTCTGAGGGTAAGAGCACTTGCTGTGAAAGCATGAGGACCTTTGGTTGACTCCCCAGAGCCCATGTAAAAAGTCAGGAATGACTGCACATGTATGTAACAGATTCCCCCTTGGGTGGGGGTGGAGGACAAGTGGATCTTGCGATCTCATGGGCCAGCCAGCCTAGCTAAAGCATTGAGCTTCAGATTCAATGAGAAACCCTGTCTTAAAGCAGTAAGGCAGAGACTGATGGATGAAAACTCACCAATATCTTCATGTGATCACTGCAGGGATAAGCAGGGTGCACATTCCCACACACTCACATGCAAGCACCGTGCATGTGTGCAGTGTGTGTGTGTGAGAGAGAGAGAGAGAGAGAGAGAGAGGAGTTCCATTTTATTAATTTTCATGATACAACATTTAATGACCAATATAATGCTATGCTTAAGTCCCATTTTAGGAAAGAATGCCTATTGTCACCTATTCATTCAGCTGTAGTCTGAAGTTCATACAGTGAGTTAACAACAGAACTAGGACTGAAAACATGCTGTCTATTCTTCTTACATGCCTTTTGGTTTTATTCTAAACAGGGCATTCATCATTCGAAGTGTTCTATATTCTAAGTAGTATTTTAAAGGAGTCCGTCTCCATACCCCACCTATCTTGTAAGGTTCACGTGAAACAATGAGAAAAGGTCAGGGAAAGGGCCTTAGACACTGCTAAAGGCTATTAAAATGTTAAGTTCTATTATTAGAACAGCAGTTCATCTCTGAAAAACCTTTCTAAACGTTCCCACTTTTCTGAACTTGAATATGCAACATCTTTTCTAATACATTTATTCTTCCTTTTTAAGAATTTAATCCTTTCTGCCCTGCTGGGTTATAAAAAGAGTTCTCTTTTGTCCTCTACAACCAATTGATATTTTATAGTGCTGTACATCTAATGGGTTCCCACTAAATATACATTGAATAAAATTGCACCAAATTTATTTCTAGAAATATGGACCAAAGAAACACTCTGATCTTAAAATTGCAAAGATAATTTTCAAGGTAATTTATGGCACTTTTGGTATTCTGTTTTGTCAATGAAAGCATTTTAATCTGTCTTATGTTCAACTGATATATCTGGTTTGCCTCTCTTTCTCAGAAGAGCAGGCAATCAAGTTGATATAATTTCTTTCAACAGGTCTCTGTACTGACAGAATAAAAGAAATACCAGAGTTTAGTCATGAAGTTCAAATTCCCTGCTAACACACAAATGGGAGTACAGAGAGAGACAGAGGGAGACAGGGACAGAGACAGAGACAGGGACAGACAGAGAGACAGAGACAGGAACAGACAGAGACAGAGACACACACACATACTGAAATACAGGTACACATTTAACATTGCTGTTCTCTGAATTGTGGCTTATACTTCTTTACTTTCTGTTTTCCTTAATATTTCTAAATATTATTGTCTGTTTCTATTAGTAAATAATAACCGAACTTTCTTTCATTGTGCTTGCTTTTGTAACTCAGAAAAGTGAAGTGTGGGTAAGTTACTATGTGTGGCACTTAGGAAATATCAAAATATTTTTAATACTTCAAATAAGCCAGGGTTTCCTATTTACAAGCTTAGATTTCCAGCCAGACATTTAAACTTTAAGAGCAATGGAGTTTCCCAAGGAGCTACCATGATGGAGGCCTTGCTCTCCTTGGGAATTCAGTGTTAGTCTTTTTTAATTCAGCCATTCATAGATCATACATCTCATTATACTTTGCTGCCATACATAGAATTCTCCTTTCAAAGCTGCCTTCTGCTGTTATAGGTGCTACCTGCTACCTATTTACAGAGTGGACTCACTTTAATTCGTTCCCTCTCTGCGGGTGGTATAGTGGCCCTCTTGTTTCTGGGTGAGTTGGATGCTGGTCTTGGTCACTGGAGTTTCCTTTCCAGCTCTTTCCTGCTCCTATACTGACAGACTTCTCTGACAGAAATCAGAATCTATCTCTGGAAAAGTGGCAAGAAGTGTATTTTATTAGGCTAGTCCCAGTGAGATACTGTTGAATTCCACAAGTGGGAAACACTCTGTTGTCTGCCAAATCTCTACACCTTTACACGTCGTCTCTCTTACAGGCAGAGATAGGGTTGATGAAGATCCACCCTCCTCTATGTGACTATGGCCATGGACAGAGACCACAGCCCAATAGAGGAGACCATTAGAGTCACATGGTATTTCTTGGTGATATCTCAGTCCCATTGTTAAAGATCAGAAATAGTCATCATATGCAATTTCATGTACTAAGATATAAAAGGCAACTAGCTAATAGGGATTCTGAAAAATAGATGTTTTTCATCCAGGGAATGTAAATCAGACATCTTCTTCCCCTGGACACTGTGCCTATTTCTCTCCTCTGCCTGAAATGGTCTTTCTCTGAATATTTATATGGCTCTATGCCATTTCTACTTCTAAAAGAAACCCATGAAAATTATCCACTCTATTTCAATAGTAACCTATCCCATCTTCCTCTTTCTAATCATCTCAATACACTCCTCCTTATTTTGTTTTGGAAGTTCTTCCACAAAATTACCCCATCAAACTGTTGGGCTTGGTGACAACATGTCTGTTATCACAATAGATGCAAGAGGATGGTGAGTGTGAGGCCAATCTAAGCTACCTAGTGAATTTCAGACTAGCCTGAAGTATGTAGGAAGACACTATCTCAAAAATAACTGGGTCTGGGATGGCACGCTATAACAAATTCAAGGAAGCAGAATTGATCTTGAATGTGACCCAAAGCTATATCAGATGAAGTCTTGTGGCTTCCGGTTATTCTCTTCAAAGACTTAATTTAGAAGAAATGAGCCTCCTTGTAAGAAGTTGAGTACTGTAGGGCTGCTGTTCTGGAATGAAATCTAGCCTGGTTATGTAAAAAAGTTGCAGGGGAAAATGCCTGGCCAGCCCTCAGCTGTTGGTTAGATTCTCTGATCATACTAACTGAGGTATAGATTATGTGAGTTCTGGCTAAAATTCCTTCAAGGGGTTGTGTAAGCAACCTCCTCCCCCTCCTCCTTTAGTTCGATGACAAACTGACGTACAAGTCCACCAAACTGCACTCTCAGAAATCAGTGAGTTTATTGGGATTACTTACAGAGCAATGGATGAGGGTTTACTTAGAGGAGTGTAGGTGCCTCCCCATACTAAAGCTGCACTAGAAAGTCTTCACCCAAACAAGGATGGTGGCTTTCCCATAGCCACACAAAATAGTGAGAGACCCTCCTCTAATCTTCCCCACCCAATGTACCCAGCACCTCTCTCAGGTCATGTGCAATTAAGCCGAATTGTTCATCATGGGTTGGTTGGGAGGTGTGGCTGGGTTCTCTCAGGCAAGGGTCCTGTGACTCTCTCTGCCCCTTCTTCTTCGCTGGGCATGAACAGTCAAAAAGTGCAGCTGTGATGGTCTTAGGGAAGTGAGCACAACTGAGCTTAAGAAGATAGCATTTTTCTGTTGGAGGACAGTCCTATGCAACATGAGTATATAAGTTGCTTTTGCCTCCTTGTTTCCAAATAGCTGATACAAACATCTTAAAGGAGAAAATATTTATTTGTGCTCATGGTTTCAGGTACTTCAATCGCTGGTCACATGGCTCTGTTTCTAGGCCTGTGGTAAGGCTGAACACTGTGGTGGAGGAAGAGTTTGCTCAATTTAAAGCAGACAAAAAGCAGAAAGTGGGAGTATAAGAAAGGGTCAGGGCAATATTTAGTTCCTAGGGACACATCCTTAATGACCCATTTCCTGCCTTTGGACCACATTTCTCACTTTCACCATCTCCCATCCATCTCCCAGTAATGTTGCCATATTATTATTTTTCCTTTTTCTGAGACAGGGTCTCCTTGTAGCCACAGTTGATGTAGAACTCGCTATGTAGACCAGGCTGGCCTCAAACTCACAAGGATCCACCTGCCTCTGCCTCTGGAGAGCTGGGAGCTAAAGGAATGTGAGACCATGCCCAGCTCTTTCACTGCTGTATTATTAATCCATCATATGATTAATTCATCTAATAATTTCAAGCACTCATGATGTAATCATCTCTGGAATGTCCTCACAAGCACATGCAGAGGTGTGCTTTACTAATCTCCTAGATGCGCCTCAATCTAGTTGAATTGACATTGGCCGTCACGGCAGGTGAGGAAAATGTCCGGGCATCCATTCTAGCTAAAATTTCAGATCACTCCAATTTTCGTTGCCATCTGCCCTCAAGCACATCAAAGATCCCAAACAAGAAACATCCAGCTGAGCACATTCAAATCACACAAACTCTAGGAACAGTGATAAACTTTCATTTAGGTTGTTATGTTAGGCAACAAAAAGAGAATATGTTTTTTTTCTGTTTTTTTTCTTCCATATACTCATCCAACAAAATTAGCATCTAATATGCTTTTTATTTTCTGTTTCTCACTGTGAAAAAGTAAGTTCTATAAGATTAAGGATGTTGTCTGTGTTATTTGCTAACATATTGAAAGCATCTAAGGACAAATTGGACAAATTTTAGCATGGTAAATATTTACTGAATGTATGAGTGAACGGAACAATACTTCTTTAGCCATTCTGTTCTTGTTTCATAAAATTATGTAAGGATGGTAAAATATAAAATCGGAAGGAACCTCAATCTTACTGATGCCGTTATGTATCTGAATTGCCCTGTTCCAGAGCAGCCTCACCTCAGTATTATTTCACTGTTCAAGCCATTTCATGTTGGGTTTTTATTACCTGCAGCAGAGAATTTCCCATCTGACATATGATCATTTTTATTTATAACATATGACTCAGACATGATAGTTCCAAGGACAAAACAAACTAAAGGTACCATAACTTCCGCAAAACCACACTTTCTCTTGTTTGTTGAAGCTTTCCTACAGGATCTCCCTGCAGCAAGTATCTAGAGAGTCAGCCACTTTCTCAGAGATGATCTGATTTATAACCCAGATGTGTTTATATCTTGAGATTTTTCTCTCAATCCTCATGAAGTATGCTGTCGATCTGTCTTTGTTATTTTTCTATCAGTTTGACCAAAATACCAGAAACAATTTAAAGGAGGATTTATTTTGGCTTATGGATTTAGAGGATTCAGTCCATCCTGGAAGGGAAGGCATGGTGAAACATCCCAGTTCATTGTGGACCAGGAAACAAAGAAAGTGAGCCAGGATAGAGATAGCACGGCCCAAAGGATGCCCCCACATATCAGCTCAAACTCTTAAGTTTCCAGCACCTTCCACCAGCTAGACATGAAACATCCAAAGCATAAGTACTGTGGAAGATATTTCAGATTCAAACTATAATGCCATACCCATGATCCCATTAGTTGGTCACATTTATTCCCTACAACACAGCAAAAAGCAAACATTCTTGATTAGCCTACTACTTACAATTATATAAAACCTGCAAAAACAAGTAACTAAACTGAGGCAGTATTTGAATAGTGCTTTTATCTGAAAACCATTTTTGTTCAAAATTCCATCTTTTTTTCAGTAACTGCATTATCCTAGAGACTCTAGACTTGGATGTAGGGACAAAGATGTTTATGACAGGCCTTCTTCAAAGATGATTGATGCAAAGATGAGCATGGCGGTGCTAATTCCAGTTTCTAGAAAGCTATAATTGGACAATTGTGCCTGGCCAACACAGTAAGACCTTGTCTTAAAAAGAAAAAAAAGAAGAAGAAGAAAAGAACTGATTGAGACACGCATTGCCAACAGTACCAAAAGGCCTCCATTAAAGATGTAAGCCTACCAAAAAGTGTGACTAATGTACAGAAAAGTTAGTAATCTGACCCAGGGATGACATTTGAGCTTACATTTGAGCAATGAGTACAGTTCCAAAAGGTAGAGAAAAAGTAGACGTTTTTTTTTTTTTTTAGGAAGAAGAGATGGCTTAAACAAAAGCCTGGTGGTCTCTGAAGCTCTCCCTTATTCTGGGGGAACATTAGAAATCTGGAATGAATATCTATGAAGTGTGTGGTAGGGAGGGCAGCAGAGGTAAAATAATTCACAGCAAATGAAGTTCATGTAATTAAGAGAGATGAGCCACAATTAAATATTTGCCCCAATACTTCTCTTGAATCTACATTTATCATTCATAAAGAAACCATTTCACTAACAAGTTTTTTTTTTTACATTTCCAGTTTATTTGGTCAAATAAACAAGCAACAGAAAATCTTTAATATGAAATATTCATTCAACCTGAGAGAATGCTGATGATTTCAGACCATTTAAAGTTAAATATTTTAGAGTTCTCAATTATTTCTATTTGGATGAGCAAAATTTTTTTCAGACTTTGAAAATATATAGTTTTAACAGACTAATTGCTGCTTCTCTCGAGCTAGCCTCATGAGCATCAGCAGGTTCAAGTTCAGCAGGTAGGAATCTGGCCTCTGAGAATGCAGCCACAAAAGTTAAGGAATGCGTGATTACTCTTGTAATTACTTGAGAGAGTTCTGAAACCCTGGCAGGGTTGATGGGGCCACCAGATAGCATGGGTCAAGAATGTACAAGAGGTTAGGAATTCAGACTGGAGCTCAAGTGGGGAGTTATGGTAAAGAGGTTCCGAATGTAAAAGATCAGGAATTCACACTGAAAGGTAAGTTAAGAAACCAAACATCTTACAAATGTAAGCCTTGCTTTAAGTCAAAAAGCCCTCCAAATAGAGTTCTCATAATGTACTTGCCAAAGCCAAAACTGGTATCTATCTCTCAGAGTGGTCCTCAAGCTGTGGCCAGTTGAAATGGGTTTGCAAGTGATGTGTTGGTAAGAATGGCTCTAAGAGCCTTTCATGTGCATTTACCCAATTTTCCTTGACTTTAAAATATCACCAAGGGCATAAGAGTAAATTACTAATTTCCAAGCTCCGTCACTGGTGAATATGATGCAGAAGGTCTGGAAATTTATGCAATTAACATGAAAACCATGTTACCAAAGCAATCAGACAAGTTTTGAAAATGCTTTTGTAAATAAAACATTTGATAATCTAACACTGTGATTCCCAAGCTTCAGCATACAACAGAATCCTGGTGGGGTCTTAAACTATAAGCTGTGAGCAGCCCCCCAAATTTATGATTCAGTGATTCTGTTGTGAAGTCTGAGATTCAGCATTTCTAGGAAGCTCCCTGGTGATGATGATTCCAATATGGTGAGAAAATACACTTTGCAAATGACTGGCCTAGCATACCAAGAAATTCAAAGACCTTCAGATCTAGGGTTTGATAATTCAACAGCTGAACTCTATCAGGATTCAAGACGAGCTTCCCTGAGAGAGTCTGGTTTTCTCTTCCTCTCTCTAAATCACTTCCTACTGCACAAAGCAACAGGTCCTTTAACAACATCCAAGGCAAAAATGGGAAAGGTGCAAAGATAACTGTATCTGTGTATAAGTGTGGGGGGGTATACATGCACACATGTGCACAAGTATATATGCTCACATGTGCCCATGATTTTATATCTGTATTTGAAGAAGAAAATATTTTCTGAGAAGCTCACTAGCAGATTTGACCCTTATTTGTGAACCAGAAACCCACCTCAGTGAACCCTTTCTTCCTTCCTTCTTTCCTTCTTTCTTCTCTCCTTCTTTTCATTCTCTTTCTTTGTTTTAAGATACAGACATACCATGTATTTCCTCCAGTTTCAGCCTTCAATGTGGTCAAAGAATATTTTTAAATCATCGCTACCTACAAAGAATAAGGTTGCCACGATGAGTTCAGATCAGGTTGCCATTCTTCCTCCAGAGTTGTACCCTTTGATGCCCCATATCTTAACACAACTAAGTTGCTATACTCAGGAATAAAAAATGAATAGCTATTATGTAGACAAATAACTGGACATGCCACGAATTCATTCTGATAACTAGAATCGTTATAGGTAGATTCAGAGTTGAAAATGGGAATACAAATGCTGCTAGTAAATAATAAGTTATATTGGCTTTGCCATCACCGTTTGCAAGGAAATGATGCTCTCATGAGGAACTTGGCTCCGCATACAGAGGGAAAAGTGTCCTTTCAAAGCTCACAGTATAAGAGTAGTCATCTTGCTTTTATTATACCTGTATATGGAATTGCAAGCTGTCCCTTCAAGTAATGAAACTTAGACAAGTTAGAACTGGTATAACAGCAAATCAATACTGAAATTATAGAGAGAACCTGTACTTGTGGATACTAACATGTAGGCTAGAAAGACTTCGTGACCAAAATTTAACAGATTTCATACATAGAGACATCCAACATAAAAAGAAAATAATATCTAGTCGTGTGTCTTTTTATACATTTGCAATTTTCTCCTTCTTCATTCTTGTAAGAGCATTTAAAAACAAACAAACAAACACGGTCCCATACGCCCATGACCAATATAAAGTGGAAAATTGAATTGTTTATTTGGACCTGAAGTCTTCCAGAAACTTCATTACAGGGTGCAGTGAAGGTCTCCACTGAATTTACAAGAAAACTTCTATACTTTTTCCACTATTTTGGTAGGGTGAGGTGGTAACTAATGTGAGACTGTCTCTTGTTATATTTTGCTATCTTTACAGACCTAGCTCTTGTTAAGGAAATGTGTAACTACGAAGGAGGGCCCAAGCTAAGATGGCAAATATATCTTCCTTTGGTCAGTATCTAAAACTGTGTCTTCCCTTTTCATTAGATTTTATAATGGCTAGCTTGCACCTCAGACAGTCACATATACCGCATTCATAAGTACATAGAATCTGGAAGAGTTGTGAGTTAAAAAAAAATACCACAAGCTTGTCTCCAAAGACCCAAGATTGGTGCTCAAAGATTGCAATCTATTATTTGACAGCTCTGGTCAGTTCGCCATATTCAGTTCCTCCCCCAAATTTATCTAAGGGGAGTCTGTGTAAAGGTCATGTAACTTAAATTAAGTCTATGTCCACAGAGACCTTTCCCTTTCCTGGGATAGATGGGAATTGCATGCAGCACAAAATTGTGTAGGATAAGCCAAAAAGTTGATGTTTCCAATGTGTAGAAGAATCATTGATAATTTCAGTACATTTATATACACAATACATTTGATGACAGTATTTTTCCACTGCTTTCTTTTATTTTGAATGTTTTGGAGGTGTTTTTGTTTGCTTCCTTGATTTTTGCACCCCCGCACCCCAACCTTTTGATGGTTTCCCTGGAAAATAGCAACAGCTGTTTTAAAGCCTCTACCAGCAGAGGGGGCATTTTCCATTTGTGCACAAGGTCCTCTGCTCTGGGCCCTGGGGCTGCAAATCCTGTACATGGCTTGGAGACTCCCATAGCAGTATGACTGTTTACAGATACTTTACTGTCTTCTCTGATTGAAGTAGGCATTGGTTTGCCAGCAACTTTTGGTTGCTTTTGTTTCTGAAGACCATGCATCTAACAGATGTTTGTTGTTGGCTTCATATCTACATTCTTTGAAAGCTGGAGAATCAAATTGCTGACATTCAGACAACACTAATTCCCACATCCAGGGAGCCTAATTTGCCGTCCCTGAGATACTGATTCCTGGTGTTCACGGGTTTAAAAACCATTTCAGTGACACAATATAAGAATGGGCTTGGGAGATGCAGTGCTGTCTCCACTAAAGATAATCACATTTTTATAAACATCTGCGTCATTACTGGTATGATTCATCTCTAAGCTGTATACAGCTGTGTTTCCAGTTTCAATTAACAATCCCTTAATTGCATATCCATCTCATGTTACTAATTTAGTTAATTTATTCATAATTAAGAGTATTCTGTTTTCTACCAAGGTTTGTCGAGCTCAGAACATTATAAAGAGAAATATTTTAAGGCAGTATCTCCAAGGGATTTTGTTTCTTATAATCACATCACAGTAAAATGTCATTCATGCGCCCAAAGGCAGATAAATTGCTAAGGGATTTTTTTTTCTGGAAAATAAGAAGCTATGTGAAGCTGCAGTGTGGTGTGTTTTTAAAACAAGTTCAATGCTGTGGTTTTGTTCTTTTCTTTCTCCTTTCCTGACATCCTCTCCAAAAAATTATCATTTGATTTGGATTATTATTTAAGCATCACAGCAAATCCAGTCAGCAGTGCAGCTAAAACTGTCATTATTCTGTCAGGTAATAGTGTCTTTTAAAGTCTAAGCCATAAAATCTGTACATTTCAGAGGACATTAAGATCAGAAATTTTTAAATTGCCGAAGCCTGAGTGAGTGGAATACACCCTTGTGGAAAATGGAAGGCAGATAACATGATATCAGACAGTTAATTCATTTTAGTTTGACCTTTTCTAGAAAAATACATATACCCTTACAGCGAGGATCTTGTCTTCATTAATATATGTCCAAGTGTCATTAAAGTAGCAATAGCAAAAAATTAAAAACAGCTTTTAATTTTGCTTAGTGTCCAGGAACTGCTGCCTTGACCTTCTTTGGAGCCTTGAAAGAGTCTCCTAATTGTCTGGTAGTTTTCAGATTCTATACAATAAAAATAGGCCATCTTTTACCTTGCATGAATTAAATTAAATTTTTAAAGCTAACATACTTACCCCTCCCTTTCAGAAATCTCCTTGACACTCAAGCCTCTGTACATAGTCTTCGCTCATTCTTCTATGGATGCAATCATCCATTACCTATTTTATTGATCCTCTTCTAAATGGCTAGTAGTGTGCCAGGTCCTGATTGTTTGATGATCAGTCATGATTTCTTTTACAGATCTTGCAGGCTGAAGGAGGACTCAGGTATGACTTAATAATTTACAGAAGTGTACAATTGTGTTGCTAAGTAAAGCTGAAAAGACAGATATGATTGAACAATTCTGCATACCCTTATGCATTATAGTTAATGAAATATAATATAGATGATACTCAGCTAATGAAGATTTGGGTCATGGAGCAATATTTCTACTTTCTCTTAAGTAGTTTCAATTTGTGTCAAAATTTTAAAAGCTTTGTAAAAATATTTTATTTATTTATTTTTTAATTTATGTGTATGAATGTATTGCCTGCATGTGCTTGAGTGCACCCACATTGTGCAATGCCTGAGGAGATCAGTAGAAAGCATAAGATCCCTGGTAATGGTTGCTAGGTGCCATGTGGGTGCTGGGAATCTAGCCCTGGTCCTCTGCAAGAACAGCCAGTGCTCTTTGCCACTGACCCATCTCTCCAGCCCCTTGTGTCAAATTTTAAACTGATGATTTCCCTATAAAGAGATGTTTGTGCGTTGAAACAAGTTACAGCCTCATTTTCCAAACAACTAATAAAAGGAAAAGTGTGCCAAATTCTTACATGAATCTTCTCCTATCCAAATTATAAACATTTTTCTTTTTTAGTTTATATTCGTTCTTTGAGAATTTCATACAGTGTATTTTGATCATATTCATTCCTCCCCAACTCCTTGCAGTTCTTCCCCCTCCCATCTTTACTCATCTAACATTGTTACCTCATTTTTTTTTACTAAAAACCCATCAACTCCAATATGCACTTGGGTGTGTGCCCATCCACTGAAGCTCAGTCGACCTATCAGGGGGCAGACTCTTTTCCCAGTAGCTATCACTTGACAAGTGTTCCTCAGTTAGGGATGGAGCATCTTGCCCACCTCCCCTGTCCATCCTGGGATTTTGTCTGGCTTGAGCTTGAGCAGGTCTTGTTTCCGTAGAACATTGTTTTGTTGTAGGTATGCACTACCCCAGGCTCTTAACAATCCTTCCATTTTTCTTGTGTTAATTTGTATCTTTATAAGAAAAAGTTAAGCCCTACTTGCTGCCATTTTTCCATGCTGCCATAATGATGTGCACTAATGTTCCTGCTTGGTGTTCTCAAAGTATCAGTGATGCTAAAAAAGACCCCCAAGTCCTTATCAGGCCGTGTTCTAAAGTCACTGTCCAGTTTTTGTGATAATGAAGCATGGCTACTTTGGCAAATTTAAAATCATAGATTATCACAGAATTGGGGAAATTGTTGTGAACCTCACATACAGGTTAGTCAAGTGTGAAATGATCAGTTCCAGATTTGATGTGCAACTCAAAGATCTAGAAAATGGCAGAATCATCTACTCCCATCTCGTCAGTTTAATTTGGCTGCACTAACAACCTCAGCGTGGATCATAGGCCATGAAAAAGCAACACAAAAACAGAGAGAAAATTCTGAGTTTCTTTTTCTATGGATGAAAAACATACACATAAATAAAATGCCTCAGAGAAAGGAGAAAAATTAAAACTTAAAAAGAGGTAAAACTGTATACCCTAAATGTATAACTGTATTACTTTCCTGTTGCTGTAATAAAAGACCATGACCAAGGGAACTTATAGAAGGAAGAGTTTATTTGAGCTTGTGGTTCCAGAAGGATCAGAGATTATCATGGCAGGGAAGCATGGTGGCAGAGGTGGCCAGAGCACAAAGAGAGCTCACATCTTCAAGCAGACACAAGAAT
The DNA here is from genome assembly GCF_000622305.1 of Nannospalax galili. NCBI lineage: Eukaryota > Metazoa > Chordata > Mammalia > Rodentia > Spalacidae > Nannospalax > Nannospalax galili. The sequence goes on along the minus strand of NW_008359081.1, from coordinate 9,542,487 downwards.
CAGAGAGCGACTGGAAATCTGGCAAAGCATAAGAATTCTCAAAGTCAGTCCCCAGTGATGTCTCTTCTGATCTGGCCACACCTCCTGAAGCCTCCCAAAACAGTGTCACCAACAGGTGACAAAATGTCCACATACTTAGAGCCTATGGGGGATATTTTCATTCAAACCAAAACAATAACAATGAATTCATTTTTTATCCTTGAAGATTTCAAACACTTCTGAGAGGCCCACCGTACTCTCATCTCAGTTTCCACACTGCTTATTTTCCATTGTTACAGGGTTACTTTTCTGGACTGTTTGTTTTTTATAACATCTTAAACCTGAATGGAACATAGCGTGGGAAGTTAAATCTGTTTGCTGCTTATATGTTTCCTAAAGTTGATGAAAAGTTTAGGCAACTTTCCAAACTATTCAAATCTTCGCATTCTTACAGATAAATATTTTCTCAGTTCTGGATGACTTAACTGGACCTGGACTCTTCTCAGTTGGTAAAAGCAGGATCAAATTTCAGGGCCAATTCACCATTCTTTACATCAAACCTTGATTTTTCATCATGGAAAATATAAAGACACACACTTCAAAAATTTACACATTTATCTGAAAGCACCAAATTCCTCACTGCCATCATATTTTGACATTTTTCAATAATAATGCATTTGGGGGATCATTTTATGATGACATCTTTAGGCTTAGTTGTAATTGAATCTGTCTTTACACATTGCAATCAGCACATAATAATTGATGGAGACAGGGATTTCAAAAGTACAAACGTTCCTTTTAGTGTTTTATGATCCTTAACATGAGTAAAACCCAGAAAAATAGTATATATTACCCCCCAAAACAAGTTATTATAATGAGCTTTCGATACGTGTTTATCATACTCTTACTTGCTCAAATTCACTCCCTCCATGTTCCTCTCTTGTCCCCCTCCTTGCCCTCCCCTTCCTCTTCCCAGCACTGCCTCTTCTCATTTCATTTCTTTTGCTTCTCTTAACCTTGTTTCCACGTATGAAAGAAACCATTCTGTACTTGTGGTTGTGAGTCCAGTGTTTTATTTAATGTGATGATCTCTAGTTGCATCAATTTTCATGCAAATGACATAATTTCATTCTTCTTTATGGCTAAATAAAATTCATATATATATATATATATATATCACCAATGTTGGCTTAGGTAATTTCCTAGGAATGGTATAACTGTTGAATAATATTTCTATTTTTTTAATATTTTATTTATTATTCTTGTTTTTTATGCATATAAGTGTATTGCCTGCATGTAGGTAGGTGCACCCGTGTTGTGCAATGCCCGAGGAGGTCAGAAGAAGGTGACAGATCCTCTGGAACTGGAGTTACAGATCGTTGTTAGCTGCCATGTGGGTGTGGGAATTGAACCCAGGTCCTCTGCAAGAGCCATCGGTGCTCTTAACCATTGAGCTATCTCTCCAGCCCCGTGGCAGCTCTATTTTTAGTTTTTAGAGGAACTTTCATACTGATTTCCTTAGAGAGTGTACTGTTACATTCACAACAGCAGTGGTTGGAGGGGAGTGTTGTAGCTTGTTGTTTTTGAAACATGGTCTGACTATCTAGACTTGGCTGGCTTCAAACTTGTGATCCTCCTGCTTCAGCCTTCTAAGTGCTGAGATTTGTATGTAGATGTCATTATACCTAGCTTGATAATCAAGCTTAAACATTTGCCCCCATTTTCCCCAAAATCACCACCACCACCACCAACAAAAAAAAAATGACATTTTATTTTTGCATCTCATTCACTTATTTCATTTCAAATTTATTTTGCCCTCTCTTATTTTATGATTTTATAATTTTCTCTCTTCACCCTAAGAATATCATGGAAAAGTAAATACTACATCTGAAAAATACCTGAACACTTTTCATTATCTCTAATGGAAGAGCGGGTCATTTAGCTTTCTACAACCTACACTGAAGAATGTTTGCCCATTGTTCTGTCAGAACAGCAAGAGTTGCCCCTCATCACCTGTTACACAACATCACATAGTTTTGAACTTTATGCGTCAATATTACATGACAGTCCATTTTTCAAACATAAGGAATGGCAGGGGAGATTACATTTTGATTCCTTGGATTTCAGGTGGCACTGGATGAGAGCAGGTCCCTGATTTCAAGTTGAAATAACAAAGAGAACCAAGTTAATGTCCACAGCCGCACAGGACTGTTAAAGCTGCAGTCCCAGGCTTGGGCAGGGAAGTACACATGTCTGCAGGATAAGGCCATAGCTGTAAATCTCCAGTGGGAGTCGCTGCATAGCACGGAAGAGATGTGCACTTCACAGCTTGCCTTTTTTACACGTCATGAACTAGTTTACACAGCACTAATAAATCATAGAAATGAGGACCGCGTGCACCTCAGTGGCTGAAGCCTTTGTTACCACACATCACCGAGAATGCTTTACTGGCGCTTCGGTTAATATAATTTTGATCCGGAAGTGAAATAGACCGTTCTTTGCCAGTTCTCTAAAGCTAAGTTCCTGTGCTGATAATCAACCAACTGATTTCTCTTTAATGTCAAGTGTGTGTTTTGGTTTGGATCAACATTTAAGAGCACTGCTAGGGAGCAAACCCAGGACCTAATACATGCCAGATAAGGTCTCTAGCGCTTTGGTACATTCCCAGCCTGCTTTGGATCAATGTTCTTCTTGGAGATAATGACATAAAATTTACAGGAAAAATATCATTTGTCATTCACCTGAAGGTGTTTATTATGGGGGAAAAATACAAGGCAGGCAAAAGCAATTGGATTCTGCTTCTAGGTTTCTCCTTCATTGACTTTGAACATGGACATGCAATTTAATCTAGTTTACTAAAAGATGAATGGCCAACTCCTAGTATATGAATGTGATTCTGTAGCATATGAATGTGATTCTGTAGCGTTTCCTTGCCGTGGTTAATGAAAATTTCTAAACACTGTTTTTGTTGAACTCGTTTTCCAAATTTTTCTAATTTTTAAAATAGTTCTATTCTGCAGGCAATAAGGTAGTAAAAAAGGAGGCACCTTAAAATAACCATAGAATAAAGGATGAAACTGGAGGAAGAAAAAGAAAGTTGATAAACACAAGTGAATACCAATCAGAAAAATCGTAAAGCCTTGAGAGGACAGAACAGAGAAAAGTGGCCTATTGATTAAAAATGTATTCTGAAGAACAACAATGAATATATTTCTTACTATATGGCATGGTCAAAGTTTAAAAAAATACCATTCTAAGTCACTGCAATTCCAAGGAGAGTAGGCATCATATGACAGGTTTATCACGTACCTCCCCTAACAGAGAATACAAATTCAGTGTTCAGCACTTGGTAACTACAGCCACCACAGTTATCACTGAAGGCAGAAGGCCTTACTTGCATTGGCAGAGAATGAATGGTATAAAACACTTCTGTGAAACTGTTCATATGCTCCATACTTGATATTCAAAGCATCATGTAATATCTCCTTGCATAAACTAAGGGTTCCATTTTAATCGAATCACTTGTGGATTGAGCTTATCTTTTATAAATAAAGAGGGAGGTACAGCAAGAAATAGAAATAAGCACACATGGCTATCAGAATCGTAACCTTTTTTTACTGATATGGTATTGAAAATGGTTATTGGAGATACCGAAAAATGCCTTCCCTGATGGATGTTGCAGAGGTTGTTATGGTTTGAATCGGAAATGCTTCCCACAGGCTAATATTTGAATGCCTGCAACAGTTAGTCACATTATTTTTGGATGATGTAGAAGAACCTTTAGGTAGGACCCAGCTGGCAGAGAAGTAGGTCACTGGGAGTAGGTCTTTGAAGGTTATGCTTGGCCCCTAATTCTGACCAAACACTTTGCTTCCTGGACCACTATGATATAAAGAGCCTTTAGACACACTGCTGCCATCATGAACTTATTTGTCCCACTATGCCTTGCTTCAGGCCTGTGATGGTCTGAAATCATGAATCATAATAGATCTTCCTTCTATAAAGTTGTTCCTATCAGATATTGTAGTAAGTACAGAGATAAAGAAATCAGCGATGTAAGTCGTCTTGTCATTTCCTGATTGTGTCAGTGAAAGTTAATTGTTCAATATCATGATTACCTAACAATGATCTAGATGCTTGTGCTTCACCCCTGAAATTGATAAGTTTAAACATAATTCCACATGTGATGATAGTAGGAAACAGAGCCTTTAACAGAGGAATTATGAAGACCATTATAGAAAAAACCCTAGAAACTTTTCTGCCTTGTACTCTTGTGAGGACATGGTAAGAAAGTGCTGTCTATGGGTCAGAAAAATGGTCCTGTTCAAACGCTGAATCTGCAAGCATGTTGTTCTTCAAGTTTGCAGCCACCAAACTATGAGAAATGCATTTATACTCTTCCTAAGCAGCACAGTGTGTAGTTTTTTACTATAATATCCTAAAGTGACTAAGACATTGATTATATAAACCACCTATTTGCAAGTCATGATTTTTTTTTTACTTTCTAGAGTAAAAAAACATAAGAAACGTAAGAATGATACTATATTTGTTCTACATTATAACTATAGATATTCTGTAGTACTATTAGGAGCTATGCTAAATATGATTTACCTGCAGCATTAGTACTTCTATATTCAAACTTGCAATGAAACAGGACTTGAAAAATTAAAGGTTTGTTGATTTCTCTTGCATTAACTTAAGAAGATAGCCTTTAGGGTGATCTCCTACACTTACTGAAATAATTTCTAATGCTGCTTGGAACAAATTAACACTCCTGGAATGCAGACTAACTGAAAGAACTCAGGAGAAGAGCAGAGCATTTCCTGGCTCTCAGTGTTGATGAAGAAAAAAGCCTCTGCTGTAGCATGGACCCATGTCTCTTCTCAGTATTTGAGAAAGTTGACAGAATAGATGTGAACCATAGTCGTTTAAAGTTTAAACAACACTTTATTTCAGTCTCTATTTTTGCCAGGGCCATTCTTCTAAATACAGGAATTAGGAAGTGACATGGGGATATTTAAAATTTATTCAGTAGATTCCTTTACCCCGAACAGTCACTTCTCTCTACCACCTCAAATCCTGCCTGCTGTGAACTGACCTATTTACTTGCTCTTAGCATCTCTTTGGAAAATAATGGACTGACACAAATGTGTTTGAAGTAGATGGGGTCAGCTTACTTCTTCCCAACCCTAGGTCACAACCTTAGACTTCAGACTGCAGTCTTCTACAAATGCAAACATTTTGTTAACAAACACTTATTGGAAAACAAACAAAAGAAAGCTTCCAACTTTTTCTGCAGCTCCTATCATGTCCAGGTTTTAGGCTTAAATTGAGCCCCATTACAAAAGCAGAATTCTCTTTCCTTTCATTCAGTGTTAGGTGGCCAAAATTGCTCCTGAAACAGTAGTGTGATACAGGACCATTGAAGAACAAAATAAAACCAGGCAACAATCCTTGCTGGTTTCTCAGATCCTTTCCATGCAGTGTTAGCAAATGCCATTAAAAATGTAGCCAATCAGCACATTCTGATTGTCTTAAATTTTACTAGTGAGAAAGCACAGCAATATTCATTACAGGCCACTATTTCCCCAACACAAACACATTTGTGGCATTTATTACGTGCATTACAAAACCCCCGAGGGTTCATAAGGATAACTAATAGAAGCAGTCTTTGGGTTTTGGCCTTTTTCAGGAGATGTGGGCTGAGTTCTTCTGCACTGTGAATTCCTGACTAAGATAACAAATTGCCCCAAGCATGCAGAGTTGAAACGAGCTGCACATGTAAAATATCACGTACATCATCTGTGCTGATAAACTTTATAGATATAGCACCATCATTTTGCTTAAATTCCAATTGTACTCCTTTTAATGAGAAATATATCTCTTTTAAATGCAAGCACTGTAGTGATCCAGTGAATAAACCTTTAGTATTAGGTTTTTTTTCCCTCCTTGATAGACCTTGATAGGCTGTGAAACAGAATTAGTTGGGAAGCTTAAAAAATCCTAAGGCCCATGTTGTACAAAAGACCTGTTAAGTCTCTGGAGACGGGCCTCAACCATTAGTATCAACCACAATTCTCTAGGATTCCACAGTGCAGTCAGGTTGGAGAACCTCGATGATAAAAGAAGAGGAAGGGAGAAGGCTGCACACAAGGCACGACCTGGACTGAGGGAGGATGCTAGAAAACAAAACGTATCTGTAAAGGATTTACTAATGTGAATCACAGTTCTGCTGATACCAGCCTCCTCTCCCAAGATTTTTGGTATGATGTGAGATGCAAAAATAAAAATAAAAAATTCCTTTTCTGATGTGCCAGTCTTTTGATTTGAAGCAAATGAAATTTGGACAAAGCAATCAGTCACTTTCTGAAGCCCCTAATCTGACTCTCATTGGCTCCACAGAAATGGCAAATGTCACCTATTCATTAGACAACTCATTTCCTAGAGAAAAGCATTTGCACACTGAACCTTAGTAGTCTGCAGGAGAGATTGCAGCCAACAGGTACCATGTCATTTTCAAAGGGCTGAATACCATCCCATGTTGAACAATTGAAATGTTAACAGTCACAATCAAACAATATGCTGTAAGAAAGGGGTAATAGAAGACTCTGATGGATAGAATATTTTTAATGAATGTGTTTTCATCTCATGTGAGATTTATAAAATAAGTTGCTGAATTAGGATCAACCTTCCACTTTGTCAGGGAAAAATAATCTGTATGTGAAACCGAGTTAGGGTGATTCCCAGCTGACTTTTGTCTACCTGGAAGTTTGAACCCAGTACCTCCAAGCCTGAATTCTGAATAGCTTCTCTTAAAGAACATGGTTAAATGTGGTTATTAGGAAATTTTTACTGTTTAGGAAACAGAAGCACAGAACTGTTAAAACCTTGTTCTTGCAATTAATTATCCAGAGTCTTAATTTTTTTCCTTATCTTTTGCAGGAAAAAAAAAAACCTTTGAAACCATATTTGTCTGTTGTAGTCACGGCAGTGTCTTAAATATAAAGAGAGAAATTTATTTTCAGCAGACTGTTTAGACTCTGTGCGTGTGTGTGTGCGCGCGCACGCGTGCATGCATGTATGCATATGCATAAGCATACTTACACATCTATTGGCTTTCCCCAGGTACTGTAGAAATCCCTTTAAAACGGCAGCTTCTTAAGTAGTTATTGAAACTCCAGGTTTTCGTATTTCCTTTTATAATATTTGGATGCATGTAGGTGAACTTGCATCATTTTAATTATATCTGTATCTGATGAGCAGAAAAAATGTAAAAGGGTTTGGGGAGAGATTTAATTTTAGATAGTGGCATAATTAACAGCATTTGGAAAAACTAGTGGAACTTTAATTAAATGTCCCTACATTAATTTAGTCATTTAATTGAAAATGTATTGGGATAGTCCTTACAATTTATCACTCTTAGTCTTTGAGGGAAAAGGGTTTTAAATAACAAAGTGTCAGTGTAACTACTTTTTTTCATTATTTAGCTAGATGTCCACCACTTGGCACTTTAATTTTTTTCCTTGTATGTCTCAAGACTTTATTTTTAAAGTCCTTTGACTTGTCACTTTGAATTAAAGAGCTATAAATCTCGGTGGGGGGGCATATTTTGAAACCTTGAGCAAATGTTTCTTTCTCTTATTTTAGACTTTAATAGTCAGTATGGTCACATTATAAAGTTTTCACCAAAATAGTGTATATCTTCTCTGTGTCCTTTGCCAACTTTACTTCCTTTTTTAATGATGATATGATATGATTCAGCACTATATCTGAATTCATTTGACATGGATGCTGAAAATATTTTAAAGTACATAAAGAATTGCATACTGATGCCTTTAATCCCAGCACTCAAGAGGCAGAGGGAGGTGGAATCTCTGTGAGATCAATTCCAGCCTGATTTACATAGAGGGTACAGGCCAGCTGGGGTTACAGGGAGGCTCTGTCTCAAAAGTACCAAAAAAAAACCACCACCAACAACAACACAAAAGTACATATCAAGATATCAAGAGAAGTACAATTAGGTGGATTTTGAGATGTTTCAATAACCATGCTCAAGGAAGAGTACTTATTAAATTCCCAATCTTGGATGATTTTCCTTGGTGTAAAGTTGAATCTACTTCATTGCACAATTTTCTGTTTCTTCTCCGTAAGTGAGACACCCCCCAAGTTTGTATGGTACATGATCTGTACAGGTGTATGACACTTATTTGACTGCATTTTGATCCAAATTTTCATCAGTGTTCTAGGATAATAATATAGATCATGCACTTAATTTTTCAAAACAACGCAAACAAGAGAATGTGAGCTAATGCATTGAAAGATCAAAATTCAAAATAAAATGACAATAAATTTATATTTTATTTAGTAGAATTAAATTTAAAAATTACCCAAAGTTCCTTAGGTTAGTTGGGATTTCTTACCTATTTCCCATGTCTAGGCTGGGATTTTGTATGATTTGAGCTTGCATAGGACTTGCATATCCTGTCACTACTGCTGTGAGTTCATACAAGTAAATAACCAACTCTCTGGCAGACTCTGTATCTTTCTGGTCATCCACTTTCTCTGGCTCTTAGAATGTTTTCCCCTCTTCTTCCACAATGATCCCTGAGCCTTGGGAGCAGGAGAGACAGTGTCTTACAGGGATGGAACTCTTGGTGGGCCCAGTGGGTGGACTGACACTGAAAGACATTTAAGGACACAAATCAGACTCTATAGGTTGTATTATGTATATATAAGAGACCACATTAAATTGGGTGGGTGGCAGTGGAGGGAGGTATGAATAGGGGAATGAATCTAAATACCATGAAAATTGCAAAAATTTGTACGAAAATTGAAAAAATTCAATTAAAAATTAAATTTAAAAAATTTAATAAGTGCAAGTCAGGTGTCCAGCACTGAAGACTTTTGAAGTTCTGCATACAAATATTAGCTAAGGAATATTTGACCCAGTGACTCTTATTAGAAATAAATTGGTATTTTAGGTTAACTCCAAGTGCAGTATTAAGTAATTAGTATCCAGTCTAGTATAGCTTGTTGTAGAAAGCTAATATGGCATGTGATTCTACTGATGGAATTAACAAAGATTTGATTATAGTGTTTACTGGTTAAACCCCATTTGAAGTGTCACAATTACTTATGACTACCACATATCACAAAGGTCCTGAAAAAAATCAGAATATGTCCACCCATACACAGGCAACCAAGATCATGAAGGATGGAGAGATGGATACATAAGAACTATTTTTCAAGCATATAAAATGGTCAGTGGGAAGACCATTTTAAATATAAGATAGCATCACCATACCTTTGAATAGAGTGGATACTTTAAGACCATACATGGAAGTAAAATTATGAAAGAGAAAAATGGGAAGAATGTTATGAAGGTTTCAAGCTGATAAGGGAAAACAAACATTCAGCTTTTCTTTGGGGGGTGTTAGCTTCATCACAAATTTTTATCATTTTTCAGTCTGTCTGAGCGACTTATATGATTTATATGTTGCCTAGTTAAAACTGGCAAAAACAGCTGGGCATGGTGGCACAGGCCCTTGAGCACTCAAAAGGCAGAGGCAGGTAGAGTTCTGTTAGATCAAGGTTAGCCTGGTCTACATAGCGAGTTTTAGTCCTGCTAGGGCTATGGAAAGAGCTTCTCAAAATTTAAAAAAAAAAAAAAAAAAAGGACAAGAGCACATCTTTTTACGCTCATGTAAAAGTTCCAAACTCAGTATGTCAGGAACATAGGTTTTCTTTGTTTCACAAAGTTCAAAGTCCTCCTTTACCCTGTTGCTCTACCATAGTATTCTTGGATTCTCACTGTTGCTGTGTGCTCCGTCATATCTGATGTTGTTCCAACCATCACACCTGAGTTCCAGCCACCAGAAAGATGTAGGAATAAAAAAGACACAAAACGCATGTGTTATCAGTGCTAAAGAAGAAAAAGATTCTCAGTAACAGAAATGAAACATATCCACTATAGCCAGGTGTAGTGATACAGGCCTGCAATCTCAGCATTTGGGAGGTAGAAGCAAGCAGATCAGTTCAAGGTCATCCTCTGCTACACAGTTTGAGAGCAGCTTGATCTGTGAGACCCTATCACTACAGCAATTGATATCTCTTTTGCCAGTCATAAGGCACATGATTATGTGTACTTACACGTGAGATTAAGAGAAGTATTTTCTTTTGTTTTGTTGTTGTTGTTTTTGTTTTGTTTTTGTTCAGAGATGTTTTCTTTTCTGCACATCCATGGAACAAACTAAAACTCATAGGTCCTACTGCTATGGAAGAAGGACGGAAGGTTAAATAAGGGCAATCAACATTGTCACAAGGTTGTTTTAGAGTGAATTGCTCTTAACCTGCATATTTAACTAGATACATTTTAGGATCATATCTATTCTCATGAGTCTGAGACTCTGCAGTTTATAGACATTACAAAATCTTCATTATCTATGAAGAGAATTGATTCCCACCCTCTTTTTGAAGGTTCATTATCTTATGAGTAGAAAGTGACATACACAAATGACCAATATACACCCTTCTATGAGTTTATTTCTATATGGTTGCCTTAGAAATTACATATCTTTTCTTAAAGCAATACTCTTGCTCTTTTATACCTTGGAGCATAATGATGCTAATAATATCTTTTATAAAACATTACAAAAATTTGCACACAAAATACAACACAAACTGAGAAAAGCTAATGATGGCTTTAACTCAAATAAGTACCAGTGTTCTTTGTTGGAAGCCATTCTTCATCGCCATGTTTCTTCTGTGCCTGGGAGATTTATTATTACCTGTGGAACGTTGCAACTCAGAAGTTTATGTATTACATGGAAGAGAGCAAGCATCGTAAGGAATAATAAATGCACTTAAGTTAATACAACTTGCATTTTTTTTCTGTCCTGGTAATGCTGCATTTCTCACTTTGCATCTAAAGTACCACCTCCCTTAGGGTTAAAAAAAAAAAAAAAACCTTATGGAGTAATAGATTAACTTTGCTGCGTGGGCTTTATTACTCTAAACCCTCAAAATGTAGTATAGATCAGGATCACAAGATGCCCATTGGGTCTACTTCTTCCTCTGTTTCATTCTGTGAGAGAAGAATGCAGGCTTAAAAAAAGAGGGCTTAGGGCTGGAGAGATGACTCAGCTGTTAAGATAACTGGCTACTCTTGCAAAAGACCGGGGTTGGATTCCCAGCACCCACATGACAGTGAACAACAGTCTGTAACTCCAGTTCCAGGGAATTTGATACTTTCTTCTGACCTCCATGGACATTGCACAACACGGGTGCACTTATATACATGCAGGCAACACACTCATAACATAAAAAATAAGAAAAGAGGGCTGGGGGAATGGCTCAGGGGATAAAGTGATTGTTGCAATTGCATGAGTACCTAAATTCAAATCCTCAGCATCTATGTAAAAGCCTGGAACAGTGGCATGTGCCTGTAGCACAAGTGCTAATGACTGGTTGCCAATAGATTCTGGGGCTCACTGACCAACCAGTCTAGCCAAAATGAGGAGTCACAGGTTCAATGAGAGACGTTGTCTCAGAAAATAAGGTGCCAACCTAATGAGATTGCTCAGCCAAAAGAGGGACTTGCTGCCTAGCCTAATGACCTGGGTTTGATCTCCTAAATCCACATGTTGAAAGGAAGAGAACTGACTCTCACAAGTTGTCCTCTAACCTCCACACATGTACTGCAGCATAACTCTCCCCGCACACACATAATTAATAAATAAATGGTAAAATAATAATAATAACAATAATAAGTAATGTAGAGAGCAATAAAGGAAGACATTCAAAGTCAATCCCAGGCTTCTACATGCACTTGTATACGCATGTAGTGCACGCATGCGTGCACACACACACACACACACACACACACACACACACACTGCAATGATAGGAGACCAATATACACAAAGTGAAATTTTGAAGAGCTCCTCCTCAAAAATACGACAGTAGAAGGGAAATTCTACTGCAAAAATTAAAGTTCTGCATTGGGAAATGGAAAGCATTTTTACATCTAGCTGTATTGCATCTCCCTGTGGAGCTGCTCTAAGCACAAAGTTCCCATTACATAATGAGCAGCATCTTAAATACTGTGCAACTGTTTCTCACTAGAAGCACAATGCAGCAGACTCTGCTTCTCAAGAAGCACTTATAACAAACTTACCAATAGCCAGTTCTGTAGTAAAAGGATGATGCATGTGGATTTGAGAGCCACAACAGAGTGCAAGGTTGATACTGACAACTAAAGCATGATATGATACCAGATCATAGTTTGAATATTTTGGGTTTTGTTGTTGTTGTTTGTTAAGTATTTTGTTTGTTTTTTGAAACAGGCTTCAGCTGTGTGGCGTAGCCTGGTCTCAAACTCACCATCTTCTAGGCACATCTTCCCAGGGGCAAGGATAACAGACATGGGTAACCATAGCTAGCTGTGAATATATTTTTATGACTAAATTCTTAAAAGTTAACATTATGTGCCACTTTTTAAACTTTCTGTTTATTATTATTTTTAGTTCACATAGTAGGTTTCATTGTGTCATTTTTTTTAATTTTTAAAAATGATTTATTTAATAACAACATACTTAGAAGAAGCATATCATAACAACACAATTGACATATTCAATAACGTTTTCCTGAGGTAGGATGCATCTCTTTCAAATTTGGCTGTAAATTTTTAGGTTTACAGTTGAATTATTACAGTTATA
>NW_008359081.1:9522792-9526388 GCF_000622305.1 Nannospalax galili | reverse complement strand
TTATCATATCATCTGCAAAAAGGGATAATTTGAGCTCTTCTTTTCCAATTGTTACTCCTTTAATTTCCTGCTCTTGTCTTATTGCTCTTGCAAGAGTTTCAAGTACTATGTTAAAGAGAAGTGTCATTTTTATACATACATTGTGTCATTTTTATACATACATGTCACTGTATTTTGCACCTGTTCACATCCCATGACTATTCTTTATACATCCTTCCCCTTTCCTTTGGGCTCTTTCTTTCCCATAAATGGTTCCCCTTCTGCTTTCATAGAAGCCAATATGTGTGTGCATATTTTAAAATCTAGATCCTGCATATGACAACATGCAATAATTTACTCCTTTGTTCTCACTCCACCCACCCTTTCCACGCATTCTGTCCCTTTTGCTTTCACATCATATTAGAAGCCACTTTAAAACAGTATAAGATCTTTCAATCATTCGGTACCAAGAAACACTTAAAATAAATGAAAGATCTGCAAAGTTCACAGTGGTAGTTATTTATAAGAAGTTTGGCCATGGTCAATATGTGTAGACCAGAGGAAAAAACTGTGTGCCCCTCAAGGCACCCAGTCTGGCACCACTCTCATGTTGTCCACTCAGATATTAGTACTTCTTTCATTCTTTGAAAACATACCTGAATCTTGGCTCATACTCCATTGTGCCAGGGAAGGCACAACAGCAGCAGGGCAAGGCAGTTGGTCACATCGTGCCCATACTCTGGAAGCAGAGATAGGCAAATGATGGTGCTCAGTTTTCTTTTCTTTTTTTTTTTAGTATTTTATTTATTATTTTTGTTTTATGTGTATGAGTGTATTGCCTGCATGTAGGTAAGTGCACCTGTGTCGTGCAATGCCTGCAGCGGACAGAAGAGGCTGTCAGATCCCCTGGAACTGGAGTTACAGACAGTTGTTAGCTGCCATGTGGGTGCTGAGATTCGAACCTGGGTCTTCTGCAAGAACCACCAGTGTTCTTAACCATTGAGCCATCTCTTCAGCCCCTGGTTCTCAGATTTCTTTCTCCTTTCTATTCAGTTTAGGACCCCAGTCCGTGGGATGAAGCCCTCCCATATTGACAGTGCGTCCTCCCATTTCAGTTAAACCTTTCTGGAAATAGTCGCACAAACAGATTTTTATTGTGTCCATCTGCTGGCAAAACGTTTTGTGCATAAGTAAAGTCAAGAGAAAAAAATGGGAGTCTTGGAACTAATTGTGAATCCTTTCTCTAGTTCAATAAAATTATACTACAAAAGACTTAATCTGCACATATAGTGTTAATAAAATAGTAAAAGGAAGGATCACAAGTAAAATTTAGTTGAAACGTTCAGATATTTATTCAGTGATATTTGAAAGATAGCTTTTAATTTCATCAGCAGAGTTGAAGAAGCAAGTATTATTTATATTAATGATTTCAACTTCTGTGGGATTCTAGAATGACAGCAGTAATGTGCTTGCTATTTATGCTGTCAATGAAAACTTGTAGTAAAGCATCTACAGATGTATATGCCTTGGATAAGAACATCTAAAATGTCACTTCACAAATACAGCTGGAAAACTCTAACCTACCTCTCCCATTCTTTTTCTTCCGAAACCACACTCCAGCCAAAGTGTCCAACTCACCTCTGCTCTTGCTCTCGTGCAGTCAAACCATAGGAAGCCAGACTCTGCCCTCCTGTGAATCTAATTGTGATAGGTATATGACCTTCAACCCTTTTGGTGCACCCGTTTCTTCATGCATAAAATGGAATTAACAAAAAGCAGTTTTGTGAGGCATTTGGAAGGTTAACATAGCAGGAGTCATAAAGATTCTTAAGTATCTGATAAATAGATGTTATATTTTATTATCATTGCTATTATTATTTTTCCACCTGGAGGACCAAGTCATAGACTGCATGTCAAGACTTTGCTATATCCATTACCGTTCTCTGAGTCGTCCAGAAGATATTAACTGATTTTTATGTGGCTATATAAACTCCACATGCTTACTTGTGTTTTAATTATCCCAAAATATGTATTTTAAAATTAAGAGCTCCTTGGGTCCAAACACAGCTTTGGTGGTTTGAATAAGGAATATCCCCTGTAGGCTCCAAGTATCTGAATACTTCCGTTGGTGGTAATGTTTGCAGAGACTTAGGAGGTACAGCATGGCTGGAGGAAGCATGTCACTAGGGAAGGCTTCAAGACTTGCTGCGCTTTCAGAATCTCTATTTCTGATTCCTGTCCATGCTGGAAAATATGAGCACTCAGCTTTCTTCCAGCTCCATCCTGCAATGTCTCTCCCACAATGATGAACTCTTATCCTTTTGGAAATGCAAGCCAAATAAACCCTTCCTTCTGTAAGTTGCATCAGTTATGATGTTTTAGCACACCAACAGAAAAACAACTAATGCAATAGTCCACATACATGTTCAGTAAATCTGTACTGAGTGAATAGGTATAATCTGTGTTCTTCACTTAGCCTCTAGTTTAGGACTTACATGGGACTGATATGTTTTAAACCTTGGGAATTCAGGCTGATATTGTACATCTTTCATACCGGAATGTTGAAATCCATACACATTTTAGTGTAGTCATTTATGACAAGTTTTAGTTGTTAAATTTCCCTAGATATACAACCTCTGAATGTGTCATCATTTCCCGCTTGTGTTTTTGCCTTAATACTGCTCAAAGCACGACATCTATTATTGGAATTTCAGTTCTGAATAGTACTTTTGAGAACTTGTATAGAATGATTGCACAGTCCTCAGGAAATTGTCACGGATTGCTTTTAGCATATGGTTTTACCGCTGTGGTCTCCTAACTTTTCAAAAAACTGTTTCAAAAAGGCACTTAAACCATGAATGGAAACCTATTTACAGCAAGCATTGCTGATTATTGACTGTTCTGAATTTTATTTAAGTGAGTGGTTTAGGAATATATTTTAAGGTTTATTTTATTTCTACACACACACACACATATATGTGTGGGGGGTGTCTATATGGATGTGCGTGTGTACATGTCTGTGAGCACCCATCAAGGTCACGAAAGGGTGTTGAATCCCCTGGAGCTGGAGGGAGTTACAGGTGATTGTGAGCCACCCAACATGGGTTCTAGGAACTGAGCTCTGGACCTCTGAAGAGCTGTGAGTGCTCTTAACCTCTAAGCTGTCTCTCCAGTCCCAGGAACATTTTTTAAAAGACTAGATTTATCCCCCTATTTCTGAATATTTTCTAGTTTTTTCTTAGTAATCTAAAACAGTGCAGTCTCTTGGAGGGAGTTACAGGTGATTGTGAGCCACCCAACATGGGTTCTAGGAACTGAGCTCTGGACCTCTGAAGAGCTGTGAGTGCTCTTAACCTCTAAGCTGTCTCTCCAGTCCCAGGAACATTTTTTAAAAGACTAGATTTATCCCCCTATTTCTGAATATTTTCTAGTTTTTTCTTAGTAATCTAAAACAGTGCAGTCTCTTGTTTTTTTCAGTTTATTATTTATTTAATAACCACATACTTAGAAGAAGCATTTCATTACAACAGCATTGACATATTCAATAACGTTTTCCTGAGGTAGGATGCATCTCTTTCAAAATTGGCTGTAAATTTTTAGGTTTACAGTTGAATTAT
>NW_008359081.1:9521449-9521646 GCF_000622305.1 Nannospalax galili | reverse complement strand
TGCTGGGTTACTATCTGGGAATCCCTTTGGCCACCGTGGCCAACAACTCAGCAGGAGGTATCACCTGTCTGGCATTATTGCTTTCTATGTAGCCTTTAGCTATACATATGGACTCTTATGAAATTATATTGGCCCCTTTAATCTTTGGTTATAGTTTCCTTTTGGGTGTTTAAGGCCACACAGTTGGTCCAGATAAA
>NW_008359081.1:9436729-9521309 GCF_000622305.1 Nannospalax galili | reverse complement strand
GGAGGAAATGATTCCTCTGTGTTGACCCTCCTCTTTATAGACTGGACACTGGTTCAAGTCCATCTGGTGGGTTCTCCTCGGCCTCCTTGATCAAGAGGACAGGTGACCCACCACCATTATAGGACATTTTGAGAGATGCTTCTAGTTCCCTGGAACTAGTCGACCTAGGAGGGCAAGGAGCAAAAAGTGTCCTTTATGTCCCTCTGACCAAATTATTATAGACCTCAGAGTATGTCTGTTAAACACCAAAGAAGGTTTGTTCCACCAGTCTGATATTTTTAATTACTGTGTGCCATGTAGATAAATCTTAGGCGAAGACCAGTTGTTCTCAGATAAACCTTACCTAGACATATATTTCTTGCTCTCCTATGTATAATTTGTCAATAGGTTGTAGGAGTAATATGCTTCTCACTGGTTTTCAAAGCTAGCTAAGCATTGTTTATCTCTCACACCATGGTTTTCCCTCTTAAGGTGTCCCCATTGCCCCTCTTTCTCCAGTAATAATACCCTTCTCCTGTGGTCCTACCTCTCTTGAGCTCCTTTATTCCTTAGGTTCCTTGTATACCCTTCCCTCCCCCATCCCTTAAACTAACCCAATTTTTATCATATCTCCCCTATTAAGGCTTGTTTCCCATTGTTCTTCTCTTTCAGGTTCTTTCTTTTCCTTTACCTGCCTGTTTCCTTTCCGTTATCTTGGTTCCTACAGTTATGTCTGGATACATACTCACTTATCAGGGTTTGGTTCTAGGATCCACATATGAGGGAGAACATATGTCTATTTTTTTCTGAGTCTGTGTTACTTGACTCAGTATAAGTTTCTAGTTCCATCCATTAACCTGCAAATTTCATGATTTCATCTTTCTTTACTGCTGAGTAAAACTCCATCGTATGAATAACCACATTTTCATTATCTACTCGTCAACTGAAGGACCCTTAGGTTGCTTCCGTCTCTTAGCTATTGTGAAAAGAGCAGCAAAAAACATGGATGTACAAGTGTCTCTGCAATAGGATGAGTTCTTTGGGTATATGCCAAGAAGTGGCATAACTAGGCCAAATGTTAGGTTCATCTTTAGTTTTTTAAGAGTTCTCCACACTGCTTTCCATAGGAATTGAACCAGTTTGCAGTCCCACCAGCAGTGTATGAGTGTTCCCCTTTCTCCACATCCTCTCCAACATTTGGTATCATTTGTTTTTCTTGATCTTAGCCAGTTGTCAGTTACATATAGTTGTCTGTGGTTTCACACTTGCCATAGAAGGTGATTCTTTAAAAGCTGAGAAGTTTTCAAACTTTTACTGCCTTCGATTTTTTGGGGGATGTGTAATTCCAGTAAAGGGACAAGGGGATATTCCAAAATGTTCATTGGAAATTCTCATGTGTATTTATGAAGGCACTGATATTCAGCCAGTATATACTCATTTAGCAATGTCTTTTCCATTTTTTTCTTTTGGATGTTTGACCCAGCGTCTCCCTGTAGCCCCAGCTGGCCTGGAACTCACTATGTAGACCAGACTGGCCTCAATCTCACAGAGATCAACCTGCCTCTGCCTCCCAAGTGCTGGGATTAACGGCCTGTACCATCACTACACCTGGCTCAATTTAAATCTTAAATGCTTTTCTGAGTGATCATGGCCTATGCCTGATTGTGTGTCCATCTCATATTAATGATTAGGTATAACATATTGAATATTATCCCATTTGTAAGTATTAATTTTCTTATCCTGTGATATTCTGATCATTCCTTGTTTCTTAAACACAACCATAGTGTTGATTTAAGTGAGTAAGATCTATCTCTGTGGTCATTGTTTCCCAGAAGTCTCAGGTTTCTGAGCATGATGGTTCTTCTTCCAGGAATAGTGCCAAGTCTCTCCAGTAGCACGAGTTTCTCTCTAATTGACATTATTTCACACCCTCCGTTTTCCTTACTATGGAAAAGTGTATTTCATTGGTACTTTGCCAAGGATCCTGCTCTGTTTCACAATAATGTTCTGTTCCTACTCTCTGCACAGAGATATACCTATTCCATGCATCAATTGCATAAATGTCAATTTGAAATCATTTTTAGCACTGCTGGATGTTTTTCATTGATTCTTTTCATTTGGAGATTGTTCATTGGGATTCTCCCTTCTGTTTCTTTTTATATCCCTATCTCCTTTTTCCCTGTATGCATGGTGCCTTTTGCATTTTCTGTATTTAAATGTAAATTGATGACTGCAGTTATTTTTTACTTCATCTCACCATCGTAATGAGATCATAAATTTAAAATTGTGTTACTTTTTTAACCTGCTTTCTGACTTGTCCATCCAAATGCATTTTACAAGTGTTAGATATTCAGCCTCCTGGTGACTGATTTCTCCAATCTCTTCAAGACATCTGTGCAGTGTTATGGATTATATCGATTGCATTTTGTCGGTGTTCATATTTGTAGAATGTAATTCACAGAATATATATTGACTAATAAATAAATGCATCCAAATGGTGGATGGTTATAGAGAGAAGATATATGTTGGTATTCAGCAGGCACCCGCACAAATGAAATGTAAAAACAGCAGCTTGCCATGTCAGAGTTGCAAATGAAGGCTGTGGCTAGAAAACACAGAAACTCTGGAATGTACAATACCTTTACCTTCCCAGTTCACTCACATATTCTAAGTCAAAAATTGAACTACCGTGAGTGTCTTAATTTTTATAGAGCAACGGTGTATTTCTTTACGTAGGCATACAGCTCTAAGATTTCTATACTGCCGATTTTTTTCTCCTATAACCATCTGAGCATTTGTCTCCTTTAAAATAGAAGTTGGAGACGAGTGGAAACAGGATGGTCTATATATGTTAAGAAAAAATAGGCCAATAAGGGACAAAAGAAGTAAGAAAGGGAAAGTGGAAGACAGAGAGAAAGAGAGAGAGAAATCACTGATCATCATCCTAAACTGAAATCTAAAAAAATCACATCTCAATCAGTTTAGAATTTTCATTGTACAGACTGAAAGAACAAATCCCCCCTCTTTGAACTGTTTGGTGTAAATATCCGTGTCTAATTAATCCTGAGCAAAACTCCTTTATATATCTTTTAATTTTCATAAGATCTAAGATCATTGAAAAATCAAAGGAAGAGCTATTTTAAGCAATGAACATAAGCACTGATTCCAAAATAGAATTTTGAGAAATGCAAGGATAAATGGAATCACAAAAGATGATGTCACCCATAGTGTCTTATTCCCTACAAATAGATTTCTGTTGAACTGACATCATTTCAATGACTTCTTTTTCTCAGACACGTATTTAATTTGTGTTTTTCTAACAATCTTGCTTTCTTTCTAATATTCCAGATTGGGAAGCCCATAATTTGTATCTGGTTAATAATACTTCAAAGGAATTTCCTTGACATCCAACTTGGTGTATCTGTTTTTAATGAAATTATATAGGTATTTTTTGTGCATACAAAAGTAGATTTATTTCTGTACTGCTGTTATATTAACACAGTAGATGTCAATCCATAGACGATCTACATATGTTGTTACCTTAATAATATTTAAAAGGCACGACATAATCTAGAACCAGGTCCCAATACAAGTTCTGTTATCAGAAATTTCCTTCTCCTCATATCATGTACAGTGTTGGCACCATGTTAGCACAGCATATTGAAAACTGGCAGAAGGTTTATTCACTTACACTGCATAAGAAAGGCAAAGTTGTAAAACTGCTAAGTTTCTCATGATAAAGCTAGCTAATTTCATTGCTCTCAAGCATTCATCTCTGTATTTTATGTAGAAGGTTTCACATTTATTTTCTGACAATCCTAAAAGTTATCCTTCTGTGTCTTTTCCTAGGAACATCAGTGCTCATTTTCCTTTCCGGTTTCACTAGGTGGTTTGGTTGGTAATTGATACCATCTCTGGCAGCCTATAGGAAACTGAAATCAAGAAAAGGCTATTTGCTGATGGTAACATAACTAGTCAGTTATACAACAAAAGTTGTGTGGAACCTTGCCACAACCCAAGTTTTATCGATCTATCTATATAACACACCCACCCAAATCAGCCCTGTACCTGACATCTTTGTTTCTGTTCTCTTTTTATCCAAGCTGAGACTGTAGAATAGTCATGTCATAATCTCTGCCTGGTAGTCAATGAAATAGAAAAATCCAATTTACTAAGAAGTAAGAGTCTTTTACTACATGCTATAATTACCTAGACCATTGTCATACTCTGCACACTAATCATCTCAAACTAGGCCCTTCCTGTCCTGGTTACAGTACCTCTGTTGCGGTGGAAAGAAACAAGTTTCAGATTCCCATAGCTCTACCATGAGATTTGATGGCTGATGTTTTCTCTTCTTTAGCTTGTTTACCTGATGCTTATTCTTATGACTTGAGATAGGTTCTTACTCTATATCACAGTCTGGCCTTGAGCTTGCAACTCTACTGCCTCAACCCCCCAAGTGCTGAGATCATAGACCCACCATGTCCACTAAGCTTTGTTTTTGCTTTAGTGTTTACTTATATTTCTGCAACAAAGAGTTATCAATCATTGTAATTTACTTTTTAAAACTATACATAAAAGACACACATAAAATGTACTTTTTAAAGGTCTAAAGTTTGACTAATTTTTGTTGACAACTAGTAGGGTATGAAGTGAAAAAGGACTCCTCATAATCAGGGAAACCAAGACTTGGAGAGGTTAAATCCTGTTTTAAAAATGGTCAAAAGATATTTTGTTCTAGGTTTAGGATTTTGTGTTGTTCCACATTCACTGTTATCCAGGGGCATATGTAGCCTGTGGGCTATTGGTTCGACATGTCTGGTAGTTCACAAGGTATGTAAAATGTTTGGTTCATTTGCTGGAATCTTTTATTACTCTCTCTAGTTAGTGTGTGTGTGTGTGTGTGTGTGTGCATGCGCACACACATACACACACACACACACATGCATGTACAGAGTTCAGATGACAACTTGCAAGATTCTGCTCTCTCTCTCCACCATGTGGGACCCAGGGAGAGAACAAAGATTGTCAGCCTTGGCAGCAAGTGTCCTTATTTGGTGAGCCATTTCACTGGCATTTGAATGGTTTTAATACATGTTAGTTCACATTGTTGTCTCTCCATAAATACCAAAAATAGCATGCAAGTGCAGAATCCTACACATGCTAGAGAAGTTCTGCCACTGATGAGGACCCTTATCCGTCAATGTAAATTTGTTACTGACTATATTTCTTGAGACTCTTTGAGTTAATAATCTAAACTGAGGACCAAGAAAATTGGGGACTCTATGACCTGAAGTGAGATCTTTTCTTTTCAGATAGGGTAATTGCAAGGCATGTTTGGCATGCAGACTAAGAACTGGAAGAGATTTAGGAATCACTAATTTTCCTCCAAAGATGAGATTTAGCTTTATAAAAACATTTGTACATTAGTGGTCCAGTCCTCGTTTGAGAGATTCTGTTTCAAAGTCATTATAATAAATGGAAATTGTCTCTCCTGAAATCTCTGTATATTGATTCATTTCTTCCCACAGGCATCAAAGAGAATTGTAAATTTGTATGTCATGAAATATTTGTTAGCAACTGCATTGTCTCCAAGAGTTGTCTTTTCATGTTAATGTGAACCTAATGGAATTTTATTACTCCATTAAGGTGAAAATCTAAGAAAAACTCCTCCAGTACTGTTGTCTAGCCCACCATCAGGACTTGAGTTCAGAGCATATACTCTAAGTAAATGCTTTCATAAAGTTATCAACTGAGGTCCAAGCATGGTGGCAAATACTTGCACTTGAGGCTAAGGCAGGAGGACCAGGAGTTTAAGGCCAGCCTTGACTACATGATAGGACATTCTGTCTAGCCTGGACTACACGATATGACACCCTGTCTCAAAGAAAACAGCAACAAAACAACGTTACCATCAGAATTGAATTCTTTCTGCTCTTTTCTTATCCTCATAACACCTACTACCAAGGCTTCTGCTTTCCTCTTGGTGTTTATCTACAAGCATTAGCAACAGTTATTTTCAGTGTGAACTATCAAGACCTGAGCATAAAATTGCCGAGGTGGCCTCAGCAATAGAAACGACGTCATGTTTCCTACAGACCATATCGCAATCAAGCATGTTTTGCATTTTATATTTATATTACCTATGAATACTGTTGCAATTTAGAATATTTAGGGTCACACTTAGTTCTTCTTTGTTCCTTTCCATCACACCCATCTGTTCTTTTTTAACCGTGATGCCCCTATCTTAGTCCTGTCCCAATGAGTATTAATTTTG
This sequence comes from Nannospalax galili, assembly GCF_000622305.1. Taxonomy (NCBI): domain Eukaryota; kingdom Metazoa; phylum Chordata; class Mammalia; order Rodentia; family Spalacidae; genus Nannospalax; species Nannospalax galili. The sequence continues at coordinate 9,515,053 of NW_008359081.1, read as the reverse complement.
GGGTTTCTTAATGAATAACCTCCCTGTTTTTAGATTTCTATACACCCTTATAGCTTCTGATAATTTGCTCCTTAAACCTCAAATCTAGTCATATTTCTTCCTGCTCTATAAAATAACAATCTTCTATAGATATAAGCATTCTTTGCCTGACTAATCCACTCATCCAGCCTTCTTTGTTGTGCTCCAGACTTCCCAGCATTTTGACCACTGACCCTGTCACCATTTCTATTGTTTCATGCCTTTGTACACACTCTTTGTACACACTATGCCAGGAAAGTCTACTAAATCTCAAAATTCCTTTTCTTCTTGCAACTCCGAGGCAGTGTATTTTAGTAGCTTAACTTACTGACTCGGGGATCAAATTTCAATGCCCTAGTAATGCTCGTCTTCTACTATTCTTCTCTTTCGGGTTCCTTCTTTCCCTTTACCTCCCTGGTTAGGCATAACTAAGGGATGTGTAGAAAGGGGGTGTAGTTAAAGAGGAGGGGAAGAAGGAGGGCTATATACAAAGGATTGTGGGAATAAAGGGGAAGAAGGAGCTCAAAAGAGGTGGGACCATAGCATACAAAAAATTATCAAGGGAGAAATGCAGAAAATGGGGACACTTTAAATGGGAAGGGCGGGTAGGGAAGATAAGACAGAGAGAGAAAGAGAAGACCTAAATTGTGTCTAGTTAGTATAAAAGACCAGAGGAAATTTTATTAGTCCAAAAACCTACTGAAAAATTACATACAACATCCCTACATGAGTCTGTGAGTGTAGCTGAAGACTACATAACAAGAACAGCACCAGACAGGAGAAGCCTTCCTTTGAGTTGTTGGCCAGGGTAGTCCAAGAGACTCCCAAAGTTACACAGGCTATTGCCACAGTCCTTGATTGCCTCCCAGAACTTGATGGTATTGCTGAAAACAGGACATACTTTGGACACAGGATTTGGGGCAATGAAGCTGGAACTGACCTGGAAGTCACCTCCCCTTGAAGCTAGGGTTGGACAATCGGTTGATGTACCAGCTTGAATAGTGCTCTCCAGCCCTAGGTTCAAGGCCTAAAAATCACATCAGTGACCAGCACAGCAAACGACATTGGTTCAGTAGTGGCATTTTTATCCTGGGGGTAATCAACAGCTACCTAATTGGCCTTAAAGCCCACTCGATACAAGGAAATTCATATGTGGTACTGTGAACCTAGCCAAATACGCATAGCTGGAGAAGTGATAGATCTCATAGAAAACCCAAGGCTTTCATATCCTTAGATAAATGTAATTTCTTACTATGTGCAAAATATGGATCCTTAAATTCACAGACAAGTATCCCAGTCACCACCTATCAAAGTAGCTTCTTTTCTAACAGACAAAGATTGTTACAGAGTTACACCACACAGAGAGTCTCTGTGAATTGCCCAAGCCTAAGTGGCACATTTAGGATGCAACCTCTACACTTAAGACTCATGGAACTTAGAACAAGGGATGGAGAGAACACTAATGTATCTTTCAGTTCTCATCAATGAAGCTCCCTCATGCAACAGAAGGCCAGAAACTGAAAAGGCCACAAATGGCCTAAACGTAGAGAATAAGAGTCTGCAGAATCTGGGTCCTTGGACAAGTCTCCTATATTGAGGTCCACCCACCTAGCGCTCAAAGACCATTGCAGAAGAGGGGGCAGAAAGATGTAAGAGCCAGGGAGGAGGTACATGACCATATGGAAATAGTCCCACAAGTGCTGGGGATGCTTCTCATACTCACCTACAGCAATGGTGTCAGCATGCACAAGACCCATGCAAATTTAGGCAGGCAAAAATCCAGAACAGAACTGTGGAAAAGAACAGCAAGCCCCAATCTTAGTCAAAGAATTACTGGAAGCTGATTACTGCTGGGTGAGGAAGAGCAGATCTTCTTAAACAGAAAGACTCTAGATGGTCGAACTAAACCCCAGTTGATGAACTTGGACTCAGGGACCTCTCAGGACACTAACTTTACATAATAGGCCTTAATAACAGAATGTATGGACTCCAGTGTGGAGGAGGGGTTATGGGAGGGTGTCGAAGGGGAAGGGAGAAAGGGGTATAAAGATGATTTTATGTACGAAATATCCAAGAATTCAATAAAAAATATTTTTTAAAATTCCAATGCCATCATTTACGCACTTTGTAAATGCACACAAATGATGTACTATGCCTCAGTTTTCTCATCATTGAAGTGGTGACAATAATGTAGTTGTACATTTTCATTAAGCTTTCAGAAAAAGTTAAATGAAATAAAGCACAAAACCATCATGTATAGTGTTGTACACACTGTGTATCTTACACATACAATTAGCTCTATTTTACTGGTTGCTCTTTTCTGTTTCAGCTACATTTGGTATTAGCTAGTTTTGTTCATTATCCTTGGTACGTAACTCAAATTATACTTCCTCTCCCCTAGGTAAAGCCAGTTGCTCCTTTTATGTTTACCCATTACTTTGTTCCTATATTTGCTATGACAACTGCCTTTATAAGGCAGCCTGCTATCTTTCATTCATAAAAATAATTAATCATAGATTCCCTGAGCCTGAAATAAGAGGAAGAAAATGCACATTGTGTGGGTTGCCTAACTGGACCTTGCTGTCTGTCTCTATGCTTGTTCCCAACGTTCACATTTCCTTTGAGGATCACTTACTAATTATCCTTGCTGTAGCCTGGAGTCAGCCTCATGATTTTGTACATTTCCTCTGTTATGTTTCTAAAAGCACCAGCCTGTTCACTCTCCCTCTGCATCTCAGGCTGTTGTTCCCTCCTCTTAAGAAACAGTCACATTTGCATTTTGCCTAAATCACATTTCTCAATTTTATAACATTTTATGAAGGAGACAATAGAATTAAGGAAGGATGCAACAGCTAAAGAGATTAACTGGCCAGTTTTTGAGAGCATCATCCATAAAGTCCACCAGCAAGTAAGGTTTTCATGTCAAAAAGCAATTCAATCACCATAAATGACCGTCAAGCCTACGCTTATTCTTCCTTGGGACTGGAAATTGAAAGCTTCATTCTCTGATATTTGTGTTGTCGTTCAATAGACCCATTGTGTGAAACACTGGGCACAGAGCAAAGGTACACATATTCCACCTGAAATACTGAGTCAGCCTCAAGACATTATTTTGGGCTCTCGTCTAATGAGTCCAAATTAGAATATTACTGATCAAGCTTGCCTCCCCAAATTCATCACTGTGGCGTCAGCAAGAAAATTAAATGCTAATAACCAGTGACCTCTAAATGCTAGTCAACTGACCTCGGCTATGATAAAAGATGTTGATAGTCTAAATATAGTAAAGTAGCTTCATCAGAGCTGAAGCCCCAAAATTACACAAGTGAATTAACAGTGGGAAGTCATTTTCTTATTGTAAGCCTTAAACATAGTTTGTTCTCTTAGGAATACTGTTCTAACCGAGAAAGAACATTATATAACCATTCATTTCCTGCCATCCAGTGACTACACCCTAGGCTATATTGTCACTCACTCCAGAACAAACACAATTTATTTTTCTATTTTCTTATTGTTTGTTGTTTTTGTTTTGAGACAATGTCTCACTACATATCCTGGGTTGATCTTAAATTCGCTGTCTTCCTGCCTCAGCCTCCTGAGTGCTGGGATTAGAAGTATATGCTACTATGTTTAGCCTAAAACAATTTTTAAAAATTTATTGAGTTTTTGTGCATTTCATAGATCTTAATCAAATTTATATCCCCTCCCCCATCTGCGCCCCCTGTAGTCCCACATCCCCCCACTGGATTTCATGCATTCTTTCATATATGCTAAGCTTATTCAATATGTTAAACTTTTTATAAATTCTTAGAACCTTGACTGTCATTTCAGGAAATCATGCAATTCTTGACTCAACTTGGAGAAAGGAAGAAAAAAAAAATTCTATTAACACTTTTCAGTTTCTAACCAGTGTTAGCTGCAGTCCAGTGTTAGAAGCAAATGAAAGAGTCATTGACAAAATAACATGTAAGTTTGATACAACACTGTAGAGCCAAAGTTCTGGAATTTTCTTTGTCAAAGTAGTATTGATTATTGAGTTACAATCATCTGTATCCCTCTGAAAACAAGTGAGCACATATGTATATTCACATGGAAGTTAAGAGCCTTGTAGAAGAGTATACCTGTATCCTTGGGTAGACATCCTTCATCTGTGCATTAAAGTCAATTACGAGTTTGACAATAATCTAATATCTATTAACAGCAATAGCAGAACAAAAGTCAGGTATTAAGAGCTGTCTAAATCTGTCTGGATAGTTCTTCTTTATTCCCATCTTAAATTCTTCATCATGTAGAAATGATTGATAGTTTTCATTTGTTTTCTGTAACCCCATTTTATTAGCTAGGGTTTTGTATCAGTTAGGATCCCTATAGCAATAAAGAACACAAAGGCAGCCTAAGGTGTATGATGGCTTAAATAAATAAAGCTGTATTAGTCTCCAGTATTAAGATGTCTGGGAGGATGATATTGGAGGCTCAACAGTGTCATGTCTTATGTTTTCATTGCTTCCATCGACTTTTTCTGAAGCTCACCATCTCTGTGTCATTAAATGGCTGCTATACCACCTGGCAGCATTTACACAGGATTAAAAAAGAGAGGACAAAGTCAGTATGTCGTGACACACACCTATAATCTCAACTATTGAAGGAAGAGGATTGTTGTAGGTTTGGGACAAGCCTGGGCTGCATGGTGAAAACCACTTCTCAAAAGCAAACATTAAAAAGGAAGACAAAAGGGTGTATCCTCTAAATCTTATTCTTTATGATGAAGTCAGAGATCTTCAGAACACTTCCATTTATACACCACAGAACAGAACAATGTCACCTAGCAACCACCAACTGAAAGATACCAGAAGTGACCAGGGCTGGGGGCAATATTGAAGAAACTAACTGGAAGAGGCTGGCAGTGCTCAGTGGCAAACAGCAGTCTTCTCTGGCTGAAGTTTTAAAAAAATCATTTTTTTGTGCTCTCACATCCTACTTCATAAAGTTACGGTTAGGATCAAATAGGATGATTCATGTAAAGTGTTTTGTAAAGTGTCAGCACTAAATGAATAAAAGGCAATCTTATTAGGGTATGTAAGAAAATCAACCATATAAAACATATTTCAATGATGTATTTTAATAATCCTGTTTTTAAAAAACTTTCATCCAGCTTTTAAAAGTCTCTGACTCCCTTGTTTAACAGAATGGGCATTAAAATATGAGTGATTTCTTATTCAGTCAATGGAATAAATGACACAGAGCTTAATAGGCTAGCACGTAATTCATGAGCAAGTCCTCATGGCAAGGCAATGAAAACATACTTTAGTAGCTTCCCTGCCTATTGCTACAAATATACTACTACTTATCAATAGAAGTATACAATTTTGAAATCGACTACTTTATGATAAGGATCGATTGAAACCCTTAGAAAATTTAGGAACATGTGGAATCCTTAGCAGCTCAGTGGTATATCTTTTGTCTAGCAGGCAAAGAGTTTTGAGAGACAGAGACAGACAGAGAGAGAGAGAGAGAGAGAGAGAGAGAGAATTTTAAAATGATTTTTTTCATTTCTGTTAATATCCTGGAAATACATAGCTCCTATCCTCACACTTTACATGAATCATCCTATTTGATCCTAACCATAACTTTATGAAGTAGGATGTGAGAACACAAAAAAAATGATTTTTTAAAATTTCAAAGAACTGAGCCAGCAACATCACTCTGTGGCTAAAGGCTGTCATCTGACCTCCATGTGTGTGCTCATGTACATAGACATATGCACACATACACACATACGTGCGTGCACAGAGAGAGAGAGAGAGAGAGCGAGAGAGAGAGAATAAATAAATGTAATTTAAAAAGAACCTTCAGCAAACCAACAAGTGTAAAAGCTCTGCTTATAGTCTGGCTTCTCTCATTTTGTTCTCATTTTGCAGCTCTGCATATGTGGATGGTGAGTATTCCTCACTCACAAGTAGACTCATAAGTCGTTTTGCTACCTGGAATCCCTTACTGTAAATGATCATAAAGCAAATTGGGGAACGCTGGAAAATATCAGAGACTAATTAATAATCATTATCTTGAGTATGTCATGAAGAAATAGAAGCATAAGAACATTATATACCCTTACTATTCTGAAATGAAGGCACATTATTTCATTTATAAGGAAGTATTTTAGCAAGTTTAAAATCTCTTGATATACACTTGTCATCTTAGCACTCAGGCTGTGGAAGCAGAAGAATCAGATGTTTAGGGTCACCCTGGTTTACATATTGCATTTGAGGACAGCCTGATCTACATTACATGAGATCCTATCTCTAACAAAACAAAACAAGAAGTATTTTGTTAAATCTTTTTTGTGGTTGAATAAAATAGTTTAAAATAAGAAAATGCCTTTTGATCAGATCAGCTATACTTTCCAGTGACAACAAATAAGTGTGAATAATACTTTTCTGACATCTGAAGTTTCAGTATGTCAAAATCAAAATGAAATGACCATAAAGCCCTCCCTCTGTGATCACTTCTTGAATGGAAAACCAAGTGGGATGCTTGGATTTTTACCCTCCCTTGAACTTTATATACTGGCCTCTTTTTTTTTTTCAGTCTCTTAATTTCTAGAGGGCTTTGTGGAAACACATGTCTGTTCTTGTTGATTGTTTAAGGGACTGGGAAAATTCTTTCACTTCTAGTTCCAAATACTGTCTAAAATCCTAAGGGCCACCATCTTTGAGGATTTCAAAACACAGATACCCTGAGACTTGCTTCTTTACTTCTACTGAGAATCAACATAAACATATTGCTTTCTTTTTTTTTTCACTTTTCATTAGAGAATAATTCTGGTCTTACAGAAAAGTGCCAAACACAGTACAGTTCCATAGACAAATTATCCAATTTCTTCAAATGTTAGTGTTGTATAACCATCCTAATTATCTGAAACAAGACATGAACAATCATATAATGCTATTAAACTGAAATACACACATTATTCCTATTTCACAGATTTTTTTCACTAAAGTTTTTTTTCTGATCCAAGATCCAATCCAGGTCCAAATTGCACTTAGTGGTCATATTTTTCTCCTTTGTTTCCTCAAACCCATCCTTGAGCCTTTTTGTTCTCCTTCATGATCTTGACACTTTTGAGGAATACTAGTGAGTTATTTTGCTGAATGACACTCATTTATGGCTGATACATTTTTCCATGGTTATCTTAAGGTGATGATCTTAAGGGAAGAATAGCGAAGGTAGTGCTTCCTTTCTAATGCGTACTACAGTGGCTACTTGTGTTCATGGTTTATTACTGGCAACATGAGCCTTGACCACTTGGCTAAGGTGACATCCATATGTTTCTCCATTCTGAATTTATAATTTTCCCCCTCTATAATCTTGGAGAATATTTCGTGCATTTTTTTAAACATCAGAATAATGGGAACCACACTGGAATAAGAACAAAATGCCTGGATTCTGCTATTAATGCTCAGTTCGGAGGCATTAGGCAATCTACTCCAGCCTACCATTGAATCTACTATTTTTCAAAATGACCTCAATGTCTTTGAAAGTAATGATTTAATGACTGCATGATTGTCGCTTGTTATGTTAAACCAGATTGCACCTAAGAAATCCTAATGACTATGTAGCTACAAGTTCAAATATCCTTTTACTCATTCAATCACTATTTAAGAGCATAATTATTTGCTAGTCAGCAATAAACACCACAAAGTTCCTTCCCTCGTGGGAGCTTATATCTCAATAGGGAAGACAGATGATATAGGAATACATTACTAGTGTGTTATGCAATCTTATATAGCAAAAAAAATTTTAAAAAAGGAAAAGATTGGAAAGTTATATCTGAGGAGGTGTCAAATAATCAGAGAAAGTCACTCTTCAGTGATATCTGGCTTGGAATGCACCTGTCCTGGATCCCTTTCAAAATTTGACTATCTTAAAGGTCTATGTGTTCTTGAAACATTGATACAAAACATGGTTGTAGATTTCATACCATCCAAAATATTGATGTGGCAATGGCAGCCACTGGTGGCTTTCTATAGAACATAAGACACTAATCTGCTAGGAGTGTTATTGAGAAATTTGTAATCATCAAAACAATTAATATATTTATTGTCAACCAAGGATTCTACATCTCCCATAATGCTGCCCTCAGGGAGCCCCTAGGTCACTATTCCTAATCACTGTGCTGGGCTTAACCTTCTGGCTCAGATATTGTACAGAAAAGTGCAGTATTCCCATCATATTGGTATTAGATGATGTGAAAAGTCCAATCACAAGTGGATCTGACCAGAGAAATGACTCAAAGAAGTAGCTCAGAAACACATGCATCTATGTGTCTACACTGAAGTGTAGAACAGTACTGTACAACTAAAAACAGCTGAAATCCTTTGAAAGAATCACAGCTATTTTATAGACAAGAATAAAAAACAGATCAGTTTTTTGTGATTAGATACATCAGGAATCTAAGAAAACATTTGTTCATCTCATTTATTCATTCCCTAACCATATAACCAGTTATTTGGTAAATGGTACTGAGCATCTATTATGTGCCAAAAACTGTGTTAAATTCTGGAAATGCAGTGCTGATTTAGACCCCAGTTCCCAAGCTGCTTAAAGATTATCAAGGATATACATCACTTTCATTTAAAGATACTAAGTGAAGGAAAGCACTATAGCTGCTCTGGGTACAGATACAGAACCTAGAGGAGCCAGAAAACAAAAACAAACAAACAAACAAAAAAGATATTCTCTTGAAAAAAAAAAAGAAAAAGAAGAAATAAACTGAAAATACCAGCTTTTCATCCTCCCATCGACATAGCGGAAAAAAAAAAAAAACCCTATCAACATCACCTCTTAATATGAAAAGGAACAATAAATACTTCCATTAGTCAACTCAAATTAAATCCATAAATAAGCTCATGTTTATGAAAAGAGTTGCAGAATCCTGTAGATACTTAGCACTCAAATATTTCCTGAAACAAACTCCTTTTCAGAAATGTCCTTCGTTTCTAATATGACAAGTGCAGACATCCTAACTAGGCTGTGAAGGTGCTTTCTGTAGTAGTGACTTTATTGATTTGGTTACTAACAGTGCAGGCCTAAATGACTGATGACGACTCTCTGGACATCCCTCCCCACTGCCATTGAAATGGCTCTGGGCTTTATCCAAGAAGGGCTGTTAAATGAATAGTAGATGTATGAAGAGAGGAGAAATTGGTCCTGAGGTGAATTCACTCTCTTGAGGAAGATTTGTTTGTGCTCCAACAACTCATACTTTAAACTGTGAACCTTCATGTAGGAATTTTGAGGAGGAATGGGCAATGCTGAGAGAGCCTAATGTTTTATCAGCTACTTTTTCTTCTCATTGAGGCCTGAGTAATCTCAAGGGACTTTGGAAGTTTGCCATTTTCAGAGAAAACTTCTTGAGAATTATTTGAAATCCTCCACATTTCAATCTATCATTTCCAATAGATATATTCTACGAACACAACCCAAAGAATGTTCTCTCCTCATAGGTAGATCACAAAAGGAGGCAGACAAGTCATTGCGGTGCAAGGATTCTCAACTGTGAATAACACTGCAGCTGGGCATTTTTTTCCACTAATGGGACCATCTCTGACTGAATGGTGAATGTAATCATTTTATGGGCTTGAGAACAGAGATTTTTACGTTCTACACTGAAAAGACCAACAGACGTGCTTTCAGTTATACAGGGAGAGGAAACAATAGCTTTCCTCTCAAGGATGTTTTTGCTTTAAAAGACAGAGAGTATACCTGGATGTCCAGACTTCAGAACCACATTTCAGACTTGTTTCATAACTGTAATTTCCTTCCTCAAAAAATGACCACTTGCCAGGCAAAGTGGCACACACCTGCAATCGTAGCACTTGGGAGGCTGAGGCAGGAGGATCACAGTGTGTTTGAAGCTAGCCTGTGCTACATACAGCGCTTCAGGCCAGGCTGAGCTACAAGCCTGTCTCCGAAAAATTAAGCAAGTACAAAACAACAACAGACAATCAATGAACCTACTTGTGTGCAGGAAAAGAATCTTCATTTCAGTTTTTTATGCTAAGGTGATAATTACTTCACCACAAATTGGTATTCTGAAAGTTGTCACTGTTTTCTCTAGCTATGAGAGTGCAAAGTCACAACCAAGAAGCCAGAATAGATGTGTTTGAACCTAAAGTAGTAACAAGAGGAAGAGGGAACTGGGGGTGCAGAAATTGTACTTCCATAGCAGCAAAGTACCAAGCAAGGACCTACCAAGCTCCATCTATACATTTTGTTTAGATCCACACATGTAATTTTTACAACAACCTTATATGGGTACTGTTATAATTCCCACTTTATAGATAAGTCTAAAGTATGGAGAGATTAAGTAATTTGCCTAGAGTCACACAGTAAGCAGAGCAGTTTCAAACCCAAGTAATCTAACCTCAGAATCTATAATCTTAACCATTGTGTTCTGCTGTTTGTATTTCACTCATTAAAGCTAGCATTCAGCACATTTTAACAAGTGAGAGTAGCAAGATTTTTAGTTGCCATGGCTGAGAAAATGGTTACATGGGCAAAGTGCTTACTGTGTAGACATAAAGACTTGAGTTTGCATCACCAGAACCCATGGAAAAAGCTAGCTGAACTGGTGAGTTCCCTGCCTGCTGTTTAGTTTACATTTTGATACCTGTGCCCTGTTCTGAAGACTTGATCTCAAGAGTATTGGAGGGGGTGGGGACCAAATTCCTCTAAGCATATGAAAGACTTTGCCTTTGCTTGGAAAGTTTATACATACTATGCATATATCCAAAGCATTCATAGAAGCTAAAAGGTGGGGATTATGGGAAGATCGATTTTAATTCAGTGCAAAAGATAACAGCTTAGTGATTAGGGCATTTGCAAATGGGCTGGGCTGCCTAGCAAAGTAGAGAGGTCTTCATCACTCAGCTTTAAGGCCAGGCTAAACACTTTGCTAACAGAGATTTAGAAGAACTCCAGTAATGGAAGAGAAAGTAAACTACATCTGGAAGACCTACTTCAACGTAAAATCTTAAATTAAAAAAAAGTCTGTGCCGGGCGTGGTGGCGCATGCCTTTAATCCCAGCACTTGGGAGGCAGAGGCAGGCAGATCTTTGTGAGTTCGAGGCCAGCTTGGTCTACATAGTGAGTTCCAGGACAGCTGGGGCTACAAGGAGACCCTGTCTCAAAAAGACAATGTGCGTGTATAAGTATGTGTTCATGTCAGTGTGCGCATGTGGGTACATGTACATGTGTATGCATGTGTGTGTAGAGGCCAGAAGCTGACATCAGGTGTCTTCCTCCATGTACTCCACCTTACTTTTTGAGACAGGGTCTCTCATTGAACTTGGAGGGAACTCATCAATTCAGCTATTTTTTTACATGGGTTCCAGTGATGCAAATTCAGGTCTTCGTGTCTGCACAGTAAGCACTTTGCCCACTTGCAAGTATTTTTTGCTTAAAATATAATTTTTATATAACAACTAGAGCAGCAACTAACCCCACATATGTATGATGCTTGCAAATGGGACAATTTTTTTCTCTTCTGAATTGGCACCAGGGGTGGTAAATGCTGACCTGTCAGATTCAATGCATTTTGCTGGGTTAGGACCGCAGGGGCTTTCCAGGGGATCAAGCTCTCAGCCATAATCATTAAAACCTGCAGAACCCTGCCTGGCTGTGGGGAGAAGCCCCACACTGTTGGGCCTCACCTGCCCTCACCAGGAGAGCTGCTGAAAACTAGGGCAAGAAAGACAACCACTGGCTTCAGATCAGTCATCAGATATTCCTTGACATCATCCCTTCTGTTGAAAATCTATCATGGCATTCCAACCTCCTGATGATGATTGTCTCCATGCACCATGTCTGTTTTCTCATGAATTTTCATCCCAAGTTTCAGCTGTACTCTGACATTTACTTTCCATTTCTGCTTGACAGACAGGCATTTGTGGGCACGGACCCCTGCACATATCCTGGCCCTGTGTAGTCTTCTGACCTGCTGACCAGTTTGAAATTTCATATAACAAAAATCTCCCCTGCCACTTTAAAGTTCTCTGCCTTAGGTCATTGGCTGCTCTCCTGTATTTTCTGATCTTGACTCTACTCTTTGTAGAAATAATCACACACACACACACACACACACACACACACACACACACCACACAGCAAACCTAGATTTGCATCAAAATCCATCATGGTATTTAGCCAAATCATTATATCTGTCAACTTCTCCAGACTCCTGGCCTCAATCTCTTCCTTTCAGCAACCTGGCGCTGACACAGTATAATTTCTTTTAAGTCATGATGCAATTTGATGTGCTTTTCCAAAGGTTATAGCGATGATTCTAAAGTGTTTATTTTGTTAGAGAAGAGGGCTGGCAGTGCTACTGGCTTCAGTGGAGTCCTTTGGAGCCTCTGCCAGGGTGATTTCAGAGCATTCAAGAACTGGAAGTATAAAGAGATGTGAGGAGATCCCGCAGTGACAGAAAAGATCAGATGATGGAGACATGCTAGCCAAAGTGCCACCAGGAGCAGGGAGCCTCAGTCATGTCTGCAACTATATTCCCCAGACAAGAAGATGAAAAGATGGTAGGGAAAGCAGAACAGCTGTTTGCATGGGGGGTTGAAGTCAGTTAAATAGGAAAAATGTATGGGTATGGTAGCTACTGTTTCTGGTGGGTTTTTTTTTTTCAAATTATGCTTTAAAATGCATAACATAGAATTTACTGTCTTAACTACTTTTAAATGTTTAGCTCAGTAATGTTAACTTTTTTATATCATTGCATAGTTTATCTCCAGAACATTTTCATCTTACACAAGTAAAACTCCTTACCTGTTAAACCATGTTCCCTTTTCCACTATGTCCTGGTCTCTAGCAACCACCACTTGACGTTGTGTCCTTATGAATCTGACCCCCCTGAGTCCCTCATATGAGTGGAAACATAATAATTATCCTTTATGACTGGGTTAACGATCTTTTCTTAGCACAATTTTCTACCAAGCTCATGACCACATTCAATTCTCACTGTAAGCCTGTATGGAACCAATGTACCTTTCTTCTACTTCCCAAATTAGGAGGAAAGACCACTCTTGGCTGAGAAACCGAATCAAAGCAGTCGGTGAGAGTTGCTAGCAGAAGGGTCCACAGTGCAATAAGCAGGGCTGTGCAGAAGGAGAGGTGGTCCATGGTACACTCTTTGTAAACAAGGCTGCAGCTGGATCCCCCAGGGAAACCCGGACTTGGTTTCACCTCTGAGAATCATTGCACATAAATCAAACGGTGAAGACTTTCACCCCCGTATCATCTAATCCATGATAACAACCCTCTTCTTCAGGAAGGGGATGCTACTTTGCATGGGGCAATCCCCTGAAGGCAAGCTCAAATGAGGAAGCTAACTGTGAGTCAGCACCCAATAGCACAGCAGATAATATTGAAGAGAGGCTTTAATGTGAAGTACCACAGTGTCTACCAACAACGCTAAAAGGATGAATGTGTTTCATCTGGTTGCATAAATGATATAAAGGACAGGTAGTGTTTATTTGACAATGAAGTTCATGTTCTTTCTACTACATTGGATGTATTTATAGAGCAGCTATAAGTCTATGTCTATGACAATGACCCTGTCACAAAGTTGTATCTATGACAGTTATGTATATTTTTTATCACCATTTCCTAAACAATGTGCTCAATTTTTTATTTCATTAGGTATTATGATTTAAAGTATACAGGAGGACATGCATGGATTATATTCAAATACTGTGTCTTTTTATTTAGGGACTGAGTATCCATATATTTTGGTCTCTTAGGGGAGGTCTTAGAACCAATCTTCCATGGATACTAAGCGACAGCTGTATGCCAAGTAAGACTGTTGCCAGGCACTGTGCTGAGGTCTAAATGTACATTATCTCACTTAATCCTAACAACTACTTTCTCTGGATCTTCTAACAAGCACTCTCGGTTTTAAATGCAAAAATTGAAGCTTAGAGAGCTTAAATGCCTTGTCCAGTAGCTCTCAGTTTGACAGAGGCAAGCTACGCAGTCCAATTGCAGAGTCTGAGTTTCGACTTCAGGACTGAATTGCAGGATCAGGCCCAAATACCTGCATTATCAATACCATTCTTATCTCCCTGTACACCTTAACAAATGAAACAGCCTTGACAAGTGCTGCTTCTGGGCACTTTCTCCTGCTGTTGCCAAGCAGTAGAAGGATTTCCTCAATCCAGATGTAATGGCAAACCAGCTGCAGTTCAGCCTCTTCCAAAGAACTCTTAAGCCTGCCTCTCATCAGACGCTACTCAGTTTCACATACCAGGGTCTTATGTGGCGAATATGTTCCCTAAGAAATGGTTTTCTATTTTGTAAATAAAAGTAATTCATATTTTAATTTTTCTGTTCTTTTACCTTTTCTTCTTTTTTAAGTCCCATCTCATGGAGCTCAGGGTGGCCTAGCCTGGTAGCTGAACTTCTGATCCTGCTGCTTCTACCTCCTAAGGCCTGAGATTATAGGCATGTGCCACCATTCCTGGTTTATACAGACCTGGGATCAAATTCGGGGCTTTGTGTATGCTATGGGAGCGCTTTGCTTTTGTAGTACCCAGAAAATTCTTAACTATACTTTCTGTGCTGTACTTTTTGAACTGTTATAAAAACTTATGGTATCTTGCTTCAAAAGCAAATCTAAGTAGAGATTCTTGAAAAAGGTAAGGTACAAAGCCTTAAAAGTACAGTTAGTGGGGCTGGAGAGATGGCTCAGTGGTTGAAAGCACTGACTGCTTTTGCAAAATCCCCAGGTTCGACTCCCAACACCTACATGGCAGCTAACAACTGTCTGTAACTCCAGTTCCATGGGATCCGATGCCCTCTTCTGAACTCTGCAGGCATTGCATGACATGGATGCAGGCCTATGTGCAGGCATTACACACATATACATAAAATAAAAACAATAAGTAAAATATTTTTAAGTACAGTTAGTGTAACTAATCCTACGAAAATTCTGAACTTGACATGTTACAGAGACCTGCTGGATCTCAATATTATAATTAAACTTTTTATTTTGAGATAATTCTACATTTGTATGGAATTGCAGAAATCAATGAAAGGGAAATCTCGCATAACTTTTACCCAATTTCTCCAATAGTACACTTTGCAAATCTATAATTCTGTGTCACACCAGGATATTGGCATTGAAAAATCAGCATATAGAACATTTCCATCACCACAAGAATCCTTTCTTATTGCCTTTTATAACCACACCAACCTCTCTCCATTCACATCCCACCTGAGGCAACTATTAATATATTGTCTACCCTATCATTTTATTATACCAATAATGTTAGAACAATGCAAACATACAGTATGTGATGTTTTGAGATTAGCTTTTTCACTCAGTATAATCCCCCAGAGATGCAGCTAAATTGTTGTATATAGCAAGTTGGGTTTTTTTTTTTTTTTCTTTATTATGGAGTAATAGTCTACGGTTTGGTTTCCTTTATTTAATAATTCATGAGTATTCTTTTTTTCTACTTTTTGACTATTACGAATAAAGCTAACAGCATTCATGCACAGTTCTTACATGTATTGTGTGTAGGGTGTGTGGGGTGTGTGTGGTGTGTGTGTGTGTGTGCGCGTGTGTGCGTGTGTGTGCATGTACATGCCATGGCACACATGTGAAGGTCAGAGGACAACTTGAAGCAGTCTGTTTTCTCCCTCCATCCTGTGAATTCAGAGGGTTGACCTTAGGTTGTCAGGCTTAGCAGGGAGTGTGTTCACCCACCAGCTCCCACTCTTTTGTTCTTGTTGTTGCTGTTGTTTGTTTATTTGGTTTTCATGTGAACCTAAGATTTCATTTCTGTAGGATAACATTCTGGTGGAAGTGCTAGATCATATAGCAGCTGAGTGTTTAGTTTTAAAACTGCTAAATTTTCCCAAAGCCTCAGTACTGTGTAATTCTTACTGGCGCTGTAAGAATGACCCAGTTTCTTTGCATCATCACCAAAATTTGCTGTTATCCTTATTTTGTATTTTAAACTATTCTAATATATGTGTAATAGTAACACATTGCACTTTAAATTTACATTTCTTTAGTGACTGATGATATTAAGCATCTTCTTATTCTCTTGTTTTCTGTGTATGTTTTTCTCTAAAATACCTCTATTCATCTCTTTTATCCATGTTCTAACTTGAAAGTGTTTTTGTAGTTCATCTTTGAGCAATATATATATATATATGTGTGTATACATATATATATATGAAATTAGTTTTTTAGAGTAGGTATGAATTGCTCACACTTTTCCTTGTCTTTTCATCCTCTTCATACAGTCTTTCACAAAGCAAAAGTTTCTAATTTTGCTGGCATTTAATTTATCTGTGTTTCCTTTTATGAATCATATTTCTGGGTTTGGTTATCCCTAGATCCCAAAGATGTCCTCCTGTTGTATACGTTTTGTAGTTTCACATTTTATATTCATATCTGTGATCTATTTTAATTGATCTTTATGTGAAGTATAACTTTCTTTGAAGGTTCATTTTTTAAAATATTGCTGTGTCATTGCTCTAGCTTCATTCATTGAAATGGCTGGTTTGATTTTGAAATAAAATCAGACTACACCTCTTTCCTTGGTTTCAGACCTCCCCGCCATCTATGCATCCTGAATGCAGCAGCCTAAAGACCTCAGTGTCACTTTAGATTTAACAGGTCCCACACAGAGCTCATCATTTTCCTGCTGTAACCTATCTTCATCATTTTCCTAATTTTTCCATACTAATAAACACTACATTTTACCCAACTGCCCAAGCCAAAAATCTCTCAACCTGAACTTATCTTTCAATCTAAATGATACATTCCCAAATTTTGTAAACTCTATCCTCAAATCTCTCTTACATTCATTCTCTTCTTTGTATTTCCCCTGTCTCCAATATATTTTGCCTCAAATGTTAAGCATCTGATTTTGCCTGATTTTCCTCTTAATAGAGGCTCTATAATGCAGTTATAGCAATCCTCCTCACCTGAAAATTTGATTATGTAACTGCTTAGTCTTTCTATTGTTCTATGCTGCCTTAAGGCAGACGTTTCAAGGAGCATTTTCCACAAACCCTGGATTAAGCTCCAGCCTCGGCAGCAACACCTAACTCTGTGCCTAAAATAACCATAAATATTTGCTGATTGACTAACCTGGTCTTAAATAACTGATAAAGGAAACATCATAGATTCTGTTTTTAACAGTAGTCGCAGCTGCATTCCCCAAGTATTTAATGGAGACAAGTTCTATCCCAAGGAGTAGCATAGGAGAATTTAAACATGGACTTGAATGCAATACGTTGATTTGATTATATGATCCAAAGAAGCTGGAGTAAAAAATAAGAGACAAAGGGCCTGGAGAGATGGCTCAGAAGTAAAGAACACTGGTTGTTCTTGCAGAAGACCTGTGTTCATTTCTCAACACCCACATGGCAGCTAACAACCGTCTGTAATTCCAGTTCCAAAGAATCCGATGGCTTCTTCTGTCCTCCGTGGGCATTGCATAACACGGGCGCACTTACCCACATTCAAGCAATACACCCATACACATAAAATAAAAACAATAAATAAAATATTTTTTTTAAAAGAGACACAGATGAGACAATGAAGATAAGCTATCCACTGGGCCTTGTAAGAAGTATATGGACTCAAAGGCATCTGGATTTGAGTAACTAGAAGGTAAAATCCAGGCAGCCTGAGCATTGTCACCCCTGCTTGCCTTTCATTGAGTAACAGAAGCACTTTTGGCTTTAGGAACTAACCAGGGACAGAGAACAGAGATCTTGCTGGGCATGGTGGCACATGCCTTTAATCCCAGCACTCAGAGATAAAAGCAGGCAGATCTCTGTGAGTTCAAAGCCAGCCTGGTCTACATAGTGAGTTCCAGGTCAGTGGGGCTACACAGGGAGATCCCCCCCCATCTCCATAAAACAAAACAAAAAATAATTTAAAAGAAAGAAAGAGGGCTACAGAGATGGCTCAGTGGTTAAGAGCACTTGTTGTTCTTGCAGAAGACCCGGGTTCAAATCCCAGCACCCACATGGCAACTAACAACTGTCTGTAACTCCAGTTCCAGGGGATCTGACATCCTCTTCTGTCCTCCATGGGCATTGCATGACACGGGTGCACTTACCTACATGCAGGCAATTCATGCATACACATAAAATAAAAATAATAAAATATTTTTTAAAAGAAAGAAAGAAAATCTATATTAAATCAACCATGGAAAGTGAACAATTCTGGGATGGCAGAGCATTTTTATTCTTATCTCATGGGGTTATTGGAAAGATCAAGTGAAATAATCATTATAAAGCACTTTGTGCAGGGTCTGGCACAAAGCAAGCACTCGATAGTTGTTAATGCTTATTTGATTATTACTGTTGATTGTCAGAAATCATCAGGCCCACATCAGTAAATAGTAGTAAGTGGTCTGTCAGCAGAAACATGGAAACATTCTCATGGGCAGTGTTTCATGGGCAGTCATCAAAATCAGATCTAATTTTAGTCTTCTGGGAGACAGAAAATTTTAGTGTCTCTGGAAATGTTGAATTGTTCCATGGGCATGCAGTTTAATTTTCCAACATTATATTGCATGATCTGTAAAATGAAAATGAAATTGTACTGCTGTTCATAAAACGTCCAGGAAAATCTTTGGCACTATACAATATAAAAGAAAAAAAATCTGTTATTTTTTCCATAGGATATAATTGAAGAAGCAAGGTCAGTCACAAAGCTTTGAGCTATAAAGGAAGAAAAGAACAAAAAATTTCCCCCAGTTATTTTATGGCTGCCAGGTTGAACTCATACTTATCCAATGAGGCCCCAAACAGAATACTGTTCTGTTCTGCACCAACTATACTGATGATAGTGATTCAGGGAGTAAAAGATAAGATTCCATCCTTCTAAAGTGCTTTTAGATTGGATTCTCGTAAGTTTCATTTTGTTATTGGCCAATCAAAAAGGAGACTACAATAGAGAAAAGTGAAGACAGCATACTGACGAGAGGCTGCTGCATAGCAAAGTAACAGAGAACTTCTAATTTAGAGATATGGATGGACAAGAAAAGCAGTTACGCAGTAGCATACGGGAATCATTAAATAAAGCAATAAAAAGGGATAAATAGTTCAGAATGGACAAAAAGGAATGAGTGAGATAGAAATGGACCAAAATGCCAAAAAAATACAAAAGGATATTGAAGGGAAATAGCAGACCTCATTCATCTTTACCAAGAGAAAGTTGAGGTCCCTAAAAATGTTTAAGGCATTTGAGATCCTTACACTTCTGTCAACTCTAGACATTGTTTTGGGAGGGCCAAATCAACTTGAAGAATACAAAAAAAAAAAAAATGGGGCCAGTGAAATGGCTCAGTAAATAAAGGTGCTTGCCTGATGACCTGGAGACTCACGTGGTGGAAGGAGAGAAGCAATGCTCTCAAATTGTCCTCTGAACTCCACACATGAACTCACACACACACACACACACACACACACACACACACACACATACCTGCTCAAAATATATAAAATTCAATTTTTAGTCTTTTTGAGACAGGGTCTCCCTGTAGCCCCAGCTGCCCTGGAACTCACTATGTACACCAGGCTGGCCTTGAACTCACAGAGATTCACCTCACTCTGCTTCCCAAGTGCTGGGATTAAAGGCGTGCACCACCATGCCTAGCCATAAAAAGCAATTTTTAAGATTCAAAGAAAAATGAGATAATGGATCCCGGCAAGGTGGTGTATACCGGTAATCTCAGATATTTGAGGGGTCATAGTTGAGAGCGATGCTTCTGGCCCAGGAATTTGAGGCCAGTCTAGTAAACACACCAAGAGTGCATCATAAAAAGGAGCTGAGCATGGTGGCACACGCCTTTAATCCTAGCACTTGGGAGGCAGAGGCAGGCTGATTCTTGGGAGTTCAAGGCCAGCCTGGTATAAGCGAGTTCAACAGAATGACTGTTGGTGCCCAGTGGGAAATTTCTCAGTGATTCAAAGCCAGCTCCTTGGATTTTGAAGCTACCATTCTCCCACTTCCTCTGCTTATATTACTCTGTTCCTATGCCTGCAGAGTTTGCATTAGTAGCAAACTAGTGAGTCCTTACACTCACTACTTAGCTGAGGATGATCTTGAATTATTGAGAAAACAAGGACGTGTATAAGCTCTTAGAGTAATATGATTAGTGGCTAAAGAAATCCAGCAAGTCCATGACTAGACCTCTTTAAAATTAAAAATCATATTCAAAGTGTTTTTGCTCATAACCATCAGTCATTTGTATCGGTATACTTCCTGTGTGCTCCATCATTCCCTGCTTCCATTGCCCTTTCCCGAATTCATTCTGCCTCTCTCTGTCTTTGTCTCTGCTTCTGTTCCTCCTTTTCTTCTTTCTCCATCCCTCCCTCCCTCCTACCTCCTCTTTCTCTAGACCTGGGCTGTCCTTACACTCACTACTTAGCTGAGGATGATCTTGAATTATTGATCCTCTTATCTCTATATCCCCTAGCCATGCACCACCATACCTAGAATTGGCAGGAATCTTTCTGTATATTCAAACACCTAATTTAGACTTCTTTTTTTCTGGTCTGTTTGAGACAGTTTCCCTGCAGCCCTAGCTGGCCTGGACTCACTATGGAGACCTGGCTGGCCTTGATCTCACAGAGCTCCTCCTGCTTCTGCCTCCCAAGTGCTGAGATTAAAGATGTGAGCCACCATGCCAGACTTGACTTCTCTACTTCTTAACAAAGCTCTTCCCAGTGTACTATAAAGCAATTTGAGAACATAAATCTATGTACACATGCTATAAATGCTAATAACAATACAAATGTTATTTGTATTGATGTCCTGTACAAATGGGCAGCATTTATGTAATACCCCTCCCCCAACTCTTCTAATTTGAAAGAAAGGGGTCTAGAAAATTTTTTGATTGATTTAGAACAATAAGAACAATATAGATGACCTCATTCACTCACACGTGTTGCTGTTCTTTCCAACAAAACAGAGGAAATGACCAGCACAACAAATTCTTCAGACAGGAAGTGGGAAGCATTTTGGTGTCATGGCACAGTTTCTAATGCAAATAAGTGATGCTAGAAAATCTCTGGCACCTTTCTATACAGAGTGAAAAGGGGCCAGTGCTTAAGCTCTCAATTTATGTAGAGAGCCTCTAAAATACATGTTCAAAGAGGATTTTTTTAAGTATAAGGAGTATCTATCAGAGTCTGTCAATAGTTAGCACACTTCCAAACGGCCAACTCTTAGATGGTCAGCAGCTTACTTAAAATGTCCAGATAAGTTTTCCTAACACAGAACCTAGTTTGAGGGTCCAGCTGCAACTAGTGGTCCTCTCCAGTCAATGCTGTTTTTAATAAATAAAGCTTTGTACACATTTTCAGATGGCAAATGTGGCTTAAAATTTCATATAAATCTTTCTGTTTTAAAGATGTTAAGGATTGGTGAGATGACTCAGGTGGTAAAGGTGCTTGCCGACAAACTTGAAGACCTGAGTTCAATTCTTTGAGCCTACATAGAGGAAAGAGAGAACTGGTTCTCAAAAGTTGTCCCCTAGAGTCCCAACCCTGTAAGACATAGTCTCTCCCCTCCTAGCAGCCATCCATTGCCAAAAGTGCCTCCGTTTTGGTTGAGAGTTTTTTACCCACGTCCCCTAGTCTACTATGCTGGCATTTTGTCTGATTTGAGCTTGCATAAGACTTGTACATGCTGTCACCATTAGATGGATCCGCACAGAAGGACAATAGGAGACACAAATCCAAATACCATAAAACTATATTTTATGAAAATTTCAAAATTCAATTTTAAAATACAAAAAAAAAAAAGTTTTCCCCAGACCGCTACACAGGAACCCTAAAGGTAAAGGGGGAAAAAGACTCTTCAAATGCACTAACTTCACAATCTTAACAGTGTGCATTATTGAAGTTGTCTTAAGATTGGTTGGAATCAAATACTATACTCATATAAATACTCCCTGTCCCTTTTCCTAATGTTTGCAATGAATGAGAAATAAGAAGATGTGGGGTGTCCTGGATAAGAGTCTATCCAAATTCTCACGTATCTTCATGATAAAAAATAGAAATCAAACTATGTTGATAAGATTTTGGCAGCTACCATCTATCATCCTCTGTGTCGTTTCCTCCATGATAAGTTTGGACAAAAAAATCGTGAGAGAATTAATGCAATTATATTATATTGTGCGTAATGTTGCACCCTCCTACATTTCTATGAAATGTCTTTAGATTCATCATCAAAAGATTTCTAGTTTGTGAATAATTTATATGACTAGCTCTTGAACATTAGTGTTGCAAGTCCATTTAAATCAACTTTTAGACTCTGTTAATTTTCATAGTTGCATCTATAATTTTTCTTTTATTATAAAGTACATTCAGTTGTACCCTTGGTTATAAGCGACAGAAAATTAGACTCAGATTAGTTTTTAAAAAGAGAGGCGGCAGTGATGGTTTTCGGATAATCTGACTGCTGCCAAGCTACTGGCTGTCCTCTTTGTATCCAAGGCATCCTCTGCAGAGGACAGTGAGCTATTCTAACACAAGAACTTTTAATTTTCTAGGTCTGACCTTCAGGGACATATCATGAACCCACAGACTAAGAGAATAAAATATTATAATTGAATTGTTAGTTGTCTGGTATTTTTGGTCTCTGAGCAGCAGGCATCAAGACAGATTTATTAGAGGGATAGCACCTCTGAAGGAAAGGGGGATAAAGCTCGACTGGACAGGAAGAGCCCTTAGATCATGCTACTGACCTCATAAAGACCATACTAACACAATAAGGAGGTCCAAAGCAGATAGCCAATTAAAAGTGTCATAAATTGGACAGGCCTGAGGATATCGTGCATGTAACTGTAGGATGTTTACTAGTTAGTTGTAGAATAAGATCCAGATCTTATCTTAAACATCAATATATGTTTATATGAAATAGCAAATGAAGCTTTACTATTGAGTGGTTCTCAACAAAAGCAGTTGTTTTCCAGGGAGCTGGTCATGTCTGGAGACAATTTTGTCACAAATGGGAATGCAGTTAGCTACTCATAGGCAGGTGTCCACTCACTGCTAGATATCCTCTAATAAACAGGAGAACACAACAAAGAATTATATGTGTCAAAACTATATGTTTTATATAACAAAATTTATATGTGCCAGTAATACTAAAGTTAAGAAACTCTACAGATAAAGATGCATAGATTATGAGCACATATTGAAAGATCCCATGAGAACCTTTTGCTTTTGATAAATTCATAAGTTTGCTTTAGTTCTTTTTTGCAGCTGTCAATACTTATTACTGAAATTCTATCCAATTCATTTAGCTTTTGAACAGAAAAACAAATTAAATCAGTGAAATATCTGAATCTTGTAGACAGTAAAATTTTTTTGCAGTGCTAAGGATGAAACCTAGGGTTTTGCACATACTAGGAAAGTACTGTGCCACTGAGCTATATCCCCACCTTTTTGAATCTTGAATATTAAATTATTAAAATTATGTTTTAATTTTAAATTGAAATATCTGAAATGCGCTTAACATTTGATATCCTTAAATACTTTCATTCAGTGAATAGATAAGAATCATTTATGTTCCGTATATACTGTGACTAGTGAATGTGTTATTTCAAGAGTACTACTTTGTTTCTGATATTTAAATATCCCTGGGCAATACCTCTGTTCTACTCTAGATGATCACTGTATTATGTTCTTTCTTAGGAATGTACTTTGATGTTGACTGCCAATACCAGCTCATATTTGAATAGTAAACATTTGAAATTAGAGCCAAATCAGTGAAAATTTAGTGTAGTGTCCCTTCATATGCAAAAACATATTTTTCTTTTTCTGGGATTTCTAATCAAAAGTATCATGAAGAAAGGAAACTTTTAGCACTATACCTCTTGAGCCATCTAATAGATGTTTTAGCCTTCAGGGAATTTAGCTCTAGAACTGCTGCTAGGAAAATAAAAAGATTTACTAATGCCTAAAGGGATAAAAAGATCAGATAGATAAT
Source organism: Nannospalax galili (assembly GCF_000622305.1). Classification (NCBI taxonomy): domain Eukaryota; kingdom Metazoa; phylum Chordata; class Mammalia; order Rodentia; family Spalacidae; genus Nannospalax; species Nannospalax galili. Next base: position 9,491,001 of record NW_008359081.1, on the reverse strand, counting down.
CAAAAACAAAAGAAAAGAAAAAAAAAGTTTTCTTCAAGATGTGAAATGCACGTTCAATCCTAGATCAAGGACTAGATGTTCAAAGTACTACGTATGAGATTTAACATTACTTAGGAAAACTCTAGAAAAAAGTTTGATATCAGTATATTGAAATCATTTCTAAGTAGGAGCATTGGTGATAACAGCTCTGTGCTCACTGAAAAATCTATTTTTTTAAGTCAGTGCTTCATAGTCATCTATATTTACAAATCCATTTAAAAATCAATGATGATACAGTGAAAAAGGACAAGAAAACAAACTATTCTAATTATTGTATTTTGATAACTTTCTGCAAATAAGTGTAAAATACTTAAAAAAAGAAGGAAAATGATGAATTGTTGCTTACCAAAATAAGGGGGAAATCTACAATATAAGCAATAGTGTTTGAAATTTCAGGAACCTGTAATCTGTTAAGATTAGATAGAGGTCAGTGGTTAAGAGCACTTGCCGCTCTTTCAGAGGACCCAAGCTCAATTCTGAACACCCACATCAGGTGACACAACCCACAACTCCCTGTGTCCCCAGCTCCAGGAGATCCAATGTCTTCCTCTGACATCTGTCAACACACATATGTATACACACACACACACACACACTCACATTTTTAATTAATTTTTTTTTTTAATTTATGCCACAGATAGCATACAAACTGCTTCTTTAAAAAGTGCTCCTCCAAAATTGGATAGATGGCTTAGTAGGTAAAGTACTTGCCTTGCAACCATGAAGATTGGAGCTTGGATCCCCAATACACACCTAATTGCCATGAGGGCATGGTGGCCTGCTTGTAATTGTAACACTGGTAGGGCAGAGACAAGGGATCCCCAGAGCATGTTGGCCAGCAAGACTGGCTGGCTGTATCAGTGAGCTCGGGCTTTAATTGAGAGATCCTTCCTCAATGAATAAGGTGGAAAGCAATGGAGGAAAAGTCCTGACATTATTCTCGAGCCTCCACATTCTTGCACAAACATGTACACATGTAGTTGCACACTCACATATGCCCACTCACATGTGAACATGCATTGCACACACACATACACACACACACCATACACATAGGCACATGTAAAAAAATAAATACTCCACCATGCAGGTGCAACACGAGCTACTAAGATGATAGCCTAGGTCTCCAGCTTGCCCCAGACCCAACTACTTTTCCACTTATGGAGATTAATATTGCTTTTATTGATGAGAAACACAGAGACATTTAAAGAATCTTTCATTAATCTCAAATGCACTGTCTCCTCAAAAGACACGAGGTTCTTGAGAACATAAATTTTCATGTTGCACCTTTTCCATCATCTGCAAGATGAACACAAAGTACTGTGTATGTAGCAACGCTTGAAAGGCTTGGGGGAAGAACTGAATTTACAGCCCACCTCTCATATTCACTAGGCTTGTTGAAATCCTGCACAAAGACAAAAATTGCCTGACTAACTCCAGCTAGCCAACTTGTGTGCTGAATAGCTTCAGCTGTCAACTTGAAACACTTGGCAAGAGGGAACCTCAATTGGAGAATTTCCTCTATCGTACTGGCCTGTGGGCATTTCCTTGATTGTTGACTGATGTGAAAGACCCTAACCACTGTGAGTGGTGCCATCCCCAGGCATGTGGTTCTGGGTTGTAGCCCATCATCAAAACAGGTTGAGCACAGGCCGTGGGAGCAAGTCAGTAAGCATGATTCCTCCACGCTCTCTGCTTCAGTTACAGCATTCCTCCATGGTCTTTGCTTCAGGTGCAGTCTAGGTTCCTGCTATGAGTTCTTGTTCTGGCTTCCCTCAAAGATGAACTGTGGAGTAGGATGTGTAACCCAAATAAAGTCTTTCCTCCCCATGTTGATTTTGATCAGTGTTTTTACCAAATCAACAGAGAAACCAAACTAGTACAGCTTGGAAGAAGCAAATTAGATACGAAACTTTCTCTAGAGATGCACCTGCTAAAGTCACCCACTCTTATTCTGCTCCAGTATCTAGCTTTATCTTTTATTATTTTGTTTCATTTGTTTTACTTTTGAGACAGGGCCTCACTCTATAGACCAGGCTGTCCTGGAGCATGTGTAGCTCTGACTTGTCTAGACCTTATAACAATCCGCCTGTCTCAACCTTGAGAATATTAGGATTATATATGTCAGACACTCCACTGGGGTAGCACCCACCTTTAGACACAAATAAATACTCTGTAATTAAATTCTTTATATGCATTGGTTCATCTTTAGCAAAATATAGTCTTTCTACCCATACTGTAGTAGAAATCTTGTCAACAATCACGATGAAAGTTGTGAGGAGATTAAGTATTCCATCACTTTATCCAGTCTTCATTTAAGCATTCATGCTTTACTGCTTTGAATTATGACAAAGTCAGGGAAATGATCAGTGCTGTTGCCATCTATTTATTTATTTATTGTAGTGACAGGGATGGAATCCAGAGCTTTTTCCATACAAGTGTTCCACCAACTGAATTATACATCTCTAGCTCACAGCTTTTATCACTATATCACATATGCCCCAGCAATCCAGTGGCTCCTCCTGCTCACTACACACCTCCTCAACCAGGATGAAAGTTTAAAGCTCCTTGACAATTCCTTTTTTCTGATGCCCTTACATTTGACCCCTTATATTTTATCAGACAATAAGGTTTCTTTCTTTCGGGCAATTTAGCCTTGCTTCATTTTCTCTATATTTCCATTCATCTTAAAATCCCGCAGTGGCTGTACTGTTTCCTTATTTTAGAAAAGTAAGGTAGAATATTGAAATGGCAGTAGTAGAGCTTATCAGGGTGGGAAGCTGGATAGTTAGAGAGACATGACAAAAAGTAGAATCACTTTTTAAATGCTTTTTGCATTTTTCCTCAATTTTGTTATCACATGAATACTTTGGAAAAAATAAAATTAAATTTGAAAAGCAATTAATTATTTAAAAAGTATATTTGAATGCTTTCTGAGGAACAATTAAATGAAGTCTCCATCCTTAAATCTGTCAGTGAAGTACTGCTCTGGTTTGACTCCAGGCTACATTTGCAGCCTTATATTATTGAGCATTTCTTTTGTTTATGTTCTACATCGAAGCCTGTATTAGTGCTGAAAAAATCGTACATTATGTCCTTACCATACAGAATGTCTCTTCTGATTTTTCTCATCAAAATGTACCCAGTTTCAAAGGCCTGGATTCCAAGCAATCTTCTTCATTAATTTGATCCAGAGTCTCAGTAGTCGCCAAAGCTGTTTATGCTTCTTTTAGTACCTTTTAGTTATTAGGAAGCAAAAGGAACAATTCACGGGTGCAAGGAAGTTTCTCCAACCATGTGCTGTATAATATCTCATTCTCTGGACATCCATTTCTTCTTCTGCAAAATGGTCATTATCACAATACTGTATTCATAGCATTGTTCATTCTTTGAAACACTTAACCTTCTGACACGAGACAGGTGCTGTCCTTGATCTTAGTGATACAGGAATAGGTGAAATAAATGGAACTCTGTCCTCTTTGAATTTACCTTCTCATAGGAAAGCCTTAAATGAAATATAACTAGAAAATTCTTAAAAACAAGACTTAGGAAACAGTAAATTCTCTACACATACTGGTTATTATTATTGCTGATACTATTGTTTTTCATTAGTATTCTTATTAACAGATAAGGTAAATGAGGTTCATAAACTGTTAAATAGGATTATGAAGTTCAAATGGCTACTAACAGACTCCAATATATGACCTCCTGGTCAAAACTGGTACCCTTTCCACTGTGCTGGTGGCTCCCAAATCAGGCTATGCACAAGACCATATGCATGAATATTTAAAGAAAGTACAGAGTGCAGGGCATAATGTTGCATGCATTTAATCCTAGCACTTGGGGAAGCAGAGCCAGGTGGATCTCTGTGAATTTGAAGCCAGTCTGATCTACATAGCAGGATTGAGGCCAGCCTGGTTGACACACTGAGTTCCAGACCAGCAGGGGTTACAGGAAAACCCTGTCTTAAAAAAATAGAAAAAGAAAAAGAAAGAAAGAAAACAGTTAATTTATAATTTAGAAACAGTAGAGATGAGCTAAGAATCTGCATAATTTAAGAACTTCCTAACTTCCTAGGGGGTAGAGTCATGATAAAATGTCTAATTGGGTAAAGATGCCTGCTACCAAGTCTAAGAAACAGTTCAATTTCCAGGACCCACAAGGTTCATTGGAGAGGACCAGCTCCCCAAGTTTTCTTGTGATGTCCACCCGCATGCTGTTGAACCCCCCCACACACACCCACACCAAATAAATGTAAAAAAAAAAAAATTTGAAGAACTTTCCAGATAATTGTGATGGATTGTCAAATCAGAGGAGAACATTACATTAAAATCTTTTCTGTTCTACTTTATTATTTGTAAATCTCTAATCCACAAACACACTAAAGATAGTCTCCTATTTTCTTATTTATTTTCCTGCTCTTTCTCATAGCAAAGTGCCTTATAAGCACCCAATAAGGATTTGAGTAATTAATTGCTTAATTATTTAATTAAAGCTGATTTCAAAATGCAAATGCTCACAGCTGTGGTACATACTAGAAGCCTGTTATGATCTTCATTGATCTTCCCAGGGATATTTGTTCACCAGACATTGGGAATGAAGAGCATGCTAAATAAACATCTGGGAATGGAACTAAGAAAGCCCCCAAACCAAATGTTACCCAAATCATGATGTAGCCTTCCCTTCTCTTGTCTACACTTCCCTGACAACTTCAGGTAAAATGTAATATATATCTCAAAATCAAGAGATTACTCACCCCCCCACCCCACCTAGTTTTGTTTCTTTTAACTTAGCATGTTTCTGTTTTTGAAAACTAGGGGGGAGTCTCTTCTTTAAAGATAGGGGGAAAAAAATCTTTCTTCCTGTCACACCACAAGCATGAAGTTCACTGCTATACATTAAGATTATAAGGCAAAATCTCAAAACGCAATAGCTGATTATTCACAGTAGACATATTAAGTCAAGAAGCTTATTTTTCTCTTTGCTAAGGCACAAAGCCTGGGGCTATATGCATTTTTATTACACTTTACTGTCTTGGTTTCACTTGAGGATTAAAAAGAGCGTCAAGGTACAGTTCACGTATCCTGATGGATTTTAGGATTTCTTGCTTTAGTGAAAAGAAGAATCTCATAAAGTACCTCAGATTGTTGCTCTGGGAAGTGTAGGTACTTCTGTGATGACCTAGAAATTCAATCTTTCTTTCTCTTATAAAAGATCACATTGTAGTGTGGAATTTTTTCCCTGTAGTTTTCTACACTATGTAAAGTCACATTTAGAAAAAGAGCTGTAGTTTATAATTGAAGTGAAAATATCTAAAATAGTTCTAAGTCTTATGATTCTTCAGGGAGCTTACAAACAGCCTTGGGGTTGGAATGAGGTGCTGTGAAGGAGGGAGGAGGGATGGAGGGTTAAATCAGAAATGTATGAAACAGGTTGTCTGAGAGAAGCTGTGTAGACCAAGTAAATGTGAGTCGAGGTCTGAGTTTTAACTTTAATTCTGTCAAATCTACATACACACGCACCCTCATGCACAGGCACAAACACATGCTCATTAGCAAGAAATCATGAAGGGCTATTTATTTAATGTGCACCTTATCTTCTGATATGCAAGAAAAGAGGCGAATCAGGTGCTGTAGGGTTACAAAGTACAGATAGAAAAGATCTTCCAATTTACTGATTTGTAAAGTACGGCCTGATAGTGGTTTGTCAGCTCTGCATCATGGAGAGAAAAAAAAGGCACTTGTCAGTGGCCAGCGAGGAAAGCTGGAATCTGGAAAGCAGCTCCTGGCTGACAAAGTTCTTTGATATACGGATAAATTGACTGTGAAAGGAGTCAAGGTCAGAAAGCTTTGGAAATGCTTCGAGCATGAGGTGGGATTTAAGGAGTGTTGATTTCCTTGGTTAAGGATTGCTGTGTGCATACTTCAGCAAATTTTCCTTCCAGTCTTCATTAAAAAAGGCAATTAGTGGAGCCAACTAAAAATCTGCAAGTGTATTATTGCCGAAAATATAAGGGCTTTGCCACTAAGGGGAAAAAAGGTTAATTTCTGGTGCTTTATCTTTTTCTTTATTTGTCTTCAGGATTCCAACCTGCTTGTATCACTTTTAGTACGAATTTACTAACCCTTATATATGCTGCCTTTTTTTGAATGATACCAATTCCATTTTATCTCATTGATAATTATTTCAAATTGGCTCTTTTGGTCCTTGGGAACACTCCTGTGTTCTAATACCAGGAGGGATAATTACATAATTACCATGTGAACATTATGCTACTTATAGCCCGAAATGCCCCTAGAAAGGAATGCGCCAATGGCCTCAGAAAATTTCAGTGAGAATGATATCTTCCAAATGTGGAATAAATAAAGCTGCAGAATAAATAGCTAAAGCTGAAATATAAATGATTTAATGTAATGGTGTTGCAAGGTGAGAGCCACTTGACTTTTAGTTCCTGTTGCAAATCATGAGCTACGTTAGGAAAGCTTTTAAAATGAGACCAATTTTTTTTAAGATAAAATCTGCATCAAGTTACATCATCTAAGCAGAGTGATTCAACTTTTATCTCTCTGAGACAAAAAAAAAATCAGGAAAAATATTTCCTATGATCTCCTCCTCCCCTTCACAATTTACAAAACAATCTGTAGTGGTAACTAAAAGTCAAGATTTTGACAAATGAAGCAGGATAAGGGGTTGATTGCTGTTTTCTAAATTAAAATTAATGATACCCTTAAGGTACTTGGGTCTATGAAATCAACTTAATGTTGATATAACCTGCCTGCATTATCACAGATTCCGATAGTTTCATGTGCATGAAAAGCAACAAACAAATTTCCAAAGTGCAGTTTAGAAATTGCTAAGGTGTAAGCTTAAAGCCTCAGCAAAAGTCTAGCTGTTTGTCTGCTCTTTCTTTGCAGTTGATGGAAGAGTTCTTCAGAAGTAAAGATATAATGCTGCTTCAGAGTGGCTGGTTCTAAGCTTGGGCAGCACTTTTCATCACCATACCTTACCAGTCTGGCAAGGATCCATAGCCAGTTCATTTGAGGCACTATCTGTTCACCCACTGAATCTGTGTGGTTTTGCGGTAAATTATACAGATGATAAAATGATGGGGTTATTAAAAAAGGAGTCGGAGCTGAGGATCTAGCTAACTGGTAGAATATATGAGGCCTTGATTTCAATCCATGGGACCAGATAACAAACAAAACCAAACAAAAAGGATCAGAAAAGGAAAAAAACAAGGAATCAAAGGTTTAAAAATGAGGGGCTGGACAAATGGCTTCGCCATTAAGAGTGCTTGCTGTTCTCATGGCAGACCCAAGTTATGTTCCCAGCACCCATATCTGGCAGCTCACAATTGCTTGTAACTCCAGCTCCAGGAGACCCAATGCCCTCTTCTGTATCCCAAAGATGCCTGCACACATGTGGTGCACATACATGCATGCAGGTAAAACACTCATACACATAAAATAAAAATAAACATTTTTTAAATGATTAAGAAATGAAATCAACACAAAAATATAGAAATGGGAGAAATCTATACATAAGGAACATTTAAATGGTGGATTAAATGTACCTGTAATCTCACTGCTAAAATCCCACTGAGGCAGGAAGATTGCTGGATAATAGAATGACAATCTGTCTCAAAAATACAGCAAATTAATGATGGTCTCAGATGGTCTCATATTAGTATCCATGCCAAAATTAAGCTAACAATTACAATCCTACTCAGAAAGGGTGCTGTGGTAACCCTGGTTGCTTGAGTTTAACCAATTTTGAGATCTACCCCAAAGTCAAATGCAAAAAAAGCTCTGTTTGACTCCTAAGTGTCTACATGCTAAGAAAAAATTATTCAAGAAGAGAATTTATTCAGTTTTGCACTCAAGAATTTCAAGTTGTTTGGCTGGAATGATGCATCACAAACCCACATCCTAAACCTTATGCCCAAACATGTTTTTTTTTTGTTACAAGTAAAAGGAAATGAAAAATCAAAGAATAATAGTTCTTAATTTGAAAGGACTGAAATTACTTAACATTTTTCACTGAAACTGTAGTCTCAGTTGATTTTCTGGAGTGATGTTTAGTCACACATTCATGAATGTTGTATGTTATAAATAAAAAGAAAAGAGGCAGGCATAGTGCTGCATTCCCTTAAAACCAGCACTTTGTGGGGAGAAGCAGGTAGATCTCTCTGAGATAGGACACCAGCTTGGTCTACATAGCAAGTTCTAGGCCAACTGGGTTACAGGGAGACACTGTCTCAAAAAGAAAGAAAAGAAAAAAGTCAGGTTTGTAGAAAGGATCTGGCATGAAATTACCCCTCAGAATGAGCATTATTAGGATAGAGAGACTCACCATTAAGAACATCCATGAAGGAATGTGAAGTGGGAGAGTGAGCATTATAAGAGATAGAACATTATCCCATTGGTAGCGTTCCCTTCAGATAAGTACATTAGCCTAGCCTGGCCTACATGACAAGGGCTACAGAGGCAGGCATATGTAAGACCATAAACTTATCTTTTATAAAAAATTATTTATTATTATTATTATTGTATGTACACATAACATTTGCGTGTGAGCATCTATAACCACAACATGTATGTGGAATTCAAGGAACCACTTTGTGGAGTCATTTCTCTCCTTCCACCTTTATGTGTGTTCTAGGGATCAAGCTCCAGTTACAAGGGTTGTGTGGCAAATGCCTTTACTCACTGAGCTATCTCACCAGCCAACCATTAATTTTTTCTTGCAGCTGCAAGGGAGAGAGGGCTACAAGGCTACAGAACTGCATGCTTTCTTTTTTTAATGCATTTTATTTATTAGTTTTTATTTTAGTGCATGACTGTATTGCGTGCATGTGTGTAAGTGTACCCATGCCCTGCACTGCCCATGGAGGTCAGAAGGAGGTGCTGTATTCCTCTGGAACTGGAGTTATGGATGGTTGTTAACCACCATGTGGGTGCTGGGACTGAAACCTGGGCCCTCTGCAAGAGCAGGCAGTGCTCTAAACCACTGAGCCATCACTCCAACCCCTCTGCATCCTTTTTTTAAAAAATCAACTCTCTGTCCCAGAGAGAGAGAGAGAGAGAGAGAGAGAGAGAGAGAGAGAGAGAGAGAGAATACCTAATTTCTGTGAGCAGGAGAGAGCAATGTGTGAGCTAACACATGAAAGGATTTGGAAGTAAGAATGAACTATGAAGGCCCTCCTGCAATACAAATATGTAACAAACAGAAAACTATGTGGACTGCCAAAATTGCAAGACAAAAAATCATGAGAATATTGTGGAGAGTTCACAGGTATATGAGGAAGTAGGAGTTATTCACTACCCCCACAATACAAGAAAAAGGTTTTTTTGGTTTTTTTTTTTAATGTTTATTCGTTTTGTTTTATATTTATTTATTTATTTATTTATTGACCGGTCTTTTTTAAAACAGAGTCACCTGTAGCCCCAGCTGGCCTGGGAGCTCACTATGTAGACCAGGCTGGCCTTGAACTCACAGACATCCACCTGCCTCTGCCTTTGGAGTGCTGGGATTAAGGGTGTGTGCCACCACACCTGGCTGATTATTTTTATTGTAATATCCTCATTCAGTATAAATATGAAGACTTGTTCTTAAGTTAGCAAAGATAGTTATAAAGGTTCTAGACAAATTGAGAGTCTGAACATCAAATTGCACATACCTAGTTAAGTTTTTCCCCTAGCCTGAAGTAAATATTGTTTCTATTTGGTATGAGTAAGGACACTTGGGCTTTACGGACAATTCACCTTGTCTAGCAATGTATGTCTACAGTAGCCTCTCTTGAACCTCTAGTGAGAAAAAAAAACTTAAATGTAATTACTAGCAAGTCAAAAGAAAAGAAATGGAAGCCTTGGTCCATTTAAAATAAAGTCATCAACATTTACAATGAGATAATATTCATTTTAAGAGCCAAAAATAGTTGCTGTGTGTCCTTTTTCTTTTCCTTCTTTTTAAACTCTTGGTTGACATATAGCAGTTTTAGAGAAAAAAGGTAAAACAAAGCTAACCTTCCAAATTCATGCAAGAATGGGCTGAGCCTTGAGAAACTGTCAGTGCTGAGGACTAAGAAAGTGTTAGCATTCATTTAGTTGGATGATTTAGTTCTCCTTCATTATCCCCAAAATTGCACTTTGAATTTTACCTAACAGATTATAGGAGCTCCGCGCCTAACAGATTATAGGAACTCAGTCTTTCATTCATTCCCTTATCAGGTTCTACTGAGCAACTCCTATATACTTTGCTAAACTATGAATGAGACAGCATCTCTGTCTCATAGAGGAGGAACCTGTATTCCAGTAGGTATTTTTTGAATGAATGTAGAGAAGTGATTTGTTTTTTGTTTTGTTTTGCTTTGTTTTGTTTTGTTTTCTTTTTAAAGCTGAGGATGTAGCTCAGTAGGAGCGCAGTTGCCATCACCCATAAAGGCCAGTTTAAATTCTGGACACCATGAAGTAAAAATAAATAAACAACAGAGACCTAGGAAACTTTTTTTTATTGGACCTATAAAAGAGGGGCCTCTGCAGAGTCTACAGACTTCATCTGAAAGAAAGGAAAGGAGCATAACTTATATCAGTCACAACTCTCAAGTGTGATTATTTAATTTTATAATAAAAATATGGGAGAAATTTGGACTTTTTCATTGTTTTACATATAATTGCATTAATTTTTACAAAATCTGATATTGTAGGAAAGATGAATCTAATGGCTTTGTTCTTTCATTTTTTTTTCAATTTTATCATCACAATTGAAAGGAGGGGGGAAAAGAAGGGAAAGAAGAATGGGCTGGAGTAGGAGAGAGGGAAGGGAGAGGGGGGCGGGGAAAGAGGGAAGGGCAGGGAAGGAAAGGGTAGGGTAGGAGAGGATGCAGAAAGGGAAGGAAGAGGGTAGGAACGTTTCTCCAAAATCTTGCATCATAAACGTTGCAAAACAAACTATTTGTTTAAAAACATAATTGTGATGCTAAAGATACATGAATAAAGTTCACATTAATTCAGGCAGCTAATATGACCTAGGTACCTGTTGTATGTCAGATACTGTGCTGCACACCGAGGATATCACAGAAAGAACGACACATTCCATGTCCTCATAGAGAAAAGTTCCCTTTTTCCCTCCTGGCATACATTTAGTGAAGAACTGCTGCAAACTAGATTATGAGCACTCACGGACCAGGTGGCAGTTTTTTGCCCATCTGGCAGAGTTCTAAAGGATAGACCCTCATGCATCAATAGATGAGGTTTCTTCCAGTTCTAAGCTTTCATGGTCTATGATCAAATAATAGAAACAGGATGTATGCTTACAGAAAGATGCTATACTTGTGTTACAGTTCATGAAAAGGAAACAGGGGGGCCTGGCCTATTAATTCAGAAGAAATTGTGTTCCTCCTGTCTCTTTACATATTTTCATTTAAACTCCTTTAACCCTTTCTGCTCAACTCACCTTCCAAAGTTCACTTCAACCTCACTTTAGTCTCACTTTCTTCCTTTTCTTTCCTGTAATGACCGAAACAAATTTTTCTTGTCAGTTAGAGATTTAACATGGGTGAAATTCATCACATGTCCAATGAATTCATGCACGCAGATGCCATTCCTCCCTTTCCTAATAGCCGTACTCTTCATCTTCCAGATTTGAAATCAAGAAGTGTAGTTCTTCAGAAATGAAGTGCATTGGCTAGAGGATTGCTCAGTGACAGAACACATGCTTACCATGTGGGAGACCCTGGGTTCTACCCTTAGCACTGCAAATAATATTAATACAAAAGTAAGCACTAATATTTAGTTGATAGTAGCTTCTTCTTTCAAAGTACCTCTACTGTGCACCTTCTACATTCCACAGAATGCTGTTCTGATTATGGCACATACCACTCCAATTCTAGTCAATTGTAACAGGCTCTAGCTTATAATAACCTAAGTGTCTCAAAATAGAGCTTATCGCCATCCTCCTTTCCTACCACGGAAGCTTCTAAAGAGTAGTGACAAAGCATTCATTTCTCTCATACTCTTTTGAGACAGGGTCTCAATATGTAGCCCTAGTGGGCCTGGAACTCACCATATAGACCAGGCTGGCCTCAAACTCACACAGATCTGCCAGCCTCTACCAGAGTGCTGGGATTAAAGGCATGCAGCACCACACCCAGCTATGCATACTCTTTTCGTGTGTTTGCTTGTGTGTAGGTGAGATAGGGTCTCCCCATAGCCCCAGCTGTCCTGGCCCTCACTATGCAGAACAGGTGGGCCTCGCTCTCACAGAGATCTGCCTACCTCCTCCTCCCAAGTACTGGGATTAAAGGCACGCACCACCATGCCTGGCTATGCATATTCTTTTTAATATGAACAAATGCATATAAAGTGAACAAATAATGGAGTGAGGAATTAATTTTGCCAGAATGCAGGGTACTAATCTAATTTCTGACTTTGACTTTCTGGTTTGTATATGCTATGTCATTTTGGTTAAAAACACAACCAGTTCAAAGGGTCTAATGCATTCAAAATATTGTTTCAAGCTTATCAAATTTAATTTCTATGAATAATTACAGCATAGAGAGCTTTGTTTGTAAGTAGCTACAGCTTATAAAAAAAAACCTTCGTTGACGTCCCATTTTTCTTTCTTAAAATTATTTCTTTATTTAGTCAATTTGCACTCAATCTACACAAAACATTTCTCCACTGACAATTTGTAAAGCAAAATACTTTATGGTTAATTCTTAGTTATTTTAAGACTGTTTTCCTGAATATTTTATTCCATCTTACATGATGCATTTTTAATTTTAGTCTCCTTGTGTGTTTTCCTTAAGGTTGAGTCATAGAGATAGAAACTCACTTTAATCTCATTTTAAATTCTCGACAATACTGGATGTGCACTAGAAATCACCATTGATATTCTCCTTGTATGACAAGGAAGCAATCGTTAGAGACTGAGGTCCTATAATACATGCAGGTGCTACATCAATGTGGTCCCTACGAAGTAACCAGCATTGTCACTAAGGAACTCAGCCTTTGGCACACTCACAACCCTTCACCTGCATTCTCCTGAGGATTTCTTTTTCTGCCACCAGGTGTGTTTTACTTTCATTAGTCATATGAATAATTTTCTATAGTATCCCAGGACAAACCAGTCTAAGGATTTAATAGTATGTAAAAAATGATTTCTGATCATTTTCCAATCTTCTCTTCTTCTCTCTAGTCCAAAGTCTTTCACATTCATCTCTTGACTCATTTCTTCATGAAATGATACATTCTAAATTTAGAAATAATTACACATTCTAGACGTGCATTTATGTGTTCTTCGAAAGCTGTTCTCTGTAAGTTTATGGTATCATGTTCTTCAAGACTAAGAATTGGCTGCATATTGGATCATAAAATGAATTGACAGCTAAAGTTTCATAGATACGTACACTTTATTTGGTATGCAAAAGACAAATTAATTGAATAAAACATAAAGAAATGTATGGGCTGGGATATAGCTCAGTGGTAAAGAACTTCCTAGCATATGCAAGGCCTTAGGTTCAATCAGCAACACTGTACCTCCTGTCAAAAATAAATTTAAAAGCTAACTACTTATCAACTATTTATTATGTTCAATTTTAATCTCCCACATAGCTATTGAGAATAGCAAACAGATTGAACAAGTTTAAGTCCTGACACTGCTAATTCATTAATTTCTTAAGCTTGATCACAATATTTGTTGTTTGTTTGTTTGTTTGTTTGTTTGTTTTGTTCTGACAGGATCTTGCTATGTAGTGCAGGCTAGCTTTGAGCTTATTATGTAGTCAAGACAAGTCATGAGCTTGCATTTCTACTTCACCTTGTCTGGCCCAAGCAAGGCTTTTTTTAAACCTGTCATACCTCAGTCTGTACATCATCGAAATTAAAGGATAATATTACCAATCACAAAGTTATCGGGAAGATAAAGTTTTAATTTATATTGTCATGTACATGGCATTTAATAAAGATCAGTCATTTTTTTCTTGTATGTGACATCCTCCACGTTATACCTCAGGCTTCTCCATTTATTTACCATTATAACAACAATAACAGTAGCTGTTAACATTTTTGGGAGCAATTACAGTGTTACAGAATCTATGGTATCTTCCCACAAAAACTATGAGTTAGGTCATATTGTTTTTGAAACTACTAATAAGGAAGGAAAGCCAAAATTAGAATAACTTACAGAGATATTGTACTAGTCAAGATTGTCTAGGACCCCAGTAGGAAGGCATAGGTAGGTAGGTAGGTAGGTAGGTAGGTAATAGGTAGGGGAGGGAGGGAGGGAGGGAGAGAGAGAGAAATTGAGATTTATCTGGACGGCGTTAGCTTCTAAGACAATGGAAATTAGGAAGTCCTTTGATCTTTTGTCAGCATGCTGGAGACCCAGAACACCTGGGCAATAGAGATCCAATCCAAGTCCAAAGACCAAATATCCAGGACTGCTGAAGATACAAATCTCAGTCCCAGGAAAAGGGAAGATCAATGTCCCAGCTCAAGTAGACAACCAGGGCTAAAAGGAAACTACCACTTTTGTTATATTTGTGTCTTCAACTGATTTCATGAAGCCCACTAACACTGGGGAAGGGAATCTAGTTTGCTGAACCCACAAATTTCAATGCCAGTTTATTTTTTAACGTTAAAAAAACACCCTCACAGCCATAATGCTTATTTTGGGAAACAATCAAACTTACACATAACATTGACTATCACAGCTATAAAGTGTTCGTAAATATTCTTGCTTGTTCTCTCTATCCCTCTCTCCTTCTCTCCCTAACACACACATACAAATACAGGATCCATTTATTTTGTCAACTAGTCATTAAATCAATCAATACATACACAGAGAGAGAGAGACAGGGAGAGAGAGAGACAGAGGGAGAGAGAGACAGAGAGAGAGAGAGTCCCAACCACCAAGAGTTTGCGTGATATTCATTTCCATATAACTAATGGCTGATACCATATAAATGCCCCATGTATAAATCATGTACTGTGAGCATGCTGAGGAAGCAATTAATTCTCACCTGGGAGATGGAAAATTAAGCATATAAACCCTAGCATGCTTGTAAAAGAGAAGTGGATAGGAACATTCTGGAGAGAAACAATAGCAGGATGAAATCCCCTAAGTGATACATGGACTATTGCAGGACAGCAGGTGGTTTGGTGGGCTCAGCAGGTAGAGTTTGGCTGGAAGCACAAGGTAATAAGGCTGGGCAGACAAGTTTAAAATGTTCCTAGTGCTTCTGTGTGTATAACAATGAGTCAAATCTTACATTGTTTTGGAACCCCTGCTTGGTTAATCCCAAGTAAAGATAGAAAAGGTTAAGAAAAGAGTCAAAAAGATTATTCTGGATCTATATTAGGTATTTCATTGATATTGAAAAATCAAAGTTGATTTTAGTTCCGACAACCTGAGCCAATTTTGATGAGATTGAGATCTGCTTTACTTCTTGATAATTCTCCACAACACAAGAATCTAAATTCTGGTGCCTGTGGGCAAGCTCTGAACATTTCCTAGTTTAGCATGGGCTGTCGACAACCAAACAAAGATCCAGAGTTATCCAGCTAGGCTGCCTGGGGCCACCACTAATACTGACTTGGTGAAATGCCAGATGAAAAAGTATATCATTTACCCCCCCACACTAAAGTCCCCCTTTTTCCTACAAAGAATAGAATTCAGTAAGTTTAAAAGGACACTGTGTAAATGTAGAAAAACTTAATAGGAAAAAAAGAAGACTGATAAGATTTATTCCATGCTGCCTGGGGCGTATTTCTTAATAATTTCTAAGTCCACTAAAAACCGAACTCTGAAAATTTCTTTCATCTCATTAACCATTCTGTTGCTGCAAATTTAAGCTTTCTCTCTCTCTCTCTCTCTCTCGCTCTCTCTCTCTCTCTCTCTCGCTCTCTCTCTCTCTCTCTCTCGCTCTCTCTCTCTCTCTCTCTCTCTCTCTCTCTCTCTCTCTCTTCCCCCCCTCCCTCCCTCTCTCTCTCCCTCTCCATGAATTTGGAGGCCAGAGGACAGCTGTGAGTTTCATTCTCAGGAACTGTGTCCACTTCCTTTGAGACAGGCTCTCATTTGCCCGGAACTCACCACTTATGATACACAGTCTGGTCAGAAAACCCTAGGAATCCTCCTGTCTCCACCTCCCCAGTAAGAGTATTGCAAGCATGAGCTACCTAGCCCAGTATTTTCATTTTGGTTCTAGAGATCAAACTCAGGTCATTGTGCTTGTGAAGCAAGTACTTTACTAAGTGAACTATCTCCTCAGCCCCTACTTTTTATTACTTAATTTTTTTTTCTGTTTGTTTTGTTTTCTTTTGTTGAGGAAGGCCTGCACTATGTACTCCTGGGTAGGCTAAGCTCATGATCCTCCTGCTTCAACCTTCCGAGTGCTGGAACTTCAGGTGTGTGCCACCAATGCCTGGCTAATAATTATCATCAAACTCTAATTTCTTATCATTAGCAGTTAATTATAACTAGGGGCTGGAGAGATAGCTCAGCAGTTAAGAACACTGGCTGCTCTTGCAAAGGACTGAGGGTTGGTTCTCAACACCCACATGGGGGCTTACAACCATCTGCAATTCCAGTTCCAAGAGATCCAATACCCTCTTCTGGCCTCTGCAAACATTGCGTGACACAGGTGCACTTATATGCAGGCAAAATCTCATACACAAAAATAAAATATAAAGATGGAAAAACTATAACTAAATGACCTATTAATAATTTATTAATATTTGTCCAGCAAAAATCACTAGTCAAAAATAATGAACTAAGACTAAAGGCCAAATATATGTCATTTATGAGATCTTTTAGTCTTGTAGCATAATACCATTGGAGAACTTCACAGCATTTAAAAAAGTAATTAGATTTTACTCTTTGTTGGTGGTTGTCAATGAAAGTAGAATAAAAACTGTTAAGAGAGAGCAAATTATTTGTATTTGAACTTGATATGATAAAAATGAATCTTGGATTGTGATTTCTTACCCACTTCCCCATGTTTATGCTACTATTTTGAGTGATTCGAGCTTGCATAGGACTTGTGCATGCTGTGACCATTGATGTGAGTTCACATGTGTAACTGACCAGCTGTCTGGAAGACTGTTCCTTGTGGTCATCCACTGTCTCTGGCTCTTGCAATCTTTCTGTCTTGTATCCCACAATGATCCCTGATCCTTTAGGGGAGGGGATCTAAATAACATCAAGCCATGTTGTATGAAAATCTCAAAAATTTAATTAAAAACTGAATCTTGGAGATCATGTACAGTTAGTAGATATTAAAACCAGCGTTATGAATTGTTACTTTAGTTTTCTCAGCCTTAGAGACCCAAAACATCTTACCATAAAGGAAACAATGTTTTAATTGCTTCTCATTATAAATGATGAGCAAACATAATTTCTCTTCTTTTCCTCCCAGGTGGCTGTGGAGGATCGTGTCAGGCAGCTGCATGAAGCCCACAGGGATTTTGGCCCAGCATCCCAGCACTTCCTTTCCAGTAAGTCATTTTAAGCGCTCATTGCTTAACCTTTTTGTTGTATTTTAGTAGCTGAGAATTGAGTTGAATTATAGTCATTTTTGTCAGATACAGTGAAGGTATAAGTCATCCTGAAATATAACTTGGTGGAAGAATTCAGAAGGTAAGGAGCATGAGGCCCAGTTAGATCATTTTTCCAGTCCTCAACTAGTACGTGATAGTTTCCTGCAGTGTATTCTCCATTACTAACTTCATTAATATTTTAAGACTTTATCACGGTCTAGATCAACTCACTTCATAAACCTGATTATGTAATCACAATATTATCATTCGATATATGTTATTATGACAATATACCTCTCTCTCTTTTTCCTTCTGGAAATGGAATTCAGGGTCTTGTTCATACTAGACAAGTATTCTACCACTGAGCTACATTTCTAGCCTTTTGGTTTTTGAGACAGATTCTTACTATGTAACTGAAACTGACCTGGAACTAGATATCCTCCTGCCTCAGTCTCTCAAGTGCTAGGATTACAAGCATGTGACACCATACGCAACTATAATCTTTTTGGCTATCTATTTTTTTATGTGTATGAGTATATTGCCTGCATGTGTGTAAGTGCACCTATGTGGTGCAATACCTGTGGAGATCAGAAGAGTACATCCGATCCCCTGGAACTAGAGTTACAAACAGTTGTTAGCTGCCATATGGGTACTAGAAATTGAACTCAGGTCCTCTGCAAGAGCAGCCAGTGCTCTTAACTGCTGAGCCATCTCTCCAGCCCCAAGCTATAATTCTTAACAAAAATCATTAAATTTTTTCTGTCTCCAAGTTGGAACCTCCATCTATGTGGCTTTCCTTCCTTAATTCTTGTTTCCCTTTTGTCTTTGATTTTTACCCATTCTTTTTATTTATCAGGTTTCATAATGCACTCACTGAATTTTGATGATAAATTGCATAATTTATATACTATTAGGAAATATCACATATTTTTATAATTAATATTTAGAGAGACCACTTTAGCCAACTGAAAGCTTAAGTGCTGGGACATCCTATTAATATAACAATGCATACTGAATTGACATCTTATTAATATAACAATGCATAGTGAATTGGTAAGCACCTGTTTTCTGCTAATTAGTTCTGCTAATTTTTGTCACTCCTTCTATAGTTATATGTGTTTCTATGGTTGTATACATTTTGGGGCACTTAAAAAATCACAGTTCTACACAATAACATTAATACCTCAACATTTTGGTTTTGTACTTTTTGGTCATCCATGAGTATATCAGTGTTTTAAACATAATTTCAATGCGGATACCTTGTGGTATGTAATGTTACAAATATTAATTGAATTAATCTCTGTAGAAACTCCCATGACATGGCTCCATTATAACACTCATTTTCACGATATGGAAATTATAATCATTTTATTGATGATGAAATAAAGGTATCCACATTTATACAGCTACTAGAAAAGTAGCCAGAATTCACATTTAAGAACGTGGTTCCAAAGTCTGCTTTTATTTTCGTTTTAATATTTTATTATTTTTATGTTTTTATTTTATATGTACAAATGTATTGCCTGCATGTATGTAAGTGCACCCATGTCGTTCAATGCCCGCAGAAATCAGAAGAGGGTATCAGATCCCACTGAGCCATCTCTGCAGCCCCCAGGGTCTATTTTAACCACCATACCATAGCTTTATTTAGCTCATTTATAGACAGGAAGCAGTCCTACAGGGTCTCTTTTCAGTCTTCTGCTGCATTCTTTATGTGTGTCTATCTGCCTGTGACTGTGTCTTTGTGATATACTGTTTGCATGTAATGTCTACTTCTGTTGCTCTCCACTTAATTTTTGAGACAGAATCTTTCACTGATCAATAAGCTCACCAATCCCACTTACAGTGACTGGCTAGCTAGCTCTGGGGATTCCCTGACTCTACTTCCACAGCACTGGGATTACAGAAACACTAGCATGCTCAGTGTTCACATGGGTGCTAGAAATCTGAACTCAGGTCATCATGCTTGGACAGCGAGGACTTTACAGACTGAACAATCTCCCCAACCGTAATCTATTCTTCTATTACTGCTTTTTGTCATTTCCTGTCTTTTCTACTCTCCATTGGTTAACGAAAAGATTGATGCTCACAAATATCATAAAGTATTTGTCTAGATATTTTCTCCTGTATCTGCACTTTGTCATTATCTTTTACAACAAAGGTTCCTAGAAAATGTTGGTCCTATCTTTTGTTATATGTCTTTAATGGATTAAATAAAAAGTCATCATATTTTTTACTTGTTATAATCTTATTATCTGCATGTAGTCTATTTATTTGGACAATACCACATATGATTAGATGTTTCAAAAACTAAAGAGGATATGTGTTTTTTTTAATATTTCATTATTTTTATTGTATGTGTATGGCTGTTTTCCCTGCATGTAAGTGCACCACATGCATGCAATGCCCACAGAGGCCAGAGGGTGAGCATCAGATCCCCTGGAACTGGAGTTAACATGGTTGTTAGCCACCATGTGGATGGTAGTAATCAAACCCAGGTCCTCTGGAAGAACAGCAAGTGTTCTTAACCACTGAGCTATCTCTCCAGACCCTAAAGAACAGATGTTAAAGGAGTTTGTCTCCATGAGTGGGACTAAACCTTTTAGGAACGGCACTAAAAAAAATTACAATGCTGAAGGTTTTTTCTTCTGTGTTTTTCCAAGTTTCTGGTCTGTTTAACTTATCTTGGTGACAGTGAATCTATTTAATTAATTGAGATTAAATGTGATAACATACTCCTTAGTGGCTCATAAGCCATAAATAAAAATATTACAAATATGAATATTAATTACTCCTCAGACACCATGTATACCCATTCACATTCTTATCTCTGTCTCTCTCCCTTTTAAATTCTCATGCTTTCCCCATTAAAACCTATTCCCAGAAAATGATATGTTACACTCATTTAACCCAGGTGACAGGTAAAGTTTAATGTATACTTCTCCTGGGTTATTTGAATTTTAATAGGATAAAAATCCATAAGCTTGAGGGATGGCTCTCTGGTAGTAGAATGTCAGCCATAAGCTCTGAGCTTTGATGAGCTAGGTAGAGCATCCCCATACCCTTCAAACCATATCATATCATACCTTGTAGAGATATCAGGCCTGTGGCCATGTACACTCATAAAGAAACTGATCTATCTCCCTGAATGGGACCAGTCTTAGAAATCACCAATCTTTTGTATACCCGTATGGAATATCAAAGCACACATAGAAGGTTTGCTTGTGTGTGTGTGTGTGTGTGTGTGTGTGTGTGTGTGTGTATGCTGAAATGTTTAAACATATTGAAGATACAGGACATTGAGATGAAATAAGAATTGTATCTTCATGTTGTCCTTTTTAAATTAAAAAGACAAAATACATTCATCCAGGGAAATTTAGACAGAAGCAAAATAAAGGTCAATTATCTGTCATCACACTACTCAGATGGTACTTGCTCCAAAATTTGGTTTATATTTTTCTGTCTGTCTGTCTGTCTGTCTGTCTGTCTGGTTCCAGGTTCTGTTTTTTTTTTTTTCTTTTTCTCCTCCTCTTCTCCAAGTCTGGAGATAGAACCTAGGACCCTTGCAACAAGCTAGCAAGTGTACTTGTATGGAACTACATCTAAAAACTCCTTTTATTTTAAAGAAAGTTGGACTAGAAAACAAGCTACAGCTATGCACCTTGATTTTGCCCTCACCAATGTAGTAAAAATAGTTTTGTTTGTTAGGATAGTCTATCAAGTAATATTGTTAATAGCTGACTAATATTCCTTTCTGTGACCATACCAAGTTTACAAAGACAATTTTGAGTTGCAGATATTAAAATTATTTCAGAATGTTCACTATTATATCTAATATTATTATTGCTATCCTATATATTTTAAAGTTATATTAAGGTTATTTTAGAAGTGTTTGGATTGATAAATTAGAAATTTGCATCTAAGTTACTAGAAATAACAGTAAAGTGATTTCTGAAAGTTACGAACTACAAATGAAAGGGAAATTATGCTGACCCACTAACTATACCGTGTACCTCCTGACGAAAATGCTTCTGTCTTTCTCTTATTTATTTTTTACAGAATACATACAGTCACTCACCATTGGAAACAACAGTACCAGCAGTCTTTTTTTTAATGCAGTAGACAGACTCTTTCCACTGTTTGCTCCTTTTTTCTTAGATCTGAAAGGAAATAATAAAAGAAAAAAATGTACAATATTACCCTTATCCATTGATAGACACTAGGTTGTCTTTCATCCTAGTTTTGATTTTCATATATTTCAATATGCAAATCATTATGCTTATGTGACACTGGAATCATTTTTTCCAGGCACAATTAATTTGGCATTAAACATGTCATGGAACACAGTGAACTGTTTGACAAATGTGAAATGACAAGTATGTTCTGCTAAAAGTAGTGAGAACATGACCCAATTAAAAAGAAAATGCTTCTTTATAAAGCAAAAGGGTCAGTCAACTTTCTGTCTTCCCTGAAGCTCTCAACTCCAGCCCCACCCCAGCACAAAAGTCCCTCATGTTGTGAAACTTCTTAGACAGAAGGATCCATAATATCTATACCATCAGCTTTTAGACTCAGAGGAGTGGCTCATTAGTGAATCCTGAAATCATTTGCAGCCTCTAATATTTTATGAAATTAAATGGAGAAGAAATTATCAGAATATACCATGCAAATAAGGCTGAGTATTGTTTTGACACATTGCTTATTCAGGGAGGGATGCGTGTGCGTGTGTGTGTGTGTGTGTGTGTGCGTGCGTGCGTGTGTGTGTGTGTGTGTGTGTGTTTGTGTGTATGCACTAATCACAATACAAAATGTTTTCTTTCTCTTACAGCCAATATATAGTTTAAGAAATGCTAAACTACTTCACTCTTTCCATAATTTTTACAAATAACAGAACAGGTTTAGAAAGATCAAATGATGTGGCCAAGGTCACAAAGTGACTTCTAATAGATCAGGAAGGGGCATCAGATTACTGGACTTTCAAGTCTTACCCTGCACTGTCTTTCCCATTAAGAACACATACTCAGGGCAATGACCCTGTAAGTCCAATTGGCCTTGCCAAAGAATTTCCTCTATTTTCTTCCTTTTTGTTTCTCTAGTCCATACTTAAATACTGACATGGTATACAGAACCTGATTTTTTTTCTCTCAGTATGTCTGATTTAAAGGTTATCTCCGTGATATTGTGGATACTGCTTAAGAGTATGAGTTGGCTAGGTCTGTGATCTATACCTATAGTCCTAGTCATTAGCGAGGCTGAGTCAAGAGGATTCTTTGAGGCTAGCCTTGGCAACATAGATGCTTTCTTACAAAAAAGAGGTCAAGAAAAACCTGCAAATTATAGATGTAGACTACCAGAGTTCGGATCCTGGCCCTGATAACTTACAGATGGCTTGATATTTCCTTAGTGGCTATTTTTAAATTTAGAATAAAAGTGACATATTTCTATATTTTATAAATTTTTGGATATGCTTGTTCACTGGTGTTTCAACAACTGTGACATCAGCATGAATCTTATGACCAGTAGGATTTTGAGTTCAATGATGCATAACAGCATTATGTTACATGGTTATCCTGAAAATCAAATAGTTTATGTCTTAGTTTGTTCTTCATCGCTGTGACAAAACACTCTGACCACTACCAACTTGGGGAGGAAAGGGTTTATTCAGCTTACATCTCCCAGGTCACAGTTCATCTGGGAGCCCAAGGTAGGAACTCAGGGCAGGAACCTGGAGGCAGGAGCTGGAGCACAGGCCATGGAGGAACGCTGCTTACTGGCTTGCTCTCCTGGCCCCTGCTCAGCCTGCTTTCTTATGCAACACAGGCCCACCTGCCCAGGGGTGGCACCACCCACAGTGGGCTGGGCCCTCCCACATCACTCATCAAGAAGATGCCCCTCAGACATGGCCACAGGCCAGTCCAATAGAGGCATTTTCCCAATTGAGGCTCCCTCAACCCAGGTGTGTCAAGTTGACACTAAAGCTATCCAGCACAGTTTATATGTATGTATATATGTGTTAGAAACTAAACATATAATGCTTAGAAGAGTGCCTAGGACATAATAATAATTTCTACATAAATGTTTGCTACTAGCATTACCTTTAATGTCATGATTACTATGATCTGTGTAATATGCCTTATGTATACCTTTTAGATTCAAACTCATGATTCAGAATCATTTATCTCCTTGCATTTAATTTTCAGTGTAAGTAGTTCACTCTTCTCTGATCATGGATCTAATATGAAAATTCAGTGCCTGGAACATTATCAAAGTTCAATTGTTGTCTCTATAATTAATGAGCAAATGAATAATCTAATAGATAGACGATAATCTCTGTAAGATCAGAATGGCTTTAGTCTTGGAGACAATTATATTTCCCAATACCTAGCATGATCCCTGGAATTCAGCAGCTATTCAATAAATATTTACAGAATGCATTATATCTTATTCCAAAATAATAAGAGACAAATTTTCTTCTAACATTGATAATATATAATGGCCTGAGATTTAACATAGTGACTATCACATAGTCAGCATTCAGTGCTTAATAGAAACTTTCATGTTGCTTTTTAGAAAGGACTAATAGCATTCATAGTTTTACATAGTAATTTTTACAAAAGGCTGCTGCACCATGTTATATGTCAAGAGAAAATGTTGACTTCAAAATTATGGCATGATCACAATGTTATTAGAATATAAAATGACATGGGCTAGAGAAATGGCTCAGCAGTTAAGAGCACTGACTGCTCTTGCAGAGGAACTGGTTTTGATTCCCAGCAACCCATATGGAGGCTAACAACTGTCTGTAACTCCAGTTCCAGGAGATCTGCCACCTTTTTCTGGCCTCCCCGGGCATTGCATGACATGGGTGTACTTATACACATGCAAGCAACACATTCATACCAATAAAATAAAAATAATGAATTAAAAAAGAAAATAACAAAAACATATGCATAAAGACTGAAAACAAAAGCGCATCCAAATGTAAATAGGTACTTTTTCTTTCTTTGTACTTTTGCACATTATTTATAATGAACATATATTACTTTATAATTGAAAAACAATCAAGGTACAATTCTTACATTCTAGCTTTTAACCCAGTGACCTCTTCAAGTTTTATTCTCTACTGGTGGTAATGAAACAGTATAAGACAACTTTCCTTTTTCTTATTTATTCTAAATGTGAAAGCTGTAAGCTTCACTGAGTGCCCTTTCTGTTTGCAGATTATGAGACACTGTAAAAAGACAGAACTGATGAGTTATTCCTTACAAGCTTTATAATCTTAACTACCTTAATCACATCCCTGGTTAACTCTTTTTCTCTCTTGTTAGAGAAACACAAGCTTTTATAATTTCCCCTGAAATCATAGGACAAGTAGTTTGTTTCCATTTTGAGAGTCAGCAAGTCTTCATTATCAACCCCCTTCCTTATGTGCTTAATTTTCTTTTCAAAATATGGAAAACAAGTCTTTAAGCACATCTAATAATTGCTGACATTCATATAATCATTTCCAAATCTATATCACCATTCTCCTTAAGTAGTGGCTGATTTAAATATGAGGGGCTAGTAATTTAGAGCTTCAAACTGCTTTAAAGAAGCCATCCTGGGGTCTCTCTGGAGAAATGACTCAGTGTGAGATTAAGAGCACTTACTGCTCTTGCAGAGGACCCGGGTCCAGTTCCCAAAACCAATGTAGTGCCTAACAACTATCTGTAACTCCAGTTCCAAGGGATCCAATGCCCTCTTCTGACCTCTGTGAGCACGGCATGACACAGGAGTACTTGCGTACATGCCGGCAAGACACTCATACACATAAAATAAAATAATAAACATTTTAAAAAGAAGAAGTCATCCTGGTGGCTGGAGAGATGGCTCAGTGGCTAAGAGCACTTAACTACTCTTGCAGAGGACCCCGGTTCAGTTCCCAGCATCCACATGGCTGCTCACAACTGTCTGTAACTCTAGTTCCAGCAGATCTGAAATCCTCTTTTGGTCTCTGCAAGCACCAGGCCCACACAAGATTCACTTACGTACATGTAGGCACACATACATACACATAAAATAAAAATAAACACAACTTATTTTTAAATAAAGGGAAAAGAAGTCATCCTGATAAAAGTCAGAGAGTCTTGTAGGTATCTGTGATTTTTCAGGCCAAAATTCTTGTTCAGGAAATACCTCAGGGTACAATAATTGGGGCCACTTTCTTCAACAGTCATATGTCATTGAGCATGTTGGGAAATGGAACAAATGCATCTAACCTATCAGGGATTTTGATTATGCTTCTGTAAGCTTAAAGATAAGCTGATAAAATTATACTTGGTCTCAACTGACCCCATTGCTATGACCCTTTAGTTCAAATGTATACTCTACAACAAAAATCCAGGTTTACTTGCTTTAAACTGTCTTTGGTATTCAAAGTTTGTGTCACTGGCCTTACATATCCATTTATTTGAACACACATAAGGAAACTTAGAAAAGTTCTCCGTTCCTCCTATGGGAATTGTGTGCTGACACTGGCTTCATAAACAGAATTGGCTGAAAAGAACCAATGTTGAAGAATCGGGAATCGTGAGGTGGTTACTAAACACAGCCTTGGTAGCTTTCAGTCAGCCAAAAATGACAAGTGTGGTGGATCAAATAATTCTGTCATAGCTGGTTTAACAGATCACGGCTAATATACCTGTGTTGTTTAGATCAGTAAGGTCACTTGTTGCAAAGCATCAGGAAGGGATCCAAATATTTACCTGCATTAAGGGTAACCAAGCTTCATAGCTTGTCCAGGACTTTCTTGACTTAAGCACTGAAATCTCTAAAGTCCAGAAAATCTCCTCAGTTCTAGGCAAACCAGGATAATTTCCATGGAACAAGAGCTTAAGATAGGGGCTCCCTATAGAAGTAATTTGGTCTAAGAACATGCCCAGATAAAGGGAAGGGAGGAAAGTTACCTGTAATATGAGGATGTTGATATGGGACTCAAAACTGAGTAGAAATGCTGAGGCTCACTTCAGTTTGATCCTACTGGAGACGCTGGAAAACATACCACAGAGCTGCATACACCTTGAGAAACAGGACTAGGCAGTCATTGAGAAAAGATTTCTGAAGACTTGGAAGCAAGCACACTAGCTCCCATTTGGCTGAGAGAGGTTCTGTCAGTTATTTTATGCACTATTGGGAAGAAATATCTAACAAAACCAACTTACAGGAGAAAGAGTTTATTTTGGCTCACAGTTCAGGCAAGTCTGTCATCGGGGCATGTCATGGTATCAGAATTACATCACATTTATAGTCAGAAAGCAGAGGGAGATGAATAATTTTGCTCAGCTCGATTTCTCCTTTTCATTCAGTTCAGGACCCCAGCCCATGGAACTATCCTACCCACATTTTGGATGGGTCTTCCCACCTCAATTAACCTAATCAAGATGAACCTTCACAGGTATGCCTAGAGGCTCATTTCCACAACGACTCTGAATACATCAAATTGACAATATTAACCACCGCACATGTTCTCTGGTGAAAGGGATGGTGGATCCTTATTACCTAAAATTCACAAGCCTTTGGATTCTGCCTGGTCAAGGGAGTCTATGTGGGGCACAAATAGTGACCTCTTCTAGAATTTATGAAGCTATCATGAAAGTCTGTAATACTTTGGTTTAGAATAAATTGTGGGTTTTACCTTCATCATGAACTATTAATCCTTTATCTCACACATAGCACATGAAAATATGTCTAGTAGTATGGCAATCATGAGGCATATGCCCATGTCTTTCTTATTTCATCTTTGTTGTGACAGATTCCCTGGGAATTCCTTCATGATGACCTGGGGTAGGGAGACTAGCACCAGACTTCTGAATCAATTTTATGACATGGGCACTATTTTAGTGGAATGGTCACTCTAAAAGGTATATTTTTACGCTCCCCAGAAAATGAAAGCATTTGAGCATTTTGCCCAGGGTAGTATTTCGTCATCTGTCCCAGAATACAAAGTTTTGCACAACAGAAATGGTGGAATCACATCCCTGTGGGCAAAAATCATTACTTTCATTTTTCCATTTGGATGTTTTCCATTTTCAGAACACAACCAGTTTGAGATTGCAAAATACTTTTTTGGTGAGAACTTTGAGGTGAGAACAAAAGGCATTTTGTTCTTTTGTAGAATTACATAAACTACTTCTTTTTTAAAAACTATTCTCCTGGATTTTTAATAGACTTCCACATATATACAATGAAAACCAGCTTTATTTCAGTCAACTGCAGGTATTGCTGTTATTTTCTATGTCCCCTTAAGGCTGTAAGAAATAAGAATATGTTTATGTGTTAGGAGTGTGTTTGCAGGGTGTAAAGCAAAGAAAACAGGAACCAGGTCTGGCAGCACAGGCCTATAATCCCAGTTCTTTAGGAGGCCGGGGTAGGTGGATCACAAGCTCAAGGTCTGCCTGGGCTACAGAGTGAGTTCAAGACCAATCTTGGCAACTTAACGAGAGCTTGTTCTCAAAAGAAAATTAAGTAGAGGACTGGGGTTGTAGCTCAGTGATAGCATACTTCCCTAGTATGAGGAGGGTCCTGGGCTGAATTTCTAGTACAAGAAAGGATAACAGCAGTTACCGTGACACAGCACGACACATTTGCTTCTCTCTATATGCATTTGTTGTCATAAACTTTCAATTATCATATAATAGCTTCTCTCTTAAAAATGTATTCTACTTACAATTTTTCATTCTTTACAAGCTGTTGCTTCTGACATTTTTCAACTTCCCCACTTCTTTGACATCTACGTTTATTTCTGTATAATATGATCAAACTACAAGGAACAACATGTGCTTGGGTGAGCTATTATCCATCTAAGAGAGAGATACGGGCTAAACCAGGCTTTCCTGATTATCTTTATTATCCTTGGCAACATCTTTAGTCTTTATCTACTACATGCCAGTAACACCTCTCCCCTTCAGTTATAACAAACCAAAAATGTCTACAGACATTGTCAAGTATCTCCTCAAGAGCAAAATTGCCATTATTGAGAATTATCCTTTTATTTTCTTATTGGTTTATTTTGGCTCTTTTGAAACAGGATTTCAAACTGTACCCTAGTCTGCCCTGGAACTCCCTATGTGATTCTGGCTAGCCTCAAACTCATACCAATCTATCTCAGCACACCTCATGCTAAGATTACAGGTGTGTGCTACCATCCACTAAAAGCACCACTCTTATGTAGAAACCCCTGGACAATTTCTGCTCATGGAAGTAGGGGTCATGTAGAATGCTATGCTTAAGAAATAACTTGAGACTATTTTTCTGCACTGTCACCTCCGCATTCCCCACAAATGAAAGGAATTGTCCTCCAGTAGACAGTTTCCAAGGAGTATCTAAGATACCTACACTGAGCTGAAAGGATGCGTGCTCCAGTAGGCAGTTTTGATTGATAAAAGAGTATAAAACCTGCAGAAGTCTAACTGTAGCTCATAGTGCCTGTGGAGTTGACTGAGATTGTCATTGGGGCGCTTCCAAGCATTTCTATTTCTGTTCCCTCCCTTCCTCGCTGTCAATCCCAGTAGTATATCATAAGAACAATCTCATTCTCTAAATTTTGTCTTAGCGTCATCTTCCTGGAGAACCCATCTGTGAGGGGACAATGTAAATGACAGGTACTTCAAAGATTATGGTGGTCACTGGGTGATTTGATTTCCTCTCCCTTTCATAATGAGCTTGATGAATTTGTCCATATAAGTACTGATGATCATTATTTAAGGTGGCTGGCTTCATGATCCCCATTAATAGGTAAGGTCTTTGGGGACAACAGAAAATTACGTCAGCCTCTTGCCTTACAACTTGAGCTCAACAACAGACATACCAATGACAGGAAAGAGTTAGAATGCAGGATGGTTGGTAGAACGTCATAACAGGAAATTGGGCAGAGTGTGAGCAGCATAGGGTAAAGGGCACACATACTGATTTTTAAATAAATTTTTCTACCTTAAAGCACCTTTTACAAATCTAGGATACACACTGATTGAATGAATAATTGGGCACTTTGAAGACTCTTCCCAGGGGCAGAAAAATTGTAAGAGCCAGGGGAGGAAGTGCATGACCATAGGGAAATAGAGTCCTACAAGCTCCTGGGACTTTGCTCAGCAACGTGTCAGCATGCACAGAACCCATGCAAAGTCAAGTAGACAAAAACCCAGCATAGAACTGGGGAAATGGGCAGCAGGCCCCAACCTTAGCCAAAGAACTATTGGCAGCTGATAATTACTGGGTGACGAAGAACTGATCTCTTAAAGGGAGGAACTCTAGATAGGCTGACTAGACCTCAGTAGATGAACTTGCACTGAGGGACATCTGGGGACTTGATTCCATAGGCCTTAACACAAATGACAGAATGCATGAAATTCACTAGGAGGGCTATGGGAAGGTGCCAGTGGAGAAGAGGGTATAAAGACGATTAAGATGTTCTGTATAAAATACACAAAAATTCGATAAAAAGTTTACAAAAAAAGACTCTTCCCACTCTAATAGGAAAGAAGTTAGTCTAGTATCAAGTCTAATGCCCTAACAAGTTAATGACCTTCACTTGATTTTCACTTAACTAAGACTTGATTTGTCTCTCCACAGTGTCTATTGAGTGACCAATGTAAATCATAGTCTATTCTAGAAACTGGGACATAGTAGGGCACAGACAACACAGTGGGTAGTAACAGGGATGACAGAGTAGATGGGTACCAGTGGGGGAGGCTATGGGAGGGTGCCATTTGGCGTGTGGGTATAAAGAGAAATAGGATTGTTTGGGGTGTTCTATATGAAATACACAAAAAATCAATTAAAAAACTAAAATTTCTATCCCATGGACAATCACATTATGATAAGATTAATCAGAATAAATGGGCAAGGAGGATGTGGGAAGAGAGTGGTCATATAGAGTGGTCAAATGTGAGATTTGAGTAAGGAAGTAAGATTTGAGTAAGGAAGATCTATAGTGATGGTAAACAGTGAGTGTTGCAGGAGTAGAAATAGAAACTAATTCTATGAGGAATTAAGGAAGGAAATAACTGGTAGTGGTGGACATGATCCTTGAGGCTATACACAAATTTGAGGCAGTGGTTATTGCATCTGATAGAAATCTAGCAAAGAATGCTTCTAATTGTTTGGTCCTTGATTTCAATTAGCAAGAGTCACAAGACACATTGAACAAACTTGAGAAATCAGGTTCTTCTACTTAGCTCTTCTGATATGATGAATATTCCCTTTTGCAATTTTATGAGTTGTCTCCTTATAGCCCTTTTGTTCAGAAAAGGGACTTCTTATGTATATATAATGAATATAAATATAGGGTTTAGAAGGTGCTAATGTTTTAATGAGATAGAAAGAGGCAGACAAGGGACAGAATAATTGAAGGATTAGTCAACGTGGGGGCAATTTAACATTGAAAGAAAAAGTCTGTGCAAGAAATTGTCTGGGAAAAAATAGAACAGATATGGAATGAGATCATTTATGGCTCGAGTTACAGAGAGAAGGGATTTATTCTCAAAAGGTATCAAGTGAATTTGTCTCAGTCTGGTTTCTGTTGCCATACGAGAATACCTGATGATGTGTAATTCATAAAGAAAAAAATGTATGGTAGATGGCAGTACCGTGTGTAAGTGAGATAGCATGGCAAGACTGGAAAACAGATAATGAAGGATTAAACTTGCTTTTTTTTTTCTTCTTTTTGAGACAATGTCTCCCTGTAGCCCCAGCTGTCCTGGAACTTAATATGTAGACCAAGCTGGCCTCAAACTCACAGAGCTCCCCGTATGCCTCCCAAGTGCTGGGATTAAACGCATGTGCTACCACGCCGAGCATTCAGCTTGCTTTTTTATAAAAACTTGCTGTCTTAGCTAGGCAAGTTGGTACACACCTTTAATCCCAGGACTTGGGAAGCAGAAGCACGCAGATATCTATGAGTTTGAGACCAGCCTGGTCTGCACAGGGAGTTCGAGGCCAGCCAGGGCTAGATAGTGAAAGTCTGTCTCAAAAATTAAAATAGAACCAAAATAAAATAAAAACTTGCTGTCTCAGACACAAGCCAGGATTCCATGAAAGCAAACTTAGTCTTTTCAGAGGGCAGGGCCTTCAATGACCTAACCACCCACCCTACTAGGCTTCACCTCTTAAAGTTTCTACTACCTCATTATTGCCACACTGAGAACCAATCCCATAACTCACCAATCTTTGCACAACAAACCAAATCCAAACTCTCACAGTGTTTGCATTGTATAAGTTGACCTAGTTTAGCTATCAGGGCAACTAATTTAAAAGATTTGGTCTTGGAAACATGGAGTAGAAACATCTATTAAAGGTCTTAAAGAAGAAGAAACTTCAAACAGAATCTTCAGGTATTCATGAAGCCTAGCACAAGCCCTCAGAAGAGCCTTCCTACCGTAATACAAAATAAAGGATAACAAGACATATGTTAACCAGGATAGTATATAACATCGGATCAGAGTTATTCTATGACATAGATCATCCACACCAAATTAAACAGAGAAAAAGGAAAAAAAAACAAAATTTGGTGCTAATATGGAATTTAATTTAGAAATCAGGACGGAAAATTTAAATTAGAACAAAGTTTGTATTTCATCCTGTGGATATTTGTTTTGAATTCCTAACCAATACTAATATCAAATGATAAAAGACTATTTATCTAGGTAATTGACAGCAACATCAGAATACCAAAAGGAAGATTTAGTTCCTTTCGTCTTTTACTATTCTGAGAATTGCATAATTTTTTTAGAAGAGTCAGAAAATGGAAGACGAGGGATTATTTCCTTGAGTTGTTCCATTCTTTAATAGTTAAAAGTCATTTTCCTCATTACCTGGGATTCCCCACACTGACAATCGGTTAGGGAGATAAACATCCTGATAAATCACTACATTCATGGTAACAATATTAAAGGTAAAAGTAGGAATAAATAAAAGATGTTGATCTTGTAACACTAAGAAAGCATTTTTTTTCTTTAAAAAAAAATAAAAGGAAGGGCTGGAGAGATGGCTCAGTGGTTAAGTGGCTGCTCTTGCGGAAGTCCCGGGTTCACATCCCAGCACCCACATGGCAGCTCACAACTGTCCAGTAACTCCAGTCCCAGGGGATCCGACAGCATCTTCTGTCCATGGGCATTGCTCTGCACGGGTGCACTTACCTACATGCAGGCAATACACACAGACACATAAAATAAAAATATTAAATAAATTTAAAGAAAAATTTTTATTACTTTTATTTTATGTGTATGAGTGTATTGCCTGCATGTAGGTGAGTGCACCCATGTCGTGCAATGCCGCGGAGGTCAGAAGAGGGCTTCGGATTCCCCTGGGACTGGAGTTAAGGACAGTTGGTAGCCGCCCTGTGGGTGCTGGGAATCGAACCTGGATCCTCTGCAAGAGCAGTCTGTGCTCAAATTAAAAGGAGGGGATGGAGAGATGGCTCAGTGGCTAAGTGGCTGCTCTTGCAGAGGACTCGGGTTCAATTCCCAGCACCTACATGGTATCTAACAACCGTTGGTAACTCCAGTTCTGAGGAATCTGACCCCCTCTTCTGACTTCCGCAGGCATTGCATGATACAGACGCATTTAGGTACATGGAGGCAATCCACTCATACACATAAAAAATAAAAATAAAAAATAAAATTTATTTTTAATTAGTTATGTAAATGGGTGTGCAGATAGGGGAGGGCGTCTAAATATGATTAGGATATATTTTATGAAATGCACAAAAATTCAATAAACTTGTTTTTAAGTTTTAACATTTTATTAGGGGTGGGGGTGGTTATGTGGCATGGCTTGCATTTGGAGGTCAGAGAACAACCCACAGAAGTTCGTTCTCTCCATCCACCACATGGGATCCAGGATTGATTATAGTGCCCTTACCTGCTAAGCAATCCCACTGGCCCATGAGAAAGTGTTTTATGTGGGTTAACCTGATTGATTCTTACAACAACCCTACAAAATGAAGTGTATAATTGTTTCCATTTCACAGAAAACAGCTCGGGCAGTGCAATAGCATATCTAGGTTCATAGCATGATGGATGGTCAGTTATAGAGAAAGACTTCCAGTTACTAGTGGATCCCAAATGTTTTCGCTGTACAGAGTAATGAGGATAATCCCCACCCATCCTAAAAGGTAATTAGAGGAAATGGCTAAACAAATGGGAAGGGTTTGGGCCAAGGAGTGTTTTCTATTCTTTAATCATTTTGGTCTTTTTTCCTCTCTAACTTTCTCCCTCTTTTATCTTTCTCTGCCCATCTGTCTCCTATATCTACACTAATACTGGTCACATTTCACTTCTCAAATTGGGTGGATTAAGTGTAACTCTTATGTGAGAAACAAAAAAAAATACTATTTTCACGTTTATGAACCTTCCTAAAGCTTGACTGAAAAGTTCTTGCTCATGCTGCACTGTTGGCCTGGTTTGCCTCCAGGGTGCATGTTCAGTTTAGATTGTTTCTAAATGTGTTAGGGGTTGAGGACTGGGCTGAAGGAGAAACCCACACCTGGGGCATCAAACCTCTGTTCACACCATGTCTGCTAAAGCAAATCACATGTGTGTACCAAGTTCATTTGCTTATCAGGAGACTGTGACTGGGGTATACATGTTTAATTCGTTCATAGTACAATGAAGAATTGAACCCAAAGTCAGACTCTCCCAGCCTCTTGTGGCTTTAATTGCTGTCTTATCCTTAGCTCTTTCTCGGTTTTCTCATCTTGCTTTCTAAATGGATGTATAGCTCATCTGTAGTCATTTGGTTTTTAATATCTGAGCTGCTCCCTACTGTCTCAGTTCTCCAATTTTACTTTCCTTGAAATTTCCCTGGTGCCTAATACAATACCTCTCACATAGTGTTCAGCAAATGGTATTGACTACCTGCTGTCTTTTAAAAGCACATCTGGAGAGACACTAAAGGCACCTGGCAATATTGCACTGACTTGTTAGTAACCTGACTTAACCCAGATGGCCCAAAGACTACAACCACCAGGTAAGGTTTCTGTTAATGTACTCAGCCAGTTCTGTTCAAATTTATTCAGAAATTTCATGAGCAAAAGTTGTACTCTGCTCTATTTACATAGACACCTACTCACCTATATCAGACCTTATGAGACTTCATTTTTTTCCTCCTTTCCTAATGATCACACTGGGGTTCTAAAAGCTGCTCTGTGAGTCTGTCTGAATGGGCCTTTCTTTCATGAGTGATGTCACTCAATATTGGTTATTAGACTTGGTGGGAGTCTGCAGCCAGCAGCACTGGATATTAGATACAGTGTTATCTCTGCAACTCAGTCACCTTGCCAAGTAGTTCAGCATGAACTCTTGACTTCCCAGATCAAATGTAAGCCTGATTCTCTAAATGACTTGGCAGTCTACTTACAAAGCCCATGGTGTGATATTCTGTTCACCATGTGCGATGGTCTGAGAGCTCAGCGTTATCTGCCTGACAGCTCATATAATATTTACAAGTTGTTATTCGTGAGGAATTTTAGTTAGCCATAAAGATTTTCACAGCTATGGCAGACATTAGAGGTCTCATTCATCACTCTCGTGACCTTCCCCTCTGGAATGTAGCCCATCTGTCTCTGCTATTGAAATCTTTATGGAAAATCTGCCCATCTTTTAAAGTTTAGTAAGTGATCTTCAAGTTCTCATTGAATCTTTACTTTTGATATATGATGCAGACCTATAAAGCATTATTCTTATTTTAATTTAATGTTTTGAAAAGTGTTAAATTTAACTCACTCTTTCAGATAAATGACAGAAAACTTACTCTTGCTACAGGAACTATATGCACCACATCAAGAGAAAATAGAAGTCATAGAGAAAGCAATTGCGAAGGGAAAATGATACATAGATATACTTCCAGGCTTAATAACTACATGAAAAGTTAAACACTGTATTATAGCCTTGATTATGGCTTAAGGAAATTTTTTTAAAAAAGTGGAAATAAGTCTTTCATGTAATTCATTATTGCAAAGAAGACCCTCAACAAAATCAGTAACAGCTTGGGCTGAATGAGCTAGTACACAGAAGAGGGACAAGCATTGCTCAAATGTTGGCCTCTTCATTTCATATTTTCCGATCTTCAAATGCAGCTTGTCAAATGTTTGGTCAAGATCTAGTCTGGCTACCTCTTCTCTACGTGCCCCCGCCCCCTTGTTCAACCACTGTGTTCAATCTGCCTTCACTGCTTTCCTGGCTGACCTATTCAGGTCACCAATGCTCATGGAATCAAATACATCTTCCTCTTCTACAATCTCCGTCCTTTGGTATCATAGTCCATACCTCAGCAACTAGGTTTTCCTTATATTTCATACTACCTCATTCTGCTCTCTTTTTTTATGGAGCTCTGATTCAATTGCCACCACTGTGCAGGGGTATAGCCCCACCCCTTTTCTTTCTTTTTTCCAGTGTTGAATCATACACTCATCCTTTTATTTTTATGTTTACACCGACATTGAGGTAAAAAATATATAAAAAGTATGCCTATGTATACAATGTAATGCATTTGACCATATGTATCTGCCTGTGATGCTGTCACTGCAAAAGGGTAATAAACATATCCAATCTTCTTATATTCTTCTGTTTTGTGTATATTAAAAATATAAGCTCAGATCTACCTCCTCAAAATTTTAAGTGAAAAACACTATTATTACCTATAAACACCCTTCTACACAACAGCTCTCTATAGTTGATTCATCTCATGCCACTGAATCTTTGTTCCCACTGAGCAATACCACCCCATTTCCTCCTACCCTCATATCTTGGCTACAACTACTCTATTTTGTTTCTATAAATAAGATTGACTAGTCTATGACTATACCACCTAAAATGTACCTCATCTAGTCTAGAAGGTTGACTATTGTCAGATATCTTATATAAGTGGAATAATGTAGAATTTAACCTTTTGTGATTTAGCTCACTGAGCATAACTTTAAATTCCATTCATCATAAATTATAGCCTATATTCCTTTTTGTTTGACTATTTTGTAAGACTGGGACCCACTCTATAGCCTAGGCTGACCTCATACTGTTGCTATTCCTGCTTCAGCCTCCTAAGTGCTAGGATTATCAATATATGCCATCATGCCCAGTGATTTCTTCTTAAAGTTAAATAATATTCCATTATATGGAAATGTGTCATATACATGTATTTCTCTTTTTGTAGCTTCCCTTCCTTTTAGAATCCAACCATTGTCATAGCTTCAACTACCATTCTAGTTGTTATAACCATGTTCTCCCAGTTGGTGTTTTGGAGAGAAGATCCATCTTCTAAATATTTTAATGGAATTATATCATTTATCAAAAAGTTACTTCCTGGATTATTTTTATCCAATGAGCCCTACCCCCAAATTACCCAGGAACCAAAGTCTTAAAAGTATAAAGTGGGAGCTGGAGGGGTGACTCAGTAGTCATGAACACTTTCTGCTCTTTCAGAAGACCCACACAGCAGCTAACAGCCCTCTGTAATACCAGTTCCAGGAGATCCAATACCACTTTCTGCCTTCCACCGGCACTCCATGCATATGGTGCATTTATTACACTCATACACAAAATAAAGATATATAAAATGTGTTTTTAAAGTACAAATTCTTGGGGAATGGAGAGATGACTCTGCTCTTGCAGAGGCCTTGGGTTCTGTCCCCAGCACCCACGTTATCTCTGATAACAGTCTGGGGATCTGATAACAGTTCAAGGGGATCCGATGCCCTCTTCTGACTTCCATGGGCATTGCATGACACAGGCAAACTACCACTCATACACACAAATTAAAATAAAAATAATAAATAAAATATTTTTTAAAAATAAAGTATAAAGTTTTCTGTGATTTCTCACTACTCTTGGATATCACTTAGGAACTACCTCTCCACTCTGTTCTCCTACCTTTAGTCTATGTGTATGTCTAAACAAAACAATCTCCCGATCTTTGAATTTTGATGACTTTTTAAAAAATAAATTATTGAGAATTTCATACACACATGTAAGGTGTTTTGATCAAATCCATGCCCACTCTCTCCCCTCCAACTCCTCCCATATCTCCTCATCACTTTTTTCTGATAACTTCATGTACTCTTTCTTCTTTTTTTTTAATGGGGCTTTTTGCTACTCTAACATTCCCCCCTCTGAAGAGGTAACCCTAAAATCTTTTAAAGTTTAGATAAAAGCTTTCAAATACTTTTGACATTTTGGCCTTTGGAACAGAGTATGTTGCTAAGAGGCTCAAGGACAATGTGACTTTTAGTCAAGAAACTGGCTACTTGTTGAGGGGTTCTTTTTACCCTAAATGCCTAGCCAATTCCTACCTCCTACTCTTATCACACAATCCTCTGAAGAGATTACCCAACTTGTGGATAGGGAATCAGGATGCAGACCGCTCTGGCTCTTCCATGCTGAACACAGGGTGAGGCAATTGGGGTACCCCTTCAGCACATTTATCTAAAAGATATCTTAACTGCATAACTCTTATCTGTATGGGGGAAAAGAAAGTCCTTGACTGGTGAATAGGAGATGTGAAGGAGAAGTAAAGGCAAGAGTAATTAGCATTACAAGTGCTAGACAGGGAACTAGAAAAAAGTCAGAACAGGGCAATTTTCAAATGTTCATGTGAGAGTCCACTGGAATTTCTTGACAAGGGCTTCCATAAGCATCCCTCTATTGGGTTCCTCCTCATTTTTCTTTTGTCTGCCAAGGCTGGACTCAAGAATGATGGGTTCAGGATTTGCTTTCAGGCATGTTGATAGCTGTTGGAGTGGTTAGAATCAGTGTCCGTTCCCTCTCAAAGGCTTCTAGATGGGGGAAGAAAACAAATTTATCCATCATTTTAGAACAATAGCTGGTTGTCCCCTTTAGCTACAGGTGGGCACTACAGTATTGCAGACCGAGATTTGAAGTCTTACATCTGAGCAGCACTTTCAGATTAGGAAAAAAATCATCAGTGAGTAATAACTGTCTAAATAACTTTTTATATGGACTTAAGCCTAATGTCTGGGAAGTGTAATCCCTTGAACTCTTAAAGAAATATACTGATGACTTTACTCTTTGGTTATATTTTCCTTTTGGGTGTTTAAGACCGTAAAGTTGACCCAAATAAATCAATTTATTTTTATACTTAAGGTCGTTTGAGAATCTGTTCCTCAGGGATCACAAGGGTTTGGCAAGAGCTCCTGGCTCCTTTATTTTACCAGTTCAATCTATGTGAAGATAAATTAAAGGTCCTGCTCGACCACGGCTGGCTTCACTTGGAAGCATGGAGGAGAGGTTTCCTCTGAGTTGACCCTCCTCTTTGTAGACTGGACACTGGTTCAAGTCCATCTCTTGGGGTCTCCATGGCCTCCCTGAACATGAGGACAGGTGACTCACCACAGTGACAGGACATTTTGAGAGATATTCCATAGTCCCCCGGAACTTAGTCGATCTTGGAGGGCAAAGGGCAAAAACTATACTTTAAGTCCCTCTGGCCAGATTAGTATAGGCCTCAAAGTATGGCTGTTAAACATCCAGTAAGTTTAGTTCTACCAGTCTGGTACTTTTAATTAACTTGTGCTATGTAGATAAGGCTTGGGTAAAAAACCAAACGTTCTCAGATAAACCTTGATTAGATATATGATGACTTCTATTACAAAAGAGTCAAGCCAGGTGTGGTAGCACACACCTTTAATCCCAGCATTTGGGAGGCAGAAGCAGGCAGATCTGTGCGAGTTCGAGGCCAGAGTGGTCTACATAGTGAGTTCCAGGCCAGCTGGGACTACAGGGAGACCCTGTCTCAAAAAAAAAAAAAAAGAATTGAAGTAAAATAGATTGTGGTCCTCTATTTTGCCCTTATA
Source organism: Nannospalax galili (assembly GCF_000622305.1). Classification (NCBI taxonomy): domain Eukaryota; kingdom Metazoa; phylum Chordata; class Mammalia; order Rodentia; family Spalacidae; genus Nannospalax; species Nannospalax galili. Next base: position 9,451,587 of record NW_008359081.1, on the reverse strand, counting down.
TGAAGTATGCAACAATAGTTAACTATACAGAAGCAGAAGATACAATGAAATTAGTTGTGGTGTGAGGATGGGAAGAAACTGGAAGATATTCTTTAATGGGTTCAAAGTTCCAGTTACTTGAGATGAATCAATACAGGGATAGTCCATCCAACAGTGTTTACAGTTGCCGTTACAGGGTTGTGTTTCATACAGTGTTTACTAGATAAAATGTATATTAATCTCTTTCTCATTTACAGTGATGAAAGAGCTGTTGAGCAGATGCAATTGGTCTAAAAAGATAGAGATGTAAAAGGAAGAGCTGTAAGCCCAGGCAGCTGGGTAGGGTTCAAAAGCATCTCTCACTATCATATTGTATACTACATGTGGCACATTTACAGTAGTTATCAGTGGATTCATGGACTGAACTGCCCAGTTGAAGCAGGGAGGCTAATCCTATAATTATAATCATTCACGCATCTTATACATGTGATCACAAGGATTATTTTGAAAGTTATTAACATTTTGCAAAGTAATTTCATACTGTCTAGCATTTATCCTGGTATCCTGGAAATGGAGAACAACTATTTTCATTTTGTATCTTAAGGAAAATAAGATTCGGGGGGAGGAGCAATAGGACTTAAGCTCATGAAGTGATGTTCAAATTAAGACTCAAGTTTTCAGAATCTGTAATTGCTACATAATCTCAAACTCTGAATTTGACAGTGGAATAGAAAGTCTGTATCCTGAGTCCCTTTCTCCATTTAAAGTATTTATAGTATGTCAGGAGCAGAGGGATATGTGAGAGGCATAGTCTCAAATAATCCACTGCGTCGTGTCATATCTAATGTGCCTTGAGACTCGTACAAAAAGATAGCTTTCATCCACAAAAAAAAAGAAAAGAAAAAAAAGAGTTTTCTCTTTCCACATGAATCCATGAAGAAAGGCTTTAGCTGGCAGGAGTGTAATTTATATAAAATGTCTTTACAATGTTCCTGGCCTTTAATCAAACAAATATACTTCTAAAGAATTTTCCTTAAAAAATTAACAACAATGTGTTCAAAGTTTTATCTGCCAAGATGCTCATTGTGGCCTTGCACCATAAAACATCATAAAGAGGAATTTCCCTATAAATGGGTGAAGTAGTATCACTCAGTCCTTCAGTCCCTGCTACAAGCAGATGTGTTGTTCCGTGTCCATGGTCTCAGCACTTGGGGTGGGGCCACAGGTAGGAGGAATGATACAAGTTTAAGGTCATCCAGGCCTCCATAGCAAGAACCTGACTCAGAAAACAAAAGAAAGAAGTCTCCAGTAACTCAGAAGTTCTACCCTCACACATTTGCTTTTTTATTTTTTGAGAAATGAAAATAAAAGCATGAAGACAGATGTTCATACAAGATTTGTTTGTGTTTGCCAAATATTGGAAGTAACTTAAATGTCAGATTCAATAGTTAAATAATATATCCACCATATATAATGGAATATTACTGAAGAATTTCATTAATTGTTTAATTAAAAGGAACAAAGTATCTTCAATGCTTATAGAAATATAGATGTATCTCAAATGCACTATGAAAAGTGAAAGGAACAGAGACTTTCAGCATGGGATTTTTATCACAATACTCAGAACAGTGTCCCATTTTAAACATAGCAATTTTTTTTTCTAGAATTTTGCATCCAATATTTTTGGACCATAGTTAACTATAAATAACTGAAACTACAGAAAGCAAAAATGTGGATAAGGGTGTACGAGGAAGGGAATACTGTACTAAATCAGATACTGGGAATAATACAGTTAACTGTCTTTGTCACTAAGCTGGAATTCCAAATACGTGGACAAGAAGCATCCGGGTCACATAAGAAGGACTAGGATAAAGAAGTAAGGTAAGGTGAGGTTAGGATATAAAAAGCCTTGGATACCAAATGAAGGAATTTTTTAGTGTTGTAAAGAAAATATAATAATAATCAAAGAAAATGGAGAGCTGTCATGAACATTGAGGGAAAAGAAATAAACTGTACTTCCCTTGAAAAATAGGAGAGGAAAGTAAAGTGAGGTGGGCTGGACAAATCATTATGTATATAAGATAAAATGATTTTTAAGCTTTTCTTTTTGTTTTAATGCACTGACTTCAATTAATGCTGACCATATATGTGGGGCCATCCACTGGGGGATAGTCATCCTACAAGGGGCCACACCCTTAATGAAAACTGACTCTCCCTCCCCAGAAGTCATCAACTGTCAACAGCCCCTCAGGTAAGGGTGAGGGCTGGTGAGCTCCTCCCAGCTCCATGCTGGAATGTTGACTGGCTTAGTCTTGTGCAGGTCTTCTACAGGCAGCCACAGCTACTGGGAATTCATGAGTGCAGTGGCCCTATTAAGCCCAGGAGACACTATTTCACTCCAGCCTTCTCCAGCCTCTAACTCTTACAATCTTCCACAATGATCCCTGAGCCTTCATGAAAGAGGGTATGATATCTATGTTCCATTTGTGGCTGAGCATTTCACAGAAACTTACTCTCTGCACTCTGACAAGTTTCAAGTTTCTGCACTAACCATGTACTGCACAAAGAAATTTCTCTGAAGTCTGAAAGCTGCACTAATCTATAGCTATTGAGATACATATTTAGAAGGCAGTGTGAAACTAAGTCATTTAGCAAAATAATAGGACTAGGTTCATCCCTAGGGACTGTAAGCTCCCGAGCCCTGAGTTTTTGGAAAGGTTTATAGTACTAAGCATGTGTTTTCTCCTGTGGAGTGGGCCTTAAATCCCATCAGAAAGTGGTTTGCCTTATAGCATTCATGCTACTATTTCACCAATAGCTTATCTTGCCAAGACGGTCATTATTGTAGCTCACAGGGTTCGCATCTGAATAAGACTCTTGATGACTTTTCTCTCCCAGAAGCCTGTATAGCATCTTACGGTACTACGAAAGCTAGTTCACCAGAAGGAAGTTTCTAAGTCTGTACTAGCTTAATTTCTTCAAGTCCTGGGACAAAAGAATGTGGTATCTTCCACAGTAGAGTCTAGCCATCAAGTTCCTATGGACTCCAAAGATCAATGTCAATAACCTATATTCTTTTTGGATGGGTCTATGGGACCCCTCTTTACCAATAACTCAAGGGCAAGTATCAAGACAAAGAATTTCAAAATTAGTCCATATAGAGAGGAACTCTGGAGTGTTTTGGAAGAAGGAAGAGACACTTTGGAAAAATTATTTGCCAGTCCTATTCTGGACTGATTGAAAATCTAGAGAGAACCATGAGCAAAGCAAGAACATAAACACCCTGTGCATTCACTCACTACACTTTCCTGCATTCCCCTGGGCCTTAAAGGTTGACTTGTGCAAGCTGAATAAATGGAATATTGAACCCTCTTCACTTCAGCTTGAGCTCAGCTGGTAGAGCACCTTGGTAGGGGTAGTGGAAAACTGAGACTGAGATAGGAATACTTACTCCCTAGTTCCCTTCTGCCTGCTTCATTCAGTCAATGACCAGTTATCCTGCCCCATGATCCTACTCACGAGATTCAAAATGGCTCCTTGTTCTTAATGTTCTCCCCTGTGATTTCCCTATAGCCTGAATATGCCTCTTTTAACAACCCTTTTATTAAACTCTTCTTGCCCAATTTGAACATACCATCTGTTTCCTGCCAGAAAACTGACTGATACAGTCCCATTATAATATGTATTTTTCTAAAACTCAATAACATTTGGTTAATAAAGTCCTTATGAGCATGAGACATGGTCTGCCTTCTCATACCACCATACCTCACCCTACTTCACCCTTGCCTACAGAAACCTAGCATGGGGCTGAGCATATAATGTGTATTTAGTCAATACCACTTGGTTGAATGTTTTTGGTCTTTTTGAGACAGAGTCTCCCTGTAGCCTCGGCTGTCCTGGAACTCACTATGTAGACCAGGCTGGCCTCAAAATCACAGAGATCCACCTACCTCTGCCTCCCAAGTGTTGGCATTAAAGGTGTGCACCACAACACTCAGCTGGTGGACTTTAATATCAAGATAGTAGATGTGCTCTTCAAAACTATACTGAGACTAAAATTAAGCACAAAGTACAAGGAACTGTGTCTTCTTACCTACTCCAATAGCACCAGCACTCTGTTCAGTTGCTACCATGTAGAAAATGATCTGTAAAAAGTTGTTGCATAAGAACTGAAGGGATGTTAGGCTCATTTTGTCTTTTGGGGATAGGGGACTAGAGCTCTGTTTTTGTCTTTAGCAGGTGAAACAATTTCAACACCTTTGAAATGGCCTTCTCTGAACTCATCAGATGATTTATATTAGACATTTGGAACAGGACCAATGGTGGAGATCACAGATCATAGGGAAGTGGGTTTGAACTGTTTCTAATTATAGTAAAAGTATTGGGAAATTCAATAGACTCCTTCAAAATATAGTGACAACGAAGTTGTTCAAGCAACTACAAAAGCATTTCATTTGGTAGAAAGGATACAGAGGATAAATTTAGAAGTCGAGTAATAGTATAGGTAACTTGGATTACATAGCATTAGAATATGGTGTGGGGTGCACACCTGTATTCCCAAGACTTGGGAGACTGCAGCTGGAGGACCACGAGTTTGAGACCTGAGATACATAGTAACATAGTAATACCTGGTCTCACAAACCAAAGAGAGAGGCAGTAGCTTATCATACCACAGGAGTGTCTGCAGTCCACTTTTCTTTTGTCTCATTTCTGAGCATGCTTTCCCTAACAGTTTGGCCTGCCTCACTATTTTGATTTTCTGTACTCTTTCTCTACAGCTCTTTTCTTACCTTGTGACTGCTAGTCCACCGTGTGTCTGACCTCCATGCTTACTTTAAGCAAGTCGTAGCTTTCTTCTTTCCTCCATTCTCCTCCTCCACACAGCTGCTGATGTTTGCTTCTTAGACAATTATACTTTTAAAAAACAGAGATTTATTATTTTCTCTGTTTTTTTTGGGGGGGGGAGGGTAACCATTTGATGAAACTTATTATGTGCCACACATGAGAAAGTTCAGACTAAAAAGACCTGGATGCAGTTCGCTGAACATTCTGGAGCCTTAGTACCCTAATCTGTAATAATGGCATAGTGTGATTTCTTAATATGTTTAGGATTACATTAAGTGACATACAGTCCAGGATACAGAAAAGACATAATATGTTTGATTTCTCTTTCATGAAGCATTCATTAAATTCATTTTGAGTAACACCACAAAGTTGTGATCTTCTACTAATTTAAGCAAGTGACCTTAACTGTATGTTATTTCACATAGTCTTAATGGTTCCATCATTTGCGAAATGAAAGTAATACCTTCCTCACGGCTCATTAAGAGTATCAAACAAAGTCGTTTAAGTCACATAAGAAATTTACAGTAACTCCCTTATTCCTTCCCCTTCCCGGCTGCCTCTAGATCAAGCATTCTCAGTGGGACCACATTGCCCAGGCTTCTGAGGAATGAAAAAAAAACGTGTTACTGTTTTATGTAGAAACTACAAATACCTATAATGCATAAACAAGCATATAGTATGTGTGTGGTATTAAAGTTGCATGTAAGCTAAAATAATTAGAAAAGAAGTCTTAAAAATGTCCTTCGGAGTATTATAAGAAGATAGTGGTTGAAGGCTAACTAACAAACATTGTTCATTATGCCAATGTAAAATGTACCCATGAAACCACCACTACAATCTGTATAATTCTGAAGAAGCAAGTGCCAACGGTTAGTAGATTAGCCCTAAAATCTTTCTCTTTACCTTTTCTTTCTTATTTATTTATTTACTTTATTTTTTGTGGCACTGGGGGATTGAACCCAACGTGTTATGTATGCCTAGACAAGTGCTCTACCATTGAGTTCTGTTCCCACCTCCTTGATGTCTTTTTCTTGACTTGACAAGTTAGTTTTCTATTTTATCTCTAGCGAAAGCTTTTATGTTTCTCATCTTTTCCCCACTTTGTTTTGACTTTCTTTTTATTTTGACCCAACCATGTTATCTGAAGCCCCAAGTCCACCAAGTATAAGAGAAATACAAAGATTAATTCTTGCAATTGGGTTGGAATTCCAGAGAGTCTTCTTTTGGCACGGCTTGTAACATTAGCATTCTTTTCAATTTTCTGGTTAGGCCCCTCTGTCGATTGAAATATGGCTTAACACCAGGGTGCATCACTTGGCACATTCTGTTCATCATGCATCAAAAAATGGTTGAAATCAGAACTTCCTCTAAATAATGTGGCCTGTATTTGTGATTTTCAAACCACCTTGGGCACAATATTGAATCACGGCACCTTGAGGGAGGAAAAACATTTGAAGGTAGAATTGCTATCCTTTCTTGTTCTTAACAACATGTGGCATCTGTAACACAAGGGGAAATTCACAGGTTGGCTTTGGAATAAATACGTGTTTAGTTTACTGTTTAAATTCAGTAGACAATACACTATGGTGCTGGTGCTGTATGATAATGAACGAATTTTACACTGGAGAATGTGAATCACAGAGCCACATCAGAATTACACATAGTAGTTATAAAAACATCTATATAAGAAAATACCAAAGGACAGCCTGGTGTCATATGAAAACTATTTGCCAATAAATCTGCTTTTGATGGACTGCTAAAAATGGACACATCAGGCATAAAAGATGTGTGTGTGTGTATGTGTGTGTGTATATGTGTGTGTGTTGTGCCAGCCAGCTTTGCGAAGGATGACAAGCTTCCACTGGTGCACTGAGATAAGAAACAGCTGTTGTTGGCCTTGGCAGTACTGTGAGAAATTAAACGATAATTCTGGGGGTACACTTAAAAGAGTTACTCCATATTTGATTGAGTTTTTAATAAATTCAAAACCAGAATCGTCTGGTGGCTCTGAATGAAATGGCCTGCCATCTTTTAACAATCTCTTCTGAATGAGTGCCACACCCAGACCCGTAGAACCATAGTCCAATTGTGTATTATTTCAAAAGCAAGCACTTCCGTCCAGCAAATGTACATCTGGTGGTGACGAGGCAGGGAAGGAATAAGGGAGGATGTTGTCCTTTTTCTTTTTTTATTGCATCAAGGACATTTTTCAGGATAAAGTCACAGGTTTTCAAACTATGCCTGCAAAGGAATTGCTTAGGTGAATTTATAAACTGTGAGTCAAAGGGGGAAACATCTTTTTAGAGAAGAAAACTGCACTGAATTTCCCAATTGGACCTATTTGACAGCTACGTATAAAGACAAAGTTTTTTTATATTTTTTTAAGTAGAAAAGATTAATAATGAAGAACTGTAAGTGCAGGAACTTAACTTCTTGCTAATCTAGAAATTGGAATTTTAATTTTTAATGTTTTGTTTATTTTTTGTGTGTATGAGTATATTGCCTTCATGTACATAATAGCACCTGTGTCATGCAGTGCCCTCAAAGGTCAGAAGAGAGCATCAGATTCTCCTGGAACTGGAGTTATGGACACTTGTCAGCTGCCATGTGACTTCTGGGAATTGAACCCGGGTTCTCTGCAAGAGCAGTCAGTGATTTTAACTGCCAAGTCATCTTTCCAACCCCTAATTTTTTTAAATGATTTATTATTTTTATTTTCTCTGTATGAGTGTATTGCGTGAATGTAAGTAAGTGCCCCCAGGTGATGAAGTACCCATGGAGGTCAGAGGAAGGTGTCAGGAGCTGGAGAGATAGGTCAGTGGTTAAGAGCCCTGGTTACTTTTGCAGAGAACCTGAGTTCGTTTCCCATCACCCACATAGCGGTTAATAACTGTTGCTCCAGTTCTAGGGGATCAGATGCCCTCTTCTGACCTCAGTGGGCAATACATGACACAAGTACACTTGCACACATGCAGGCTATACCGTCCTACACATAAAACAAAAATAATAAACAAACAAACAAAAAAGAGAGTCAGATTTCCCAGGACAGACTGTCCCCTGGAGTTACTGACAGTTGTTAGCCATCTTGTGGCTGCTGGGAACCAAACCCAGGTCCTCTGTGAGAGCAGCCAGTGATTTTTAACCACTAAGTCACCTCTTCACACCCTAAATTTCTTTTCTCTAAAGCTTTTACATTTTTTTTATTTCAAGCATATTCTATAATTTCTCTGGCATGTAACTGGGACTTTTTCCTTTTGAAACAATGCAAAGTGAATTGTAGATATTTTATATAAATCTGCTGCTATCTCTGCCAGCTACCATGGATTCTCTTGCTGGTTCTCTATTCGAAGAGTCCTTTCATCCTTTTTTTCTTCCTTCTTTCCTTTCTTTTTTGGGGGGAAAAGGTGAACTTTTTTGACTCTTTTGAAACCTGATCTTGCCCATGCTGGCCTCCAACTCCATCCCTCTGGGTATAACATGTCATTTAGCCAAGCCATAATAGCCTGCAGCTATCTTCTGCACAATTTTCCCTGAGAGATGCTTAGGAATGATCGAGAAAATCAAACTGATTCTTCAGCAGTGGGAGGAAATACCTAACATGCTAAGTATCAGAAAGTTTCTAAACTATTAGAATGATAAAGAATTGGAAAGAAACAATGACAGGAATCATGAGGACTTGGTCCATAGTGACTTTTTTTTTCTGGCCTTTTTTGAGACAGGGTCTCCCTGTAGCTACAGCTGGCTTGGATTCACTATGGAGACCAGGCTGGCCTCGAAAGAGATCTGCCTGCCTTTGCCTCCAGAGTACTGGGATTAAAGGCATGTGCCACCACGCCCAGCTCATAGTGACTTTCAAGGAAAAATTAACCATTTATTTCTCAGTGTAGCCATTCGTACGACTGGTATTCACTAAACCAGATGCTCTCTGGGGTTCTCTTCTTCCTTTCTTATACTGTTCTTTTTAAGCAGCTCCACTGCGCAGCCAGAAGTTGGGATTGCTGAATCTCCATTATGCTTCCTGCAAGAGCAGGCTTGGGTTTGTAGAATTCCATAACATCAGATTCTGAACAGGTGGGTCAGGGCGTTTGGTCCATGTTCTTAAATCAAGTCTTATTTACTGTATGAACTAATTAGGGCAAAAGAGCTGTATTCCAGCTAAGAGTTAGAAGAAAGAGAGGTGGGGTAGAGAGGGAAGAAGGGAAGGCAAGGTAAAGGAAGAAGAAAAGAATATACAAAGGACAGAGAGAAATGGAAGTCTAGTGACTACATCAAAGAAGTAGCTGAACGTCTTTTTTTTCTCCCTATTAAGGGTTTCTGTCTGCCAAAAGGAAAAAAAAAAAACATAATTACCTGTGAAATACAAATCCATTGCTTATATCATTTAAATGACATATCTCCAAGGGACAAAGCAGCATGCCTGGTTAAAGGTTGGGTGATTCAATCCCTCTATTACTCTATATAAAACAAAGAAGCTGGAGTTTCATTACCCTTAAATTGTCTGGCAGTGGTTGAAGTTAACTTTTATTAGAAGCTGTACTTTCATATTATACAGTGTAGTCAAGGATATATTCGCTTTGACGTTTTCTTACCTCTCAATACACTGATGAGTGAATTTACTGTGAGACTAATTTAGAAGGGAGTTTTTCACAGAAAGAAATAATAGCATCAGCTGTGCTTCAAATTATTCGTGGGATGAAGATTCAGGAAAAAAAATACACACATAGAATTGTTAGATGTTAATAAGAATGCTTCTTATTACTTCTATTTCTGATACTGTTCTATGATCCTTGTTTTGCTTTTCCTGTACTGGGAATTGAAACCATGGTGTATATTTCTTAAAAATCCCATCTCAAAACTTCATACAGGAGGAAGATTTTATTTTTGGGTAAATGTTACAGTTCCTTCTAAACAATATTATTTTGTCTTAAAGAATGGGGACAAAGAATGAACAGTACATAAAAGGTATTTGTAGTGGACCAGCCTTAGTAAAGAAAAAAAGTGCAACTTAAGTATTACAAAAAAAAAAAAAAAGTTTAAAGGCCAGGAAAGATATAGCACATACTTGTAGTCCCGACTACTCAGGGAGCTAAGGAAAGAGGATCCTGAATTCGAAGTCAGTCAGGCATGGAGAATGAGACACTTCCCTCTTTAAAATTTAAAAAAGACAGTTCCCAGCACCCACACAGTTACTAACAACCCAAGTTCCAAGGGAATCTAACCTCCTCTTCTGGCCTCCAAAGGCACTGCGAACACGTGGTACACTAATATACATACATGCAGACAATGCACTCATACACATAAAATAAAAATAATAAATAAAATAAAAAAAATTTAAAAAAGAACAGTTCAAAGATGATTGATATGATTTAGGCATAATAAAGTCACAAAGTGAATTTCAAGTATATACTGCACGTGTGTGTGTGTATTTCTGTGTGTATGAGTTCATATGTCTCATACTGAATTTTTATATCAGATGCCATTCTATTACCTTTGTTATGTCTTTTCACAATATTATGATGATCAATTGACATTTTCAAGAACCCAATTAAATATGTAATTGCTAAATGATTTGGATCCACTTTGACCAATTAAAAATAAGCATAGAAGAGGGCCATGCATAGTACCTTAGTTTCAATAACATAGAATGGAAATATATCACAGAGGGATATTTCATCTGCTAAACTAACAAAACCTAGTCAATCAAATAAGAAAAGCTATTGAGAAGCAACAACAGCAAGTATTATAAGGGAAGCACTCAGTGGAGACACATGAGTAAAGCCGTCAGTCTACTCATTCTGTTTCTTATCTTGTATAGGTTTAGCAGTAGAAAGATCCTCTTGCCCTTTTGCATTTATCTTTGTGCCTGAATGAGTTCAATTTCACTTAGATTCGACCAGAAATTTCAGAACAGCAGGTTAATCCATCCTGTCTTCATGGGCAACTGAGCAAACAGACCAGTATCAGTGTAAAATTGTAATTCTCGAGATTAATGTTGTCTTTCCTGTTTGCGGTGAATTTGACCTCTTTGCTTTTTTTTTTTTTTTTTTTTTTTTTTTTTTTTTTTTATCCTTTTTCAGCTTCGGTCCAGGGTCCTTGGGAGAGAGCCATCTCACCAAACAAAGTGCCCTACTATATCAAGTAAGTTGGAAGAACCACTTTCTTAAAAGAGCATTTACTGTACCTAATCTGCATGGTCACAAATGAATTTCTTTTTAAAAGAGAACATCAGTCCCACCTACAATACCATTTTCTCTTTTCCCTAAGGAAGATTGGATAGTAAACTCATGCAGGAATTAGCCCTGTAAATGTGCTCATGTAGTAGGGCAATGCTTTTAAGCAAAATTAATTTTAATTCAGCATATATGGTATGTTATTAAGGGTGATCACATTTTTCACAGTAGAATAAAAAAGCTCTAGTTAATTATCATTGATAACAGGAGTGAGTCTTTCCCAGAAAAAAATCTTCATTTATGTAAGGGGTTTCTGAATTTCTTCTGCAGACAGAGATAAAAGATTTCTGAAGTTACATGTACACAAACTGTTTTAGGTGAATTGATACTTCAAGTATCCCACAGACAGTAGCAGTCTGGGATTTGTGAACCTGAGGTGTTCAATCTCAACATGTAGTGCTCAGCATTTGTTACCTAGTAACAGAATCAAAACGGCACTCTTTTCTAAGACCCTTTGTGCCAGTCAAAGGAAAACAGTCAAAGGATGGATATTCTGTGAAACACAAATTATGATATATTATAAATTATGGTATATTGAGTTGACATGGAAGAGAGAAGAGAAAGACTATTGAGTTATTATGATACTTTAGCAGTCTTTCATCAATTGTATCAGAGTCTGACTTAAATCTAACTTTGAATTGGCTACCCCCAACAACAATTTAGAAGTAACTGGGCTCATAAAACACTCTCCAACAGCAACTAAAGTCTTTGAGCTTCCTTCTGCCAGGAGTCTGATGTTTTTCCATTTTTTTTAGCCAGCCATGTTGTATTGGAGTCTGCTTTTATTCTTCCTCTGCCCATCAACTCTTCATAATTCAGTTCCAAAGCAATAACAGTTCCAATGCTACATTTTTAGCACTACAGTTCTCAAGAAATTTGATTCCATGCTTCTATTTTGTTAACTTAGAAGAACAAGGATAAAGGGGCTTTTGGGGTTCTCCAACGAGAGACATTTCCTCCAGAAAAATGTTTTTTTTTTTTATCTTACTGCATTTTTCCAAATGAGGTATCTTTTAACTTTAAAAAATACTTCTTTAATGTTTTAATCCTACTTTTCAAATTCCCTCTTTAGCAAAATCATTTTCTTAATTCATTGATTTCCTGACCCTAAATTTTGTATTTTGAATATCTATTTAAGTTACATGTCTTTATTAAATAATAAATGGTTTTAGCTTTGCTTCCACTGTATGTTTAATGGAACCTTTTATGTAAATTCTTTATAGTGATTTTTTATTATCAGTATCTTGGTCATTAACAAATTTAATTTCTGATTGAAGTTTTTGAGACCTACTAGTTCTTCAGTAAAGCTCTCACTTTTTTCCAATTCCTTAATGAGGTACAATAAAGGTTCTTTTTCTCATTTTATGTATGACGTTCTAGAACCATTTGAAAATAAGATACCTTTAAGCAATAATTCTCCAAATTATCTGTTTGGGGTTCATTAACAGTCTGACAGGATTTCTAGCACCCTCCCCCTTTTCTTCTAAATATTTATCTTCTCTCTAGTGTCACATCTAACATAAGATATCCTCATATATTGCTATGGGAAAGTAGAGATTAATCCAACCATCTAAAACTAAAATTACATAATTCCAGAAAAGCTGTAGTCCCTCAGTTCCTGGTAAGTTACTGTCTTTGCTGTTTCTCAGTGGAATGATAGAGGAACTACACATCCCATTTATCCAATGCTCCTTTGCGCACTGAAGGACAATTGTGGTGGTATTGAAAAACAAATTCTAGCCCTAGATCTGATATTAGTTAGCTATGTGGTCTTGACCAAGTCATTAATCTATATAAATGTTGACTTCTCATTATAAAATACTGTTTACCTAAGTGATTCCTAAGTTCCTTTTCACCTATTAGAATCGATAGAGTGAGTCACTCAATGGCCATGTCCAAACTCAAAATCCTAAATCTGAACTTTTGTTTAAGATTTTATCTTTATTTTAAGATTCATTATTTTAGTTACTAGCGTAAGTTCTTTGGAACAGTTAGTGAGTTTGGTTGACTGGCTAGGCAGTTGGTTGGTTTGTTATAATGCTGAGGCTGGAACCTAGGGCCTTACACATGCTACACAAGCACATTAGTACTAAACTACATATTCAGGTCCTAAAATAATTCCTTATTGTTATAAATATCCATATATATATGAGTTTTCTATTTAGCTTTATCATTTCCTTTCATCCCACTATAATTTCTCGAGGTCATTTTTAAGACTTCAAATCTTTCTGTACAGTTTAAGATTATTATTCTTCCTGGTTCAGTGGTAAGACAAGAGCACATTATTAGAAAGGGGAGTATGTAGACTTTAAATGCCTCTGAAGCTGTCGGTTCCTAAAATGAAAAATTCCATCTCATTTCTTATAGGTATCTCTAAAATTCTGTGAAAAACAATTCTTTACATTGACAGTCTACTTGAAATTAGGAATTATAAAATTTCTCAAACAGACGTCTAAAATGTTAAACTACAATATAGAGAAAATAAGTCTTCATAAAATATGCATCTTCAGTAAACATAATTTTAATGGCATTTGTGTTTTCTTATTACCCATAATTACTATCTGAAACATTCTAAAACAAATTATTATTATTTTGTTGTTTGAGAGTTTCATACATGCATATAATGTGTTTCTATCAAACCCACCCCTCAGTCCCTCCCATACAGTTCCTCCCCATCCCCTCACCACTTTTTCTGGCCTACTTCATATACTTTGTTTTGAAACACACTGAGTTCATTTAGTGCTGTTTGTATGTACATGGATGCAGGATCATCTACTGGAGCATGTGTAGTGTCTCCTCTCCAAGATCACATCCCTGAAGAACTCTGACTCTCCCTCCCTCAAACAGCCATCAACTGTCAATAGTTCCTTAGCTAAGTGCGGGGCTTCCTGAGCCCTTCTTTCTTCCATGCTGAGATTTTGGCTGATTTGTTCTTGTTCAGGTCTTGTGTATGTAGTCCCAGCTGCTGTAAGTTCATGTGTGCAACGGCTCTGTCATGCCTGGCAATGCTGTTTTGCTACAGACGTCTACTACTTCTAACTTCCACAAACTTTCCATTCCATTTTATGTGATGATACCTGAACCTTTGGAGAAGGGGATGTGATATAGAGGACCCTTTTAGTGCTGAGCACGCCACAGTTAAATCAAAATATTTTTGTTTTTAAAAGTATTTTCTTTATTATTTTCATTTTATGTGTATGAGTACATTGCCTACATGTGTGTAAGTGTACCCGTGCTATGCAATGCCTGTGGAGGTCAGAAGAGGGCATCAGATCCCCTGGAACTAGAGTTACTAATGGTTATTAGCCACTATGTGGGTGTTGGTAACCAAACCCAGGTCCTTTGCAAGACTGGCCAGGGCTCTTAACAGCTGAGCCATCTCTCCAAGTTCTCAAGGACTTTACACACTGTTAAATTTCATTCATAATCTGTGATGTTTTGTGGTCCAACAATAACAATAAAAATAAGTTGAGAGTGAGTTGAAAATTAGTTAACCAGTCCCCATTTTTCCTCTTTCTTATCTTGTTTGTCTTGATGTCAAGAGGCAAGACTGGCCAGGGCTCTTAACAGCTGAGCCATCTCTCCAAGTTCTCAAGGACTTTACACACTGTTAAATTTCATTCATAATCTGTGATGTTTTGTGGTCCAACAATAACAATAAAAATAAGTTGAGAGTGAGTTGAAAATTAGTTAACCAGTCCCCATTTTTCCTCTTTCTTATCTTGTTTGTCTTGATGTCAAGAGGGTTTTTTTTAATTATTTATTTAATAACCACATACTTAGAAGAAGCATTTCATTACATCA